>NC_133337.1:53662856-53996189 GCF_030506205.2 Paramisgurnus dabryanus | reverse complement strand
TCAATCAGACGCGAACGAGAAATCACGTAAGGTAATCAAGTCTTATAAATGTTGCGTTTGATGACATCGTTTATTTCATTATGTAAGTTTATATGTGATGTTCAAAACGAAATTGTTAGTCATATTGATATTACAGTATTAGTCCAAATTCGATGGTAAACACAGCACAGAATTAAGTTTTCAACTTACAATCTACAATGATTTTTGACATAATGTATTGACAGTACAAATCTTATTGTGAAGTGTCTTAAAATGACCATTTATATTGCTGTACAATACCTTTGATGTGCATATCGTCCGCGGGAAGACGCGCTGATTACAATCTACACACTAATGTTGTGATCAATATAATAGCATACGTTTTTTGAAGGGTTACGAATCAAAACAACTCACCCATCGCGTAAAACACAAGCAGGATCAGAATCTTGGTCTAGTTAAATGTTGTCGTGAAGCTCTCTCCATCCAGATAATGCAACAAATTGATCCTCCCTTGTTTTGTTCCAAACTCTTCTTGGGTCGTTTGGTTGGCCCGTACGCTTACAGGAGCTGACACAACCAGCGGCAGACGGTACAGAGATATCCATAAGTTCATAAGCAAGCGCGTAGCCCGACAGGCGCTATCGCATAGTTCCGCATTTGTCCACAACACTGGCTCGCTGCGTCCGAAAACTCAAGGCAGTGAGGACTTGTTGGCTCGCTGCCTCTTGAGGAAATGACTTCGGCCTCGGAGGCCTGAAGGCCGCTCAGAGAAAGGCTTTCCGACGCACTTCAAAGGCAGCGTGTTTGAAATATAAACAGAGAGCGCCTTTGTGATAACTAATCACATATTTGAAAACTACAATACTAATTTCTCGCTAGAAATGCAATTAAAATGCTTAAAAAGCGAAAATATACGTTTATTTTCACTAAATTTGTGCTCCAGCTGATTCCTTGGCCGCCATTTTATTTGTTCGAGCTCGACCACTGTTGTCATGTGGTTTACGTCAGTAAAGGCGGTGACAAAGGGTCACATGGATATTAACGTCATTGACAGGAGACTGCACTGCCCCGTGTCAATGTTTTGAATGGAAATTTTCTCATGATTTACAAGTAGTTGAAAACATTACAGATATTGATAGTAATCAGCTGGACAAAATATATAACACTGGCCTAGTGGTTTTTGGACATTTTACTGCAAATATCTTACAAATTGCACCTTTAATCAATCAATTTATTTAAGCTACATCTAAACAAAAGTTTTTAATTCAATTTAATTGTACTACTTTTTTGTTTATATGTAGCTTAAATAAATTGATTGCAACCACTTACCTTAAATAAATTGAGTAAATTGAATAAAAAAAAATTTCAGTTCAGGCCATGCAGAAAAATGGTTTGTTGGTAGAATCTGATTGCGTCTTTGCATTGACTTTGCATCTGTAATCTACTATCGCAAATCGTTGAACTCGCGTTTGGTGTGTATGCCCCATTAGAACGGATATGTTAAAAACAACACATTAGTGTTAGTTCAGGAACAACACACTAAATGCGCTGTCCCAGAATCCACACATCTCTTTTTCGGAGCAAAAAAACTGTCAAATTTGTTAAATATTAATGAAATCTGTGAAAATTCAAGCACTGACTTACAACCATTTAATTGCACATACATTGAAATCACTGAACCTAAATACATACTGTAAATAGTGCAAAGTTGGATCAATTTAATAAATAACTTTACCAATTACAGTAATTCTTTAGGTTGATTCAACTTTTTACAATGTAAGGGGGCGTGCACACCAAAGCTTTTTTACGCTGAGCGCTTTGTTTACTATGATACTTCTGCTTTGTTTAACTGTAGTTGAACGCTGCAGCGGTTGGTTGTTGTGATGTATCTTGCCCCTCCTCCACTGTGATTTGACGACCGTGTAAAAACGGACATTGGCGAGCTGAGCTTGAGGGTGGAAAAAACGCAGAGCACCGGTTTTTAGCGTGGAAAAAACGCCAGCTGCTGGCTTTTTTGAAAACGCAGAGCTTTAATTGGAAACACACTCCGGCCGCCGATGTAAAAGCTTTGGTGTGCACGCCCCCTAAAAGCTTTGCTGTGCACGCCCCCTAAGAGCCTGATAAAAAATTTCAAGAAAACATCTGACGCACCTAGAGTTCAATTAATACTTATATGGTTCTTTATGACTTTTTTGTTATTTTGTATATGACGTTTTTGTCTGCTAAAAAACAATGTTCTGATAAACTTTAGCTTTTGTGTTCCACTGAAGTCAGGCAGGTTTAAAACAACATAAAGTAATGAAAAACCTCTATGTGCCGCACCGTTTGATGGCGTGGGATAATTCATTTCTTTAAAAACATCCCGAAGGCTTCCAGCAGGCTGTCCTCTGATCAAAAGTGACATTAATACACCATGTTATCAGAGTTCAACTTCCCTGCCTGATTTTATCACCTCGTTTCAACGAGGCCTTTGTATGTTAGTGCTACGCTCTCGCCTTTCCCTGCCGGGTTCAGATGGCTTTGTAAACACTGTGACTCTCTTCCTTCAAGGCTTTTGAGGTAATGTCTTAGAAACAAAGGTTTACATGTTAAAGTGTGTTAAGGACATGTAACTGGCTTATCTGTAAACATTGTGTGAATGAAGTGTCCTTTACACACATTAAATCAAATAGATCAATGGTGTCTTTTTCCATTTGTCTTAAATGCTCAAACAAGGACTCATCGCTGATGAATAAGCAAGATCTTTTAACATTTGTGATTGTAAGAGACTGTGTTTGTGCGTGACTGCATGTGTGTGTGTTTTTGGTCAGGGAATAAATGAAGATGAAAACAGGCGCCACTGTTTATTGTGTTTGTGTATGCGTGTGGGCCGGTGTGTTTGAGGAGTGTCTGCTCCACACGAAAGCCTGAAAAGAGTTGGAGGGCCACAGAGACGCACATGAAGACTGAATGCTGAGCTGTGTATCATCTAAACAAAGAACAGCTCTGTTTGCCGAAAACACTTTATGAATATTCATCTTTGCTTTCGTGGTCGATGTCAGGCAAAAAAATATACCGCAACATGTTTTTGTGCATATTTGTTTGGTGTGTGTATATGCATTTCCTACACTCGGGGTAAACTTCCTCTCCTGGCATTTAATAGTAATGAATAGTAAAAAAAATCCAAATTACCAGAAAACACTTCTGAACTTCGTTTGATGTGTAAATATTCTCATAAATTGAGAGTTAAAAACACTGTAACGTTCCCGACACTGGCAGTGATTCATTCCTGGTGAGGGAAAAGTCATTTTCTGTAAACAAACATCTCAAGCTCTTAACTGACATCAGAAGAGTCATTACACCAGTATGTATGCTATATTTTTGAGTATCACTCTTGTTAGTACACTGTTAGTGGTCTTGTTAAGCCCTTAGTACTGTAGGTGTGGTGTGACCAATATCTGAGGGCACCCAATGTTTGTTGTGCCAGACTTTTGGCTGAACTTCTTGTCTTCTGTCAGCACTCTGTTTTAATTATCATCCTAATTTACCCCCCCCCCCCCTTATTTTTTCCAGGGTTGCTCCACTTCAGTCACTTTCCCAGGTGGAGCGGCATCCGGAACGCTATCCGGTCTGGCACCAAACTAACACGCTGCCTTTCCAGAACTTTCTTCTCTGTCCTCTCCCACTCTCTGTTCTATTACATGTTTGACATTACCTTGTTTGCTTAAAAACAGCAGCAACTTATGTTTGGTCATATTCAACATCTAAACATTACAAACCTAGACCACTTTAGAAACAAAAAAATATTACAGATTGCTTGTGCTTTTGGTGTCTCTAGACATTTACACCTGTGTGTGTATATGTGCTGTATATTGCTGATGAATCTTTATGACCAAACAATGCCCAGGCTTACATTTGACTGGCATTAAAAGCATCCAGTGACTCAGCAGCAAAATCTGACTAAAGCTCCCTTTTGGGGACATTGAGAGACATCCTCACAACAACATTTTCCAATTAGAAAATCAATTAATAAAAACAAACACGCCGAACACATATTTGGATTTCGATTATGAACCCCACACATGACGGGCTTCATACATGTTGTGACGAACTTCACATCGTGTGCCCTCGAAAAAAGAAGTCACCGGCCGCCACTTGCTTCCACGGCATATTACCATCTTTTTATGAAGCATACATTTGCAATTTACTTTATTTTTGAAGTCAAATGACATCAAACTGACATTTCCCGCCATATTCGACCCAACAGTTTAAATTATAATTCATAATTTATAGTTTATCATTGCGTATCGGTAAGGAAAAGGGACAGTTTTAACACAGATTTTTTATGTACTTGCTCACTAAATGTTTAACAATACAATGTGTCAGGGGTATGAACAGGGATGCAAAGTCTACTGTTAACACATTGGGCTGCTTTAGTGCTGTTGTTGCGAACATTTCGTTCTTTGGGTTTTTCAAGTCCCTGGGTTAAAGCGATCCCAATAATGTGATATTTAGCCTCGGCAAAGCAAATCTTAGAAGAACACCAAACCCAATCCTCCATCCCCCAAATGAGATTGGGATTGTTTTGGACTAGTTTTGAGTAGCAATTTGGTGGGTTCTGCTGTGAAAACCTGGCAACCGTGGATATTTACACTCTAAAAAATATCTCAGGTGTTTTATCTGTATTTTGAATATTTACTGCCTTGTGTTTTACGAATAATATAAATGTCAGTAAAATTAAAGAATAATGTCCTTCAAGAAAATTACCAGTACAGTACATTTTCTATTATTTATAATGTAGATTTTGCAAATAATAATTATGGTCAGATTTAAGCTGGTCACAGTAGAGTTACAGCATGCAAATATTCTAACCAGAACCTCTCGAATATGGATGGCAACCAAATATGATATCATGTGCCCAGGCGTTAGGTTTTATATACACACATCATAGTGGTTGTTATTGTTGTTTTACTATATTACAGCTGTATTTACAGTATTGTGTAATACCCCTATCCCATACAACAACAAAAATCAATTTCTCTGGCTAAAATATATATATATATATATATATATGCTAAATACATTTTGTAGAAGGTTATGCTCAATTGAATATATATTTGGAAATATATTTAGTTTTAACCTATAACATATTTAAAAATGTATTTCAACGACAAGCAAATAGATTTCAAATTTTACATCCCATATGGCAAAAATGTATTTTTTGCCTAAATATTTTTTTAAATATGCTGAATACAAGTTAATTTTATATTGACTTTTTGAAACTGTTATGTTTTTAGATTTGTAACATAAACAAAGTGCGACGTGAATTTCCTTGGATTGAAAAATATATGGATGGCTAAATATATTTTTTAATTCTTAAAAATTTATTTACTTTTAACATTTATTTACAAATATACAAAAAAATGGTAAAAAAATATATTGGTGAAAGATTTTTGTAAACATATTCCAAAATATATTTCAGCCAATATATTTTTAGCCGTTTTTTGTATATTTTAAAATATATTTTTTGCGGTATTCATGGTATTACCTCCTAACTGTAATTTTTGAAAAGGTAACACATATTGTTACACGTGATGTATTAGTCTTTTATTGATCGCACACATCTCCATGTGATACCAATTTGCAGGTCAGAGTTCACAAAACTTTAAAGGTCCCGTTCTTTCTGTGTTTTTGAAGCTTAGATTTTGCATACAGTGCGCAATGCAGAGATGTATAAAGTACTAGCGACCCAGACTTGAGTAAAAGTACAAGTGCTCTATCAAAAAAGTGACTTGAGTAGAAGTTGAAGTGCTCTTTAAGCACAGCACTTAAGTGGAAGTACTAAAGTATTAAACATGCTTTGTACTTAAGTATTGCAAGTAGTTTATTTTAAAATATACTACTCAAGTACTGAAAGTAAAAGTACAAGTATTGTGTAATGTAGTTATTAAAGAAAACAGTCAAAAGTTTGAATATAATATTGTTTATATTATTTCAAATGTTTAAGCTAAAGGACACTTACAATTCCTTTGGCTGTAGCAGGAGTACAAGGACATGAATGTTCAGATAATTCAGATTAATTTAACTGATATGGCGATAGAGAATTCAGAATTAATGAAATATTTGTCGATAAAATGGTAATAGGTAAAGGTACAAGGTGTTTCATTGAATTTAGGTTTCCTTCTTTCGCGCACACTCGCCCTTTCTTGCGCATTCTCTCTCTCTCTGTCTTTCTCGCGCACTTTGGTTCTCTCTTCGCTTCACATTTGTCAACAACCCTGGCTCATATTTGTGAGTGAGAGGTTGGGAGGGGTCGCCCTTTACTATCTCCAATTGGTTCAGACCACCATGTGACCATGATTCGTAACATTTGAGAGTAACGAGTAACTATGCAGCACATAAAAAATGTATTGGAGTAAAAGTATTAAACTCAAAGAAAAAATGTACTGAAGTAAAAGTGGAAGTAGGAGAAAAAAATAATACTTCAGTAGAGTACAGATACTGTCTTTTAGCCCTTGTGAAAAAAAAGTGTGCTTAAGGGGCCAGTCACACCAATAGCGTTTATGGCAGTTGCAGGCGCCTTTTTTGAATGATATTCTATGGGCAGGGCGCGTTTGCGCGCTGTTTATGCGCGCCGAGCGCCTTGCGGTTTTTTGCCGCCTGCCGCGGACGTGTTTTTGAAGGAGCGCTGAGAGCGGAGAAGCGCCCGACGTCATTTGTGTCTTTCCATTGTCCAATCGAATGAGGGGAGAGGCGGGCCTTACGTTGTGGCGAGGGAAGTTTACAGTTGCTTTGAAGAACCGGACTCCACTCGCTCACTCTCTCCTGCGTGTTTGTGCACCTCTCATCCTCAAACAAGGTCAGAGCAAGCGTCCTCTTTTTAAAGTTTCTGCTGATATGACAGTTAACAGCAAAAGAGCGCTCACGCTTCAATATTTGATTGACAAGACAGCTGACTCGGTGGTTGCTTAGCAATATGAAAAGCCGCGTCGCACTGCTCTTTTTTTAAAAAAGGCAGTGCGTCGCGCCTTGCGTTTGCAAGCGTTTAAAGCGCTTTTGGTGTGACTGAAGCCTAAGTGTACTTTTATAAAGTGTACTTATTACATAAATAATACACTTTAAGTATATACACTTAAGTGTGAATTAAATGCAATCTTTTCGGCGCACTGAATGCACATTAAGTGTAATTAATTTAACATATATCATATATTAAGTTGAAATAAAGTGTAATAAGTTGCCATTAAGAGTGATTTTTTGGAACAACTTAATTGGTACTTTATTACAACTTTATATCTACTTTCATAATTGCTTCTAGTGTTTTTAAAATATACTTAAAGTGCACTACACAATATAATGACATGAAATTAATGTGATTTAAAATGCAATTTAATGTCTGTTAACAATACTCTTAAGTGTGAATTGAATGCAATGGTTTCAGCGCACTGAATGCACATTAAGTGTAATTAATTTCACATATATCATATATTAAGTTGAAATAAAATGTAATAAGTTGCCATTAAGAGTGATTTTTTGGAACAACTTAATTGGTACTTTATTACAACTTTATATCTACTTTCATAATTGCTTCTAGTGTTTTTACAATATACTTAAATTGCACTGTTCAATCTATGGTCAAGCAATTAATGTGAAATTTAAAATAAGTTAATGTATATTAACAGTACATTTAATTACTCATTAAATGTAATGTTTCAAATACAAGTTTGCTAAATAAATTCCAATATATAAAATTAAATGCAATCAGTTGAACTGTGATTTCAGTGCAGTGAAGTGATTTCATTGCATCTTTCTACAGTATGTACTTTAACTACTTCTATTGTATGTGAAATATGGTTATGTACTTCTCAAAATACTGAAAAACAAATCTAGTTAATTAAATATGTATTCATTTCAGTTTAATGCATTGCAAACAAACAAAAACCACAATGATTACACTGACAATAAAACAGTTTGGTAGTCAAATTATGAATCAGATTTTTTGTTTTGCAAAAGTACATTTAATAAATTAATTATGAGTTGTATATGTCCAAACAAAAAAAAACTCATTTTAATATTGTTAAATTGGAATCAAACAAGCAACTATCAATATTGAATAATTACATCCCTTAGAAAAAAATAAACTCAAAGTTATAATTTTTTTACATTTTAACAGACAACTAAAAAAGAACTGCATGAACTTTAAATTAACAAGTCTTTGGTAGGTCACATCAGTCTAATGATCTTTTATTAAATGTGTTTAGAAATATTGCCATGAAAGTGAACTCTTTATGTAGCGGGTATTAACTCACTTACTTATGGACCAGGCATAATAATAAGATCAGAAGGGTGCACCGTACGAAGGAGGAGGTAGCAGTGATAGTGAGCAACAAGCAAAGACAGAAGGTAAGTTGATTAATAAATTATTTTACTTTGAGTATTGAGAAACCTTTCTTTTTCTTTCCTTAAATCACAAAAAATAGTAAACAACAATGAAAATACAATTAACTATATATACCCTCTAAATTACTTCTCATTTACAGAAATCACAGTCACAATCAATGTACAAAGATGGTACAAATTATATATGTAACACACTGAAATCAGTATTCAAGTTCAAAGTTCTTATCAATTGGAGTATTGATCAGTCTTAAATTATCAGAATTGTGCTTCTGAAATGTTTCAGTTCAATAAAGTAAACAAACAAAATAAGGAAACAGTTTCTGAAATGTATCCTCTTACTTGTCTGAAGAAAAATATTTAAAATAGAAAATTGTCCTTTCCTCTAGATTCGTGATCCAATCAGGTCGAAATGGGAGGCTCGCCATCAATTAGGAAAATCCAGCTCAAGGAATGTTCATACGAAAGGAAAAAACATTCAATATTGTGTATCAATAACGATTAACAATTGTACATAATACAGGAAACAAATAAAATACATACATAAGTGCCATCATCATAATAAATGACAATTTATACAAATACCTGTCCATTCACGTGTTACTCTCTCTTTTTGTCTTTCACAGGCACGTGCAACCAAAATGGCGTCAGCGAACAGCAGTGAACACAATGCACCATGTGGTTTTACACTGCAATGAACAATCCAACCCATATAACATCACAATATAACGCCATTTTGTCTCGTATGGATTAAACAAATAAAATGATATGACATTTAAAGTGTTGACATTCGTTTTTATGGCTAATTATAACATTGGTAATTATAACAAACTCACCAGGTCAAAATGAAAGCTCAAAAAGTGCTCAATCCACACAATCACGCTGTATCATTGCCCAGCTAGCAAAAATTGCGCGGGCCGAAAGCGGAACGATTAATGCTGGAACACTCGGCCGATCCTCGGCATGAATCTAGGTCCGATTGCTCTGCGAGCGCTCGGTTTTCACGCGCCCCGAGGACACGGCCGAGCACTCAGTTTTAACGCGGCCCGATTGCGGAACCCCGAGTGAGAGGACGTAAGCTCCCCTCCAATCCTGTTCCTTATTTGGGCTTGTTTAATTTATTGATTTTATTGATTGGTTAATACTAAAATTGCTAAGCAACCATTATGCAACATTAACTGAAAATAAAACACACAAGGAAGAACAAGAATTTCACGTTTAATGCATTTTTTATTCACTTGAACACACATTCTCTCTCTCTCGTACACACAAACAGGTTTCCATGTTTTGTGGGGACATTCCATAGACGTAATGCATTTTATACCATACAAACTGTATATTTTATTCCCCTTACCTACCCCATTCCCTAAACCCAACCATCACAGAAACCCTTCTCCTACTTCACATTTACAAGAAACATCATTTTGTTTGATTTATAAGCTTGTTTCCTCATGGGGACACAAGGTCACAAAAATACTGGTATTCCTATCTTTGTGGGGACACAACGTGATAATTACCAGGTGCACACACACACACACAATCAGTTCAAATAGGAATTTTCCAAAAATCAACATTTTTAAATTTAAAACATTTTAATTCATTGTCTGTCTATTGTCTGGATTTGGCCACCATCCCTGTCATATGCTAGCACCGACCACCTGGTGATGAGGAGCTCTATCTCCTTTTCTGTGTTATCTTTGGTCAGGGCATTCCGGCGGACTGCATCTGAAAAAAAAAACAAAGATAGAAGAGGTCAGCATGACCATGTGATGTTACTCATAAAACCACCAAAACTTATTTTGGATGCAGGGCTCTACGCTTACATTTCTTTTTAGTTTAGGAGCACATTCAAAAATTTAGGAGCTCATTCTGATCAATGACAAAATCACCTTCCCATTATAAGGAGATATTTGACTATAAAATTCATAAATTGAGTTAGAATAATAAGAGGCAATCAGGAAGAATAAGTTACCAATCAAATGAAATCAGTAGCAACACAATTCATCTTTGCACTGCAGAGGTGGCATATAACAGAAATGTGGGATTTAGTTATATTTACAGACTGTTTAATGAGGCTCAGAAGTAGCATTAATGCATTTCAATTTATGATAATGTTATGATGTTAATGTTTTAAATAGAGTTTGAGTATAGAAATACAATTATGATCAGTCTTGAAGAAAAAAAAATGACTAACTTTTAAGACTAGTCTTAAAGGTTTATGCAACCAGCCACTGATCGAGTCAGTCGCACTGTAGAGCCCTGGGATGTCACTACAGTGCCGTTTCCAGCACTGACACTCACCCAAAACCACACTTTTCAAAGTGAGCCCTTTGAATGCAGGCGTTCAGTTGACCCCACTTCAATTGATGAGTCTCACCACGAAGAGTTCATTGTTTTTTTCAGGACCCACCCCACGGTGTCTTTAAGAGTCTTGTCTCCGACCATTCCAGGAAAAACAGTCTGAAACAAAAAGACATGTACCTTATTAGTTATTTAAGGAATATAGCATGAGTGAAAATGAGGACTGACTTTTAGGAATGATCTGATTAAACCATAATTTACCTCACCAAATTCTTCTTCTCATCTGGATTATTTAATGTCTCCTACAAACATTGTAGCTCCTCAATAGTTGAAAGTGGCAGCCCAAAATGTGTTGGGTCTGGGATGAAGTCTGCAACTGCTGCTCTCTAATAAAATCGAGCTGGATGAGGATCTCCTTAGCAATAGGCTTTAAGCTCCTTGTTTCCTGTCTGCCATTACTGGACAAACTGATAAATCCAGGTGTGTCTGATTATTGTTGTTGTGACTACTAAGCTCAGGCACACCTGGATTAATCAGTTTGTCCAATAATGGCAGACAGGAAACAAGGAGCTGGCTGAAGTTCAGGAAGTAGTGCAGCTGGGCGTAAAGCCTATTGCTGTAGAACACAAGAAAAAGCAAGCATAGCAGATTACTAGCAAAACATTGTACGTAGATATGTCAGAGTAAACCGAGAGAGATCACTTTGTATAATTCCTACCTGTAGGCACAGCCTCCTGAGAAGACCTGTGTTGTGTGTCATATACTTGTGTGCCATGTAAGGGTGGGGTGTGCTAAAAGAAAAGAAAAATATGTTTTAATCTCATCACATATACCAAATAGGAATAGGCAAAAAAAAGTGAATTTTTTTTTTTAAATGTGGTCAATTCAATATCAATTTTCATCGTTTTTCTGTATTTATTTTCATTACATTATATCTGAAAAGCATTCCGGTTGAAGGAACTGTCAATGTCCCGATTGGGCCAGTGCTGCATGATCATAAAAGTTTACATTTTGCACGCATTTTTAAGCCTTGTCAATTTAAGCATTCAAGCGAAAGATAACTTGCATGCGCTATGTGAGAAGAGCACACACTGGAAGCGCTTACAGCTGCGCGACAGCGTGCAAATTACGAAATTAATTCTAGTTCTCTACTTGCAAATTCACACATTTTTTAAAAAAATGCCGGCCTTTGCGAGTAAACAGACGGTTATGAGAAGAAGTAGAAAAAGAATGCATTCATTGCCTATCATAATTTGATCCTTGCATTAGTCTTAAAGTGGTAGTAACCTTCACCTGTCTGTGTTTTTAAATGTTAATCAAACTACAAAAGAGGAAGTCACTCCCTGCTTTTCACTGAATAACGATTTGTAACTTTGTGCAGATTAAATAAAGGTTAATCCTAATTAGTGAAGATATGCCGTGTTATTTTACATTTGATTACTTTTTCAATTTCTGTATCTGAAAAATACTGTTAGACCTACCTGAAATGCACAGATTTCTTCATTTGTATCTTTGTTCTATTGTACTTATATTGCATTGCTTGCATTTAATTTTTATTAACAACTATTAACTTGTCTTTAATCTATGAAATTTATATTAGTATTTTTAGCTGTAGTATCAAAAATAGAATTGATAATTGTTAATTTTCACTGGTATTTAAAATATTGGGTGTCATAACCTTATTACAAGAATAAATGGGTAAAAACTACAAAAACTATTTCATTCATTTATTACTTTTTTTGTGGTGGGGCCAGTGAAAATGTAATCATTGAATCGAAAATCGCAATCCAATCAATTTGAGATCTAATGTATCTGAATCGATTTGAGACATCTGAAACAATACCCAGCCCTAATACCAAAGTGATTTTTTTCTCTCCATGGGCTATCTCGCCCTTCTTACTTGAAATCCAGTTTGGCCTGATGTCTGACTTCTGCCAGCTGCTGCATGGGTTGGGGTGTCTGTAGGTGTAGCACTCAGGCTGTTGGTAATGGAGATTGGAGACCACGATGGTGGACTAAGCGCTGTGATGTTCGCTGAAAGGGGAGAAGCCCGTGGACCTACAGAATTTCTACCTGTGGGCACAGCCCCCTCACAAGACCTGTTTTGTGTGCCATGTATGGGTGGTGTGCTAAAAGAAAAGTTGTTTTAATTAGGGCTGGGTATTGGCAAGGGCCTCCCGATACGATACGTGTCACGATACATGGGTCATGATAAGATACGTATCACAATACAATCAAAAATGTAAAAAATAGAGCTGAACACCTGCAGCTCTTTGAAAGATGCAGGTGTTTTTAAATTTTCTGCCATTTTCTCACTCCCTCTAACTTCTGAGACATTGGCCGAATGGCCGTATATGGCAGACAACTGGACAGTGACAACTATAGCAGCGGCGAGGAGGTCGTTTGACGCACACAGAGGGATTTGATGTTTTTTAAAATATCGACAGTAGAGATCGAAATATCGATACACTATCGATACAGCTAACTATCATGGTAGTTAGCTGTATCGATTTTTTTTGCACAGCCATAGTTTTAATCTCATCACACATATCAGTCATCAGTCAGATCATCGTCAACAAGCTTACTGTCGTTCTTAATACCTTGCAGCAAATTAGACAACGATTTAACTGCTTTGTGTCTCAGATTAGATTTAAAATAATGAATTTGATTAGCCATTCTTACCTAAGAGCAGTGTTTATATTAGAACAGCAAAAGCAAGATTACCTGAGGAAAAAAGAAAAAAAAGATTAGCATTGTACATAATGTCTTATTATACTAAACCATTACAATTTCCCTTTTTTAGTCCAAGCCCAACCCAATAACCATTATGACATTACCCAACTACCAGCATAACTGCACAGTGCATAAATTAGGGTCCATCAAGACATGTTTAAGTTTACACACAAATCTATAATTGTGACATTCCATACACTGGTATATATTAATCCGCGAATCACATGCGAGCCGAACCGTGGTTCGGATCAACTGCGATTTGTCACAGCACTACCAGCTAACATTTTGTTCCACTTAATTTTCTACCAAAGAACACTATGCTTGTAAATATTAATCACGTAAATTGCATTTAATAAAAATTGCGTCCCATTATTTAACATCCCAGCTAGTCAATGCTAGCTTCGTTCGCGCCATAAAAGTTGGAGCCACTTTCATATTATCCAAAATTTGCACTACTTTTCTCAGACATGATAAATAATTTGATGTTGTCCTAATTAATAATTCTTAAATGAATTATGAATTCTTTATGTTTGTTTCATCTGGAAAAAAAGTACATGAACATGTCAAAGGAACATGAACGAATCAATAATAACCAACATGTAATCAGCAACAGTTCGAAATAGAGTTAATATATGATGTGACGGGAACTCGATTGAAACTATGCTTAGCGTGAATGTTGATGCTTTTTAAGGAAACTGAACACAAGACTTACCTCAAGTTTAACGTATGGCGTAGGATCGAAAAGGGAATGGATGATTCAGTCAGACGTTGAGTTTTATCTCACCCGTTGTACAGACGTTACTCCAGTGATGAGCTGAGCGTGCTGACGCTTTCTGCAGTTACCGTTGAAATCGGCTTCATACTGGCAAAAGGGTCTGAGCCGAGCACCCAGTTTAAAACAACCGCCAACGTACGGGATTCATCTTAAAATGAATTTTTTATATTTATCAGCTTACCCCGAGGCCATCCAAGATGTATGTGATTTTGTTTCTTCAGTACAACACAAATGTAGAAACTCCAACCGTTTCAGTCTGTATGCATGTGAATAGTAACAAAATCTCAGACAGTAAAAACATGCACAGACAAATCCAAATTAAACCCTGCCGCTCGTGACGACACATTGATATCCTAAGAAACGAAACGATCGGTTTGTGCGAGAAGCCGAACAGTATTTATATAATTTTTTTTACCTCTAATACAGTACTATGCGTAGTCAAATGAGCCCGTGCACAGCACCTTCTTCTTTAGAGTTTTAATGGCGGGTTGCGAAGCAACTTCATAGGTGCATACCGCCACCTACGGTTTCGGGTGTCCCTGTATAGCCCTCAAGCCGTGCATCCGATACAGTAGATGGCAGTATGCAACTATGACGTTGCTTCGCAACCCGCCATTAAAACTCAAAAGAAGAAGAAGGCGCCGTATTAGAGGTATAAATTATATAATACAGTTCGGTTTCTCACAGAAACCGATCGTGTCTTAGGACATCAACGAGCAGCAGGGTTTAATTTGGATTTGTCTGACCATGTTTTGTTTTTTACTGTCTTTTGTTATGGACAGACTAAAACGGTTGGAGTTAAAAATCTACATTTGTGTTAAAGAAAGTCGCCTACATTGAATGGCATCCATTAAAACCATCCTTGATTTAACATAAGCCGAGTCATTTCCAAAAGTGGTCCAGATCATACAGCCAGAGCTGGGTTACCAGTTACGGTGAACATGAATCGGCCCAGTGCTTACAGCCAGAACAAAAATGAATGTGCCAGAGCGAGCTGCGGGGCACAATCGGCTCGGTTAACACACGCCGATGCCGAGTCTGAGCCGCAGCTGCCGCAGGGCAGCCGAGCTCGGGCCGATTATACATGCTAGCTGGGTGAAAGTGTGTTTTACAAATCAAAGTGCATTCTGATTTCTTCCGTTATATGAACTTAGGAGTCATATTTAATCAAATTAAACACTCTCGCGTTAGATCGAGTGTCTCTGTCGCTCTGCATCTCTTCTCTGAACTGAGACGCGATCCGAAAGCAAAAAAGGGGCGGAGCTTACAATTAAACACTCTGATTGGTTTACTCATTTCAGATTTATAGGCTCTGTTTACACGTACATGGTTATTTTTAAAAACTGAGAGATTTACCTTCGTTTGTGCCCCTTGTTTACACGCAAACGGAGAACTCGCCTCTGAAACCGATTGTTTCTAAGAACTCCGGCCAGAGTGGAGATCTTGAAAATCTTCGGTTGCACGGTTGCATGTAAAGTGAGACAAACGGATGTTTAAGCAGGCAACGTCACAGAGTATGCGCCAGAGCTCGCACCTACGTCAAAAGTGCGACCCATGTTTACATGTGACTGCTACTCTGAATGCTTCCAAGATCACATTTATGTTCGTGCAAACTCGTTTCGTGTGTTTGTATTTGCAAATACAGCTGCTCCATTATGTCGAGGAGCAGAGACGAGTGCTCTGAGGTCAGCAATTTTACGCGTGTTTGACTTCATGCGGCGCTGCAACGGATGATGTCAAAGTACCGCGAGAGCGATTCGAAATTAGACCTCTACGTATGATTCCTCAACTCGCTCTCGCGGTACTTTGACGTCATCGATCACCTGCTGCAACAACTCCTCCCTCCAACATGAAGAACCAGTTCACGTCACCACCAGCGCAGCCGGTGATTGGCTTACGCGGGCTTGAGCTTCTCTTGTCGGCATATATGTACGGGTACGTGTAAATAAACACTTTTCTGAAAACTGACATGTGTGCACGATGTTATTTTTGAAACCGGAGAGGTTGAAATGTCCGTTTATGAAAATAACCGCCCACGTGTAAACATAGCCATAATTCAGATTGAACTATTCACATGTATTTCCTCATTTATAAAATAAATGTAGATGTATGAATAGTCTCTATTATATTTAAGCACACTTTTAAAATAATAATATTTAATTATTTAACCTGGGTTACATTTAAGTAAAACTAAATTAGACAAAGTGCATTTTTAAAAAGTGTAATTAAGTATGTTAAGAAATATTGTGATGAAAGTGTACTTACTATAAGTTAAGCTTAATTAGACAGTAGTAAAAAGTGCATTTTTAAAAGTGCACTTAAGTGTGTTTATAAATATTATGTTGAAAGTGTACTTTCTTTAAGTTAAGCTTAATTAGACATTAATACAAAGTGCATTTTTAAAAGTGCACTTAAGTGTGTTTATAAATATTATGATGAAAGTGTACTTACTATAATTTAAAATTAATTAGATATTATTACAAAGTGCATTTTTAAAAAGTGTCCTTAAGTGTGTTAGTGAAATATTATGATGAAAGTGTACTTACTATAAGTTCAAATTAATTAGATATTATAACAAAGTGCATTTTTAAAAGTGCACTTAAGTGTGTTTATAAATATTATAATGAAAGTGTACTTACTATAAGTTCAAATTAATTAGATATTATTACAAAGTGCATTTTTAAAAGTGCACTTAAGTGTGTTTATAAATATTATGATGAAAGTGTACTTTCTTTAAGTTAAGCTTAATTAGACATTATTTAAAAGTGCATTTTTAAAAGTGCACTTAAGTGTGTTTATAAATAGTGTCATTAAAGTGTATTCCATTTAAGTACGCTTAAGTGGTCTTTAATTTATATTATATTATATTATCAGCAAGTGCACTTCTCAAAAAGTATACTTTTATTATTTTAAGCACACAAAAAGTATGCTTTCAATACACTTAAGTACGCTAATTTTTCACAAGGGAGTACTTAAGTACAGTAGTGAAGTAGTTCTACTTCGTTACTATACATCTCTGGCGCAATGTAACGTGTAAAAAAAACGTGGTCTTTTTCAAACAATTTACTTATCTCTATATCGCTGTTTTCACTGTCCTAAAAATGGGCTGATGTCTTTCTTGTTTTATGAAGTCCCTCTGTCAGAAATACGTAATGAGTTCTAATTGTGTAGTTTGTTTAGTGTGTTGTGATTCAACAGCAGCTTAGCTTAGCTGAGCCGTTTGAGCCAAAGCTGGTGACTGACGTATTCCTGTGGGCGGAGTTTAGTCAAAAACTCTTATATTGACGTCATTCAACCAGGAAGTAGAGGGCTGTAGTCCAAACCGGCCTTTCGCTGCTTTGAAAGGGGAATTCTGTTAAATAAAATATATCACCTGGCAGTGAACTTTGAGCTTTATCATTTTGCAGGTATTATTTATGCTCTAACAGCAACATTACACTAACTAAAGTTTGAAAGATCAGGAAGAATGTGACCTTTAAACTTTGGAACACACTAAAATGCTAACACTTTGCATGAACTTGCATTTCCTGCCGCATTCGTATTGTGTATGAATGGAGGTCAATGTAACAAAAAAAATAGTGTGTACGCGGCATTATAGACACTAGAGAAACAGAGAAAGATGGAGAGCTCTTTATTTATAACAGTAAGCTGGGCTGGTGTGGCTGTTTATATTGGGGGACTTACAGCAGTGTAGAGTGCAACTGTAATCTGGCCCTCTCTCTAAACAGACTGTCATAGTAATGGCTCAGAAAACAAATGATCAGCTCACACCAAAAATCTTTACACACATACAATCTCTGGAAGTTCTTTTACCAGAGGCCACCTTCAAGAGAGGTGGAGGAGAGCTTCCTGCATCCCGTCCCGAATCTTCGAAGAGAGCGTGTGTGCGTGCTATGCATTTGTGCGAGAATTAGTGTTTGTGTGTGCCACTGGGAGCTCAGTCGGACACTAGAGAGACATAGATTCAGCATCTCCATGGCGATAAGGAAGTCAACAGGAAGAAGACATCCCAGAACCCCATCTAGTAGCCAGACTTACAGACTCCCCCTAAACTCCACACACACAAACAGGCATCTCCCCATCCACTCAATACACATTTAGCGTAAACACACACGCACACGGCCCATCCCTCTCTGCCTCCTTAGATGACAGAGGCACTATTCATGTTGCATTAAAAAAAGAGGAGAAAAATAACACTGAGAAAGAGGAGAAAAACAACATTGGCTATATCCGATGGCTCGATAAGTGAGATGAAGAGAGGCCGGCGTTTCAAATGCGAGGACCATAGGTCATCCTGACTAAGTCAGGATGCTAATTTTTCTCATAGAGAGCTCTACTGTTTAATTTCACATACAGCTGTACAACAGGCCGTTCTCTCTGCTTATAAGTTATCATCATCCTTGTCTGCTAAAGATAAACTAGTGTTTGTAATCTTTGGTTCAACTTTTAGAAATTGTCTTTGGCAGATGCGGTGCATTCAAGCCATACATTTATCAATGTTTACAGATGCTTTTATCCAAAGTGAATTGAGCCCAGAGAATAGTCTGTTTTTCTACGTGAACGCGAACATGTGTACTCTTCTGGTGACAAAAACTGTGTCACGCTAGTGATGTTACGTTCGTAAACAAATCGTTCTTTTTGAACTAATCTTTAAAGGTGCAAAAGAGGATGTTTTTCGCCAACTGAGAATCCAAAAACGTTTTTTTAAATGAGCGCATGCGTAAGAACAGCCTCCCTCCTTCACAGCTCATTTCTAGGTAACGCCTTCCAAAACTCGTGCACGAATATTTGAACACGAGTGTTTGTTTACCACCGGCATATGCTGTGTTGCGTCAGTGGATTTATTATGTGAAATGATGATAATAAACACATAAGACGTTAAAACGTTAGATTAGTCGACGTTACTCCCATTTCAACTAGCATGTAGCAGACTGGTCACTGCCTTACAACTACAGTAGAAGAACAACGTCAATATACCTGAATAACAGTACAACAGTAATTATTCCCCAAAGTAAGAATAATCACTGTTACCTGTCGGGAAGAATTTTGCGAACTGCGCGTCTGTCTTGAGTCTTGACACCTCTCTGTTCCTTCATTGCTCTCCAGCGTTGAAATGTTTCTCCAATAACAACTCTGGTTACATTATGTTCTTCTGACAATTTTTCTCCTATTCCCAGTGGCTTTTAAAAAGTCTTTCTTTTGCGTCCTCCTTCGGGTTTTTTCTCTTCCATGGTGCAAATTCAAGGAGGAAAGCAGGATCGACAATGAAAACAAACCGAAACTTAAGACAGAGTTTCATGCGCTATGCGCATGCGTCGCCTGTGTAAAGTTACTGGAGTGCGCACGTCTCTCACAAGGATCGTAATGGCAGTGATTGACAAGCCAGAGGGCCAATCACTGATGCGATGACCGCATGAGCAATTGGCTGATGTTTTTAAGGCCCTATCTTGTGCACAGATGACGTATATTAATATTATTACTTTCAGTGCACCTAATAAATAGTCTTTTATCATTTAGTAAAGACAGTTTCAAGTAATATTGCAAAAATGTATCAAACAAACATCCTCTTTTGCACCTTTAAGGTGAATGAATCGTTCTCGTTCACATAATCAATTGACCAGAGGTGGAAAAAGTAATAAAATATTGTACTCAAGTAAAAGTAAAGTTACTTTAATAATATTTTACTTAAGTAAAAGTAAAGTTACTGGTCTAAAAATCTACTCAAGTAAAAGTAAAAAGTAAGTCATTTTAACTTTACTCAGAGTAAAAGTTACTTTTTTTACCACTGGGAGAGGTGGAGGATTCTAGTATAATTCAAAAACGACATACATGGGGATATAAATCTCAAACTAGTTGTTTTTAATTGTAGGAACATCTTTACAATTAAAGTGCAATAACAAAAATAAAAAGCTTTTTTAAACTAAGAAACATTTATTGAATTGTTTAATGATTTTTACATGTGAGTTATGCACTTTTGAAGGTGGTCAGCAGCTAGTAAATAAAATCACTATAGTAAGGTTGTAATTGATGTATTGCTGGAAACATACTTTATTTTATTAAACTATATATAGTTTAAATCAGCATATAATGAAATGAATGCCATGGCTATATATTTTTGACACGTTTATTATCTTCTAGCTTCCCTGACCTGGGTACCTGATGTCAGACCTTTATTCTTCTTCCACTCTCTCTCTCTCTTCTCTCTCTCTCTCTCTTCTCTCTCTCTTTCTGCAATGTCTAATGACCTGCGCATTCTCGAGGACTTTCTGAAGTTGTGTTTGACTTGACGCGAAGCTGCTAGACCTCGGAAGATAATGTGCATGGTATTAAAAACGCGTCGTGCAAATGAGCGATAAAAACACGCTCGGCAATTTCGTACTCAAGGGCATGAATCCTACCTTTCATAGGAATGAAACACTCGCTTCGCGTCAGTGGATAGTGGTCGCTTAAATATGACCATGGGTTTCTTTCATAAGATTTGAACTGAGGCGGGTCTGCATTAGCGCGCCTGTCTCGTCCGTCTCCATGGTTCTTTTTGCGCGTCCCCGCCCATCAATCATTCGTTGCGCGTCTTTTCACCTTGCTTTTTTAAATATTTTTTTACTCAGTAACGGAAATGATTTAAAATGTAGCGAAGTACAATACTTTAAACAAAACATACTTAAAAGTAAAAGTACAGATTTTAAAAACTACTCAAAAAAGTAAAAGTACACAAAAAAACTACTCAATTACAGTAACGTGAGTAAATGTAATTCGTTACTTTCCACCTCTGCAATTGACTCATATTTCTCGTTCACTGAAATTCCTCAGGTAGGCTACTGTGCACATAAGCATGTTTATATATGAAGAGTTAGGTTCCAAAATGCGATAAATGCGTAATCAACAAACAAACAAAAACAAAATAATACTTGAATGGCATTGATAAACCTGTGGTGGTTTTCTATGATGAAATAATTTATGCGGGAGGCACTCAGGAGACAGAAAAATGTCGGCTGTTGCTTGTTCTCACACGACAGCATCAATGCTAACCCCAGGGGATCTTATGAAAAATGTTCCATTATTTTACTCGAAGTCAACGAAAATCGAGCAGTACCAAAACATTTTACAGCTGATCGCTGTGAAAAAAGTTCAGCAACAACGTCCCTAAGATGACAGAAGCAATGTGTTATTAATATGACAAAGTAAGTGTTTTGGTTAATGCCATTAATGTTTATTTTAAATAAGTGTATACCACTAGTCAATTAAATGAATATAACATGGCAAAGGTGAATGCACATTTATATATTGATTTAATAAATTTTTAGCATTTTGAAAGAAAACTTGGATGGATTTATTGCATTTTGTGGAAAAAAGTATTCGTTTTTATTAGGGCCGGGACTCGATTAAAAAAATTAATCTAATTAATTAGAGGCTTTGTAATTAATTAATCTAAATTAATCGCATTTTAATCTCATATAAATATTTGACCTGAGAACATTAAGAAGTATTTTTACATGGATTTTTATGAATAATGACTGAATACATAAGCTTAACAAAATATTGTTTATTTTTGTTCAACCAAGTCGTTGTACCCGGAGTGGGGCTAATGTCCACGCTAGCTGCTGTATGTTTTGCATTGAGATGATACTTGAGGCTCGATGTGCTGCGGTGATATGTGAATTCCTTGTTGCATATCTTACACACAACCATGCTCTTATCGACGCTTACCAGTGATGCGCGGGTCAATGTATAAACAACCCGCCCGCAACTCGGACCGAAAAGAAAAAAAATATATATATTATACCCGACCCGCTTCCTGGCCCGCATTTCTTAAAGTAGTCATTTGTTTAATAATTGCAGGGTTCGGGACTTCTCAGGTTTTGACTGTCTGTGTTCTGGTACCTATGTGCGCGGATGCCCCACCTCGCGTATAAAAACAACAAAACATAATATACTATATAGCCTATATTAAAATTAAAATATATAAAAATGTGCATAATATATTTTTTAAGTTGGTTGCACATCGTTTATAAGTTTCTTAAGTGGGATTCGGATGTGAAAAGCGCTGCATAATGTACGCGCCTTTAGTGTTACCATTGAAACTTAACTAAATAAAAAAAATAAGAGGTGATATATAGCTTTAGCCTACATAAATGCTTATTGCTTTAATGTTGCGAGTTACTCTTCAGCTTTTCTTGCTGTTATGTTTATAATAGTTCATTGTTCAGAGTTCATATTGATGATCTTATAGTCAATTTAAAAATGTTCTTACAAACTGACTCTATTCGTTTAACTTTTTTCCTTTACCTGCTGTCGCTGTTCTCTGTGCGTGTCCTCCGTCAAAGTAGCCTATTAAAATTAATATGAAGTTGATTTTTAAAAGTCTTAAGCACACCGCAAATCAAACGTGCTGCTACATTATGCTCTTGCGCGTGTAAATTTAACTTCTGGGCACTGCCAGGCTGATTTTTTGAAAAGTAAGTGATATAGGCTACTCACTGCATGTTTTGGCATTCGGTAGCATATGCATCAATGAGATGCACGGTGTTGCTTTTAATGTTCTTTTTAATTTATATTCACAAAACCTAACAACAAAACATTGTTTATAATTACGAGACAAATTATTTGAAACGAAATTCGTTTTAAAGTAGCAAACAAAACTTAAATTAAACTCGTAATAAACTAATTAAATTGAAACAAAACAACATTACAACAATATTTAAACCCAACAATACTCAAACATTAACATATAACAGACATTAGGATACATGTTAAAATAATCTGTAGTTTGTTGGTAGATGTTTATTGGGCAAAACCTCCGTTGCAAACCTCCATTTACCAGAATAAATCATTTTTACTTTGAAATTGATGCGTTGTCACGTTAAAATCAGCTGTTCGTTTAGGTTCCGTCTACTTTAATTTACACTGCATCACAACCCCGGAGTTCTCGAACTAAAACAGGGTCTGCAGCATTTACGAATGACTCTATTAATAAGTGCGATTAAAATGCGTTAAAATGTTTAACGCGTTATTTTTTGTGTAATTAATTAATCTTAATTAACGCGTTAAAGTCCCGGCCCTAGTTTTTATAATAAATCTTTAAAAATCAGATTTTAATTTTTTGTGTTTTTATAACCTAAAGATGCTATGTGAAAGTTTGAAACAGAAAATAGTGGTTTTCATCTCGTCACTTTCTTGGTATAGAAAACAAATTTTTACCGAAATTTGTCAAAATGGCATTTATTGCGTTTTGGAACCAAACGTGCACCTGTATTTAACATACAGAACATAACTTTACCAACCAATTAAAATGTTTATTATGCATGAAAACCTTATGTTTTGGTCATAGGAAAAACATTTTATTTATTATTTTATTAATTTAACGAGTAGATTACACATTTGAATTTTGTCAAATCCGTTTTTTTGTAACAAGTTAATAGTAATACAGTACAATCGTTGACTTTAGACGTAACACATAAGACACTCTTTTTCGTTCCTGCCGACTAATATATGTAATTTGAAGAAATGGTTACTGAATGAATCAGTGAACGAATCTGAACAAATAATTTTGATGAACGAACTGAAAATGAATCTTGCAAGAATAAACATTTCCATCACTACGTCAAGCACACTGTTTCGCAAACCCTCGCGTACACTTAAAAACTGGACCATATTTTAGCCTTTGCAGTGCATTCAAGGTAAACACTTTTTATCAGTATAAGCCCACCAAGCGGCTGGTGTATGTTTTCAACTGTTTCCAAAGGAAAAACGTCAGCACTCAACGTTTTTTGAGCACCGATATTTAAAAAAAATTCAACTTGGGGTGAAACATTTAGCCCGTCAATGTCACAACTCATCCATCCAATCATTGTGGAGGAGCTGAAAAAAAGGGCGCCTACAGTCAGCATCCGCCTGGCATTTTCAGCCGCGTTTCAACGCTTTGGTGTACATGCCCCTAAAGTATGTTCTTTGGTACTGAATTCATAATGTTGCTTTCTGCTAACGCAATGCTTTTTTCAATTGAGCTACAGGAACTGTTTGTCTATGTCAGGGGTCTTCAATTAAAATAGCTTGAGGTCCAATAAATGAACCCTCCTTACCAGCTGAGGTCCGGACAATTATGTACTGCAAGTAAAAACATAAATTGACGGCCCCATGAGGGTCGCTCATAGTGGGCTTTTAGTTCATTTATTTTTTGCACCCTTTCCTCGTACTGCTGAGGGTACGTTTCTTCAAAGTGTCTACATTTAGTTTGGTAATGGCGTTTAATGTTCCCACTTATGACAACCGCAACAGACTCTGAGCAACTTTGAATTTGAATTAATGTGCTGAAATTGTAATGATGTTAAAATTAAATTAATTTGAAATATCCTTATTTCATTGATGATTTGTGGGAGATTATCCCACAGCTTTTCTGTGTTTAAAGTTGTCGTCGCATAAGTAAACATATCCATCTCCTTTCTCATGCTTCTGTGAAAAACAGAAGCCTCTTGGACAATAGATGATAAACAGAGGCTACGCTTGTGTGTGTTTGCGTTGCGTCTTTTCACATCAGTCTTCCACAGGCATTTTTCTGTCTGTGGGTGTCGGCCCGCATGCATCCGTTTTACATTTGGTCATTAGCCATTAACAACACTGTGTGTGTCAGTGCGAGCAAACAGACCTGGAAAGATTGGACAGTTTAGAGTGAGATGGAGAGCTCTGCCATCATCTGCCTCAAACACATACACACACACTGTGGCAAATATAGGAGAAAAAAAGCGAAAGGTCAGAAGTCACTTGGGTAGTAAATCTATGTCTCCTGCTCTGTGCCAAACTTGACCTTTTTCACTGTGCACTGGTTTATTTTCTCCGTTGGTCCTGTTAGTCTGGCATGTTTAGTTTTTTACTGAGCTATAACATTTTTTACTTTTTATTTACATTAACATTTATGCATTTGACAGACGCTTTTATCCAAAGTGACTTATGATGCATTACAAGGTACAAAACCCAGAGTCGAGTCAAAATCCCATCCGTTGGGCTAAATGAACACAGAAAATTGTATATTTGTCGAACAATGGGTTAAAACAACCAAACATTTTCGGTTGAAAAACCTCAGCATAGGTTAAATTACAACCCAACCCATGACCTTTTGCTCAGCTAGCGCAATGCACTAGAGCTATACAGAAGAGCATCATGCTAAGCTGTGTAAATCTTATGAACTACTGTTCATTTTTATATGTGGACATAATAAGAAGGTCATGTTTAGATAATAATAAACAAGGGTCAGTGTGTTAAAGCAACATACAGTAAATCTGAGTTTTTGGTTTTTTATTTCTGTAGCCCACTGTGAAATCTCATTAGGTCAAAATCCCACTTCTCTCAGCTGTGTATTAAACATATAATATTTTCCTATTGGCTGTAGATTGTGTAACATGGGCATCAGGTTCAAATTCAGTGTAGACAGGCAAACTGCTTGTGGCTGAAATCTTTGGTATAGGCATGAATAAATAGTCACTATGTTTAGGCCTGTGGGTGGGCTGGTGGGATTAGCCCAGAGGACACAGAGACACAATGGTTGCCTGGCTGGTCTCTGCATGTACACGCTGTCTGACAGGCATGAAAAAGCCACCACCTTACTGAGAGGTCAAAGGTCATTAAGCATCAGAATGCTCATTTAATGACGCAACCCTAAAGAAACTTCAAAGTTTGCTTTAGTTCTTGGCAGGTTGTTCCAGATTTTATTCCAAAATCATGTTAGAAATTATTTAATCCTTTCATTTAAAGTTTAATTTAAATGTTTAAATGAGCAAAAAAATATGTCATTCACGGTCCATGCCAGATTTTTTTTAAACCCTGTGTACATTGTATGCTTAGGTTGCTCATGCTCCTGCAGGAGAATAGTATGTAGCCCAGGAGATGCACTGCATTTCCTTACAATGCGCATGCGTCGAATGTCTGTTTACACGAGAACACTCGCGGGTGAAAACGTAAAAATATTTTATCGGATGTGCCTTTCGTTTACACGGCGACTGAGTTTGTGGGGCTTTAAAACGCAAAAAAGTGAAACCACCCTCCAGAGTGGAAGTCTTAAAAACGATCTACCGCAGCGTTCCTGTCTAAAGGGTAAAAATGCAAAAGTCTGCTCACGGTGGCTCTTGTCGCGTACGCGTTACATCACAGACATGCCCCAGTTCAGGAAAATAACAACATTTCAGATTAATTCCATACGTCAGACCTTCAAGTTGCCATAGCAGCTCTGATAAATATGCGTCTTTCCAGCAGTTGGACGAAATATTCACAGGTAGTATTACTGATCAGAGAAGGCGCATTAATTACCTTCATCAAATTGTTGATGCGCCATTCGTCGGAGGCAACCCAGACGGCTTTGGCTTTTGCGTCACCATATGCACACAGATTTCCCCCTCAAAATGCTCGTATAAACGTGGAATAAAACGTGATAACGCAACGTCACTTTTGGGTTTTCTTTTCAGATTGTTTCCGTGTAAACGTAGCCTGAAAAGACTGAAGCAAAAAACTAATTTAATTCATTTTAAACTCCATGCATGTTTTGATCATCGTTCTGAACTTGATTTCTAACAAAATTTCTTTACAAAAATGCAATTATTTCAGCTTTTTGCTCAAAATTTTGTATTTTTGAAGAAACCTACCCATATTTAAGAGGTTATAAAAAGAGAACAAATGAAGATAAGATGAAACTTTTTTCCTGTTTTGTTTGTTTGTTTGTTTGAAAGCAGAGTGTCTGTTCTTTCATTTGATATATTTGTATAGTTATATATTTATAGAAGAAAATTTTCCTGGAAGGCATTTTGTAAAACTTTTGTGAAAATCATAAAAAAATGCTGGTGGGCAACTTAAAAAAAAAACTTGGGGGGGAATGAGTTAAAGTCCTTTAATGTCAGCCAGTCGATCACCAATTGGTAGAACATTGCGTTAGCACCACAAAAGTCACGAGTTTGATCCGCAGGGACACCACACATACTGATGTATAATGCACTGTAAGTTGGTTTGAATAAAAGCGTCTGCCAAATGCATACATGTAATGTAAATGGTGGATTAATTACGTAATTTAGGAATAGTAACCAAAAACCATGTTGTGCCAAAATGACGTCACTCACTCATGACTAATATGAAAGGCGGTCTGCATAATGCTTCAGTTGTTTGTTTAGTTCCAGTTGGCATGGAGGTTTGAGTCCGGCCTGCAACATATCCGGATCTCCCACCTCCCCCTCTTATTTCCTGTCCCTTCTGTCAGTATAAAAAGCACATTAATATATAAAGTCAAATGCCAACCTTGATGTTTATACTCAGTTTATGGATACATAAATATTTAGAAGAATAATGAGTCTTAAAAGGTTTGTTTGTGTATGTATGAGACCCAGCTTTTTTCAAAGGTCTGTGCTCTGTATTGATCTCTGTTGCCACAGTCTTCACGACTCCATTTGTAATCCCGCCTTGATTCACATCTACAGTAGATCTCATCATATGAGTTTTCTCGATCCGGGATGTTTGTAGGGCTACTGTGAGAAACACATGATGAAGGAGGGTAAACGGACCTCTGGCCGGCGCCTTAGAACTCAATACCTCAGGAATCCACAGGTAGCGTTTTAGTCCGGCCTTTATCCGTCTTCAGAACCCGCTGCACAGACAACATTAAAATACCGCAGTTATTAAACATCAAACTTTAGCTCTCAGCCCGTCACAGAATGGGGACCTTTGTACCTCTGTGTGTATGTATCTGTAAGCATTTGTGTGCCAGTGAGAAGAGAGAGAGAGAGAGAGAGAGAGAGAGAGAGAGAGAGAGAGAGAGAGAGAGAGAGAGAGAGAGAGAGAGAGAGAGATTCCTGTTAGCTTAGAGGGCTAGATGAATGTCTGTTTAGAGTATCTCATTTCTCTCAGGATTTTGCGGTTGGTTTTTATGTCAGTGGATGGATTGAAGTTTTGTAATGTCTCGTAAGCTTAAGTCAATACATGTGGAGGAAACCCAGTTCACTGTTAGCTTGTGTTTGTAAAGACCACCATGGCACGAATCTGCTCCCTGTCAAGCTGCAGGGATGGAAAAAAGCAACATTTGGAGCTCATGAACACAGGAAATTTCTAACATGAAACTTTTACATTTTAAAATTAACAGCTATGAAAAATCTACAGAATCCAATAATAAGCCTTTAATTTTTGGATCATGTACTGACAGTTTAAAGTGAAGAAACCCACAAATTCTCATGAGCTTAAAGATTATGACCGAAATAAAAAAATCTCACTAATTTTTACAGCAGTGTAACTTATCCCAATTTTGTGATATCATGTTGCTTTACCCTTACTGTGTTTGTTTATTGTTTTGTATTACCTCTCTAGACACGGTGCACATGGTACAAGGTGGTTATATGTAGCCTACTGCATTTTTGTGGGTTTTGGGAGGTTGGCTGCCAAATCATAGATCCTAACAACCAAATAAAAAGTTCACATCTTGGGTGAAAAGCTTTGAAGTCACAAATAAATGAAAATGTTTTTCTAAAAACAGTTCTAGTTTACAAAGTAAGCATAACGTTTTAAACAATGAAGCTGGTTGAGATTCTTGTATGATGCTATGAGGAAAATCATCTTCAGTTTCTTATTTGAAGAGTTTTTGAATTTCTGTTGTGATTGACTGCATAAGGAAGTCTAAATACGCTTAGCTTGTTTCCTGTTGCAGCAACTGTGTTTTATTTCACTGGAGTTTGCTTTAATGAGAAATACAGGTCTTTTGGATTTTAAGCATACATAAAATAGTTTAAAATCATCAAAATGTCATTACTGGGCACATACCCGATTCAATGCACTTAACACACACACCTTATGGTTTCCTCTTTAATGCTGTCACTTAACATCCCTTCCATAAATGTTTTGCCTTTTATGCATGCAAACCTTTTTTCACTTTTACATGATAAATTGTGTGTTGAAAAAATGGGCGGAGGTGGAATAAAGGGCAAACAACTTCTGGCCATGCACAGACATCAATCCAAACATGAACATTGCCAGGAAAGATGGCATTTGCCAAGCTGAGAGGGGTGAAATTACCCAGAGTGTGTCATAGCCTGAGTCACTGTGTTGCTGACCCATAGCAAGAACAAAATCAACAAGCTAACAAAGCCAACTAAGTCACCATATAAACCCTTACATATTTCCCACTAAAGTAATTCATACAAGAGAATGAACACACTGGGTTTTACGAAAAAACTGATTCTGTATGTCCTGTATAATTTAAGACAGATTAAGCTTAAAAAGCAGATACGAATTCAAATTCAGTATAAGAGGAACAGGACAGCTGATTTAAATGTAATTTCTTTAAGGCGATAAACATAAATTTGCTGAAACATTTCATTAGACAGGCGTGAAAATGCTTTTGTGCACAGGCGCATGTTTTTAGACACAGTGACCGCAGGGTACAGTATACTCTCTGTATTGAGAGAAAAATGGTATGAATTATGAAAAGTAATAACTATCTTCTGTTTGTGCAGTCTGGAGATGGGAAGATTAGAGGCCAATGTGTCTTTGCTTAGCTGTGTTTGTAAAGAATGGCCCTTTGTACACAGTAGCACACACTAACATTAGTGGTGCCACCCCAGAGGCTGTCTGTCTGGGTCCTTTAGATGGACGAGAGAGGTGCTCTCTCTCTCTCTCTCTCTCTCTCTCTCTCTCTCTCTCTCTTCTCTCTCTCTCTCTCTCTCTCTCTCTCTCTCTCTCTCTCTCTCTCTCTCTCTCTCTCTCTCTCTCTCTCTCTCTCTCTCTCTTTCTGTGTATGTGTTTCTTTTTAAATAAATTAGTTAAGAAAGTCATACAGCCAAAAATATTTATCATATCTTAAGAAGGTGCATTGATATTATATTATTCTATAAATTAATTTATGCTTTTCTCCTCTTTAGGTTTGATAAATATTTTGGGGATGATATTTTTTAAATGGAAATAACCACGTGGACAGTTACCAACTACAGGTTTATTACTCATATTTTATTTTGTCCTGTTTTTCTGTATTTAATTGTTCTAGATTTGTGGAAAAATGTGAACATCTAATTTAATTAAAAAATAAATGTGGTATTGAACGGTAATATACTGCCCCCTTCTGGATTTTGAGATAACCAGGTTACCATGTTAAATCACCTTTTTTATTAAGACTAGAGATTTAGTTAAACAATAAAATAAAATAAAATAAAATAAAATAAAATAAAATAAAATAAAATAAAATAAAATAAAATAATGGCTACTAAATAAATTGATAATATGTTAGCATTTGTATTTCATTTATAATTTATGAATATTTTGCTACTAAAATGCAAAGAAACAGCTGTTTTAAGTGTGTATACCAACGTTAGCAAACAGTCTTTTTTAGATTGCACTTTTAATGGTAAATCAGAGGGTTAATTTATATTTTTTTTATTTCACATAACAAGCAAGATCTCCATATGTGTTCTTTAATAGCAGTTCTGACCTATCAACCCACGTGAAAATACTGTAATATAGTCTAGCCTTTAGTAAACTCATTTAGCCTATACGTTGATATAGGCTAAATGAAACTTAAATGTTTTGTGAAACTTAAATATTAAATAAATATTCAAGTATACTGCAGTATTTACTACAGTTTGTCAATTCATAAGTCTCAGAATTTTGTAGACCTGTATAATAAAGTGAAGTAATTTCTTTAAAATGCTACTACACTATACTCCAGTTTACTACTATTGTTACAGTATTTTGTCATGTGGGCAAATTAACAAAAAATATGTAATATTTATTTATCATTTTAAAGCAACACCAAAGAGTTTTTTTTTACCTTAAAATAACGTTTCCAAAAAAGTTTCAGTCATTCATCCACTCGAAACAGGGCGGCACTTTCACATTCGCTTTGCAGCCCGTCGGGTCGCGGTCCTGTAATTAGAGGGAAAACTACAAAAACTTGCTTTACGGCAGACTTACAATCCAATCAGAGCCAGCTTTGCTGCAGTAAGCTAAATTATTTACGACAGTGGTAATGGACAATTCCGCTTCCAATCTGTAGGGGGAGCAAAGAGTAAAAACTCTAGTGTTGCTTTAATTGCGATCATCAAGATCAAGCTTACTCAATGTGAGTCTTCTTGGAACGAAAAATCTGTAACAAGATGGCGCTATAGATACTAAATAAATGTATATTACCTGTAACGTTATATGGCCCCGTCTGCAAAAACCCAGCTAAAGAGACTAAAGAGAAATCAGTGAGAGAAATCAAACGTTGATATCTCCTAATCTTATAGTTAAATTATGTCAGAATATTATAGACCTACACTTTTCCAACAGCACCGTTTCTACAGCATCTGTTTGTCCAAACTTGTTAGCCCTCTGTGGAAATCCCCTCATTTTCCCGCCTACTTGGACTCCCCTGTTTGCTGACACATTTTACTTCTGTTTATTGGTTTGTTAAAGGGATATATTAGTAAGTATGGGTTGTAAGAACCTTTAATATGTTAAAAAATAGTATATATACATTTCAAATAACCTAGCTGGTTTTGGGTCGTCCCCACTATCAAAAATGTGCATAATTCTAGTAATTTGATAATGTCAACAGGTTAATAAGATGGGTAGATTAACACAATATCATTATGGTATGAGATATCATCTATTGTAAGGTGACCAGACGTCCCCGTTTTCCGGGGACAGTCCCGTTTTTTTGGTGTTCTGTCCCCGACTGGAGCTGTCCCCGGAAATGTCCCCGTTTTACAGCACGTCCAAAACAACCAGCAAATAAACTAAAAAACCCGATCAACATGTTTTCTTTGTACTACCAGACCGGAGCAATCATGTAATGATTATTTTCACCAGTAGAGGGAAACGCGACCGCGAGCTACACTGATTTTTTGTTGCACGCCACTGATTTAGCGAAGAAGAATTTACTACGAGACACACAAGAAAGCGTCATCAAGTTATCATCAATCAAGAAATGAAAACAGTCAAAGTTATCGGGTGTTAAAGCGTAACTAAACCCCTGGTCAGAGCCTGACTCCACCCACTGCAATATTTGAAAAATGCAAGAAAAGTGGGCAGATCCCAACGGAGATAGAGGGGACGAACTAAGTGTGTGGTGAGATCGTAACAAGGGCGTGGTGTGGTGAGCTTGAACCTGCTTACATCACGAGTCATTTCTTGGACCCAACATCCAATAGGAAAATTCAACTGCAGTAGCCACCGTTCAACCTCAAGAGGGCAGCACTCAGACGTTTTTACACCATATATTGTAGTATTAAAACACTTTATATCCAAATGTCAAAAAACTTACTAAAATCAATGAACAGCACTAATAAAGCATCATTCTTACAGATCATTAACTAAAAAAAGTTGGTTTGGGGTTTAGTTACTCTTTAAGGTACTAACTACTCATGTTTACATTTTGTATTATTTCTTCTGTTTTTAACATTAACAATGCTATGTAATCAGCTGAAGTAATTTCATGTCATTTCATATATGGGCACTAAATATATAAGGGAAAAAATAGATTAAGGCTACAGAAATTGTTCAATTAATTAAATTAGAAACACTCAAAAAATTACTTTCTTACTAAGTATTTTTCTCTTGTTTTTAGTACAAATATTCAAAAATTCTTAAAACAGGATTCATTTCCTTGATAAGCAAAATGCACTAAGAAAATAAGTAGGTTTTAGACCAAAATTCGCAGAGTCCATTTAATTCGCAAAAATAAGCAAAAAAATTATACCCCGGCAGATTTTTTGCTTGTTTTAAGCACAAATTAACTTCAGTTTAATATTTTTTGCCTTAAAACTAGATTTTTTTTCTTAGAGGATTTTGCTTATGAAGAAAATGCATCTTGATTTAAGATTTTTTTGGATATTTGTACTGAAAACAAGACAGAAATACTAAGTAAGAAAGTCATTTTTGCAAGAAAAATGTTTTGTCCCCATTTTTTTTTATAGATAATAACAACAAATGAGATTTTAATGATATTTTGACCATTGAACTAGTAAATGTCCCCGGTTTTCATTTAAAAAATCTGGTCACCTTAATCTATTGAAACAACTATACCAGTGTGTTTGTGGTATGTGTGGGTTACAAATGATTTCAACAAGTAGCCTAATACATCACGGCAGAAATTCTTGTGTGTCATTTTAACTCTGTATTAGAAAGGGCAGGAAACACAATTCCCCCTGAACCCAATGCTTATCAGCAGGGGGAAATCCACTTCCTGTGCAATTTAACTCTGCTGATCTCTCTCTCTCTCTCTCTCTCTCTCGCTCGCTCGCTCGCGTGTCAGCACTTTCACCAATTAAAAATCATTAATTTAAATAATTTCAGTTCATGCAATATATACATGACATTTACTGTCCATTTCTGTCTACATGTTCTCGCTAAGGTTTCCTTGTTTGATTGAGCATAACAATATACACATGGCATTTACTCTCCTTTTTGTATATACAGTTCATGTTCTCAGTAATGTTTCCTTGTTTGGTTAAGCATAACATATGAAAACTTGTTGTTGCATTGCACTTCTGCATTCTGATCACATAGAGAGCTAACAGGAAACATTGTCACTGGAATTAAAGGTGTCTGCTACATAACACATACTTTGTTACCAAACCAGTACTATGACTTTTTATTTTATATGATTTTTTGTTATACGATTTTTATTTCATATGATTCCAATTTTCTGTTCGTATGATTCCACTTGCTTTACAATAGCATTAATATTAATAAGCATAATAAAGATACCTTATAAACAATCTTCTTATCTTTAAAACGTTACACACCTCACATATGCATATTGCTTTGCAAAGTGATGAATAACATGAAATACAGGGTAACCTTTGTGTTGGGTGATACTATCATTATTGACGGGTGCTTTCTATGGTCTTTCCAGAATGACTGAACTTTTCTGAAGAACTGTTGCCTGTAGCTCAAATCAGCCATTATGTATTTTTAACATGCTTTCTTCCATCATAACCTTAATATGTAAATTATGGCATTTGGCAAACAACCATTAACAACATATTTATAACAAAAATCATGGATCAGAACAAAGTAATTGTCATAAATACACGCAAGGTGGTCAATAAGTACAGTGTTTATTCATATCTAGAAGATGATACAAAGAATCAGCTCTTTAAAGGAGCATTTCACCCTTAGAAACATTAATCTTTATTGAAAGTGCGTCATATTTGTAGTGGAAATGTAACATACATTTCGAATTTGGTGCCTATTTGACCGAGAAAAGGGGTGTTTGTAGTCTCACCACCTCAACAAAGATATTGGACTTCCTGCTTTCAATGATGCAAAATGATGATTTTTACATCATTGAAAGAAGGAAGTGCAACACTAAAATCTGTATTTCTCCTGTCTCAGCGACAACTGAGGAAATCATGCACGACCATTCAAAAACATGACTGGGGTTCTTACTATACAAAGCTTAATGAAAATGGGTGAAGTGTCCCTTTAATACAGATATACAGTCAAAGCATCAAATAGCAAAACAGAGCTACAAAAAAGCACTGGCCAAATCAAAACACACACAAAGATAATAACAAAACCATCTTTGGTGCCAAGACAAATATATGTGTCAGTGAGTCAAGATTATAAACACTGTCATTAATAGAAACTTTATAAAGGCATATATTTGCACCTCCATTGCCAGCAATGGAAAAAGCTTGACGTTGGAGCATCTATTCAATTTGAGTCTAGATGCATGTTTAATTGTCTTGCATTGCAACTACTTAACAAAAAACACATTCCATGGGAACAAAAAACTGAGATGTTTTTTCAGTATTGTCTGAAAAAAAGAGAGTACTATTTCAAATGTCGTAGTGTGCAATTTTTCTGCATCTCTTATCTTTACAATACAGTAAATGTATTGAGCGGGAATCTCAGATGAAGATATTTTAAAGCCAAGTGCAGTAAGCTGGGGTGAAATCATTTACTGAAATGAGTTAAACTTACAGAGTTACATGAAATCTGAGTCAGATAACTGTAATACTCAAATTACTAGGCCTGTAATTCAGACCACATTCAACAATACCGCAAAAACCTATAAGACGGCCAAGATCAAAAGATTCACAATATGATTAATATGACACATTATATTCATGATGTACCCAGCACTGTTATGGTCATAAACAATGATAATGCATTCATTATTATAATTTTTTGCATAATCTAAATCACAGATTAATCTCATTAAACCCTGCCCTTAGATGCATGTGATGAAAAACATTGAATGCATTATAAACTCCTGTACTGCTACAGCAATTTACAACAAAACACAAAAAGCACACATGCATTTATGTTCAAGTTGGATGCTATATGAATTCGTACCACAGAAATTAAATTGTGAACATGCCCCAAAAACCACTATTTTACCTCTTTAAATTGTGATTTAAATTTGTCTCGCATTTCAGAACAAATCTAACTGTAACTGCACAGCTTACTGTCCAGTCAACATGTGATCTGTACAATCCATAATACATGGATTGCATCTTCACTTTGTTTCACAATACAGAAGGTCATTCAAGCATCTGATCTATTCTGTGGATGTGCTTGATTTCATTCCAGCTTTTTTGGTGGCATTTCTATTAAAGCAAACTATACAAATACCCAACTGGTCCACAAGCATAAAAATCCAGCTTAGCCATACTCGTTACTAGGTGGTCCCCTAACCCGACTGTAGTAACCAGACAAGGCACCCAGATCTATATAAAGAGAACCTTTTTTCTTAGAATGCCCTGAGTCTTCAGTATACAGGGATGAGTCTGAAAATAAAAGAGAAATACCTTAAACATACTATTAAATTAATCTGACACATGTGTGCATGTGTGTAATGTACAGAATACAGTATAATACCTTGGGTGTTCTCTGAAATCTGACTCAGCTGTCGCAACATTGGGTGCGTGCCGTCCTCCAGCGCAGAATCCAGACTCCAACACCGTGGCTGGTCATCCCGAGATGGATGTAGGGCTTCTTCATGTAATAATTGAGTGGCAGAGCTCCTGTGTACTGGGGATCTGTCAAGCGCATGCTCCAGGAGTCTGCGCATTGCAGGGCTGCAGCTTTCCGGTATGTCTTCTAGAGGAGGAGCTTGTTTATGGATCTAGATACACAGAGACAAGAACGTTAACCGCAATAGTGAGACAGGTGCATTTGTGTGCAGCCCTAAGGGACACTGTATGAAAGGAAGTGAGGAAGTGAGATACGAGAAAAGGGAACTAACGGTGAGATAATAGTCGATACAAACGTGCTGAATGTTGCTTACATTTCTATAAAGATATTTTATAATAGAGACTCTGAATCAATGGGAAAATATTGAACTACTGGTGTCTGGATAATATGCAACACACACAGGAACCTAAAGCTGCTGATGTCAGAGAAAAAAATAGTTTTGAAATGGCTCGTAATGGAAAGGAGAACTTGCCATCACAAGTTTTGCCTCATGGTGTTTTAAAGAGGAAAGAAAACTATATGTGACACTGAACCACAAAACCTGGTCACAAGGGTCAATTTTTTCATCTCAAATCAGAATAAATAAGCTAATATATATTTTCCTATCCTAATTGTTAGGAAAGGACAATATTCGGACATACAACTATTTGAAAATCTGAAATCTGAGGGTGCAAAAAAAAATTTGAGAAAATAGCCTTTAACTTTGTTCAAATTAAGTCCTTATCTAAATATTTTACTTGTAATAAATTCATTTTTTTTTTTGATATTTACAGTAGGAAATTTACAAAATATCTTCATGAAACAAAATCTTTACTTAATATCCTAATGATACAAATATACACCTGCAAATTATGACTGATTTTGTGGTCCAGGGTCACACACACATATATACACATCGTCAAAAAAAATGTCAAAAAATTGCCCCTATCTCTCAATGCGCATTGAGACCCTTTAAAAAGGTCCTAATGTGTATCTTTTAGGTATAGATACTATATGTATACATTTGGTACTACTATGCACTTTTTGGTACCAATATGTACCTGGACAATATGAATTTTTAGGTGCAAAGGAGTACCGTCCCAGTGAGAGCCATTTTTACTATTTAATTTACAGTGTACGAATTTAAATATTGGAAGTGTATATGTTGTAAATAAATACTAACCGAGTCAATGCTTGCAGTTAAACCTTTAATCATTATTAGCTTTAATGATTAGCTTAAAATGATTAATTTTTATTAGCATTATTAACATGAAGGAATTTTAAAGGAACTGTACACAAAAAGAAACAAGTCAGCCTTTGTTGTTTTGGTGTCATGGATGGCATTTCAGAGTTTTGCCCTGTGGTCAATGTATGTAGTCAGTTTCATATACTGAGGTTTCGACGCAACCAGGGACTCCCCCTATACGTTAAAGCAATGTCCTTCAGGCTAACATTCATGCAAACAATATATAATAACAAGAGGAAGTAGTCTAACCCACTATAACAGAATACAGAAAGCACACTCACTATGTAGAGGTATGAGGGGTACGCTGTTCGTGGATATCTCCTAACCCACGGCGGGCTCCCACTGAGCATGTGTATGATCGTGGTTCCCAGACTGTAGATGTCAGTCTTTGTGTTGTGTCCTCGACACAGAACCAGCTCTGGACTCATATACATCTATGCAGGAGAAAAACAACAAAGAATACGACAAATAATGTTAAAGCTCTGAGCTAACTTACTGTATGCAGACGTGCATGTTGAAATATATCTAACAGCTTAACATTTCCTGTCCATAATGCAATTTTGTGCATCCCCACATAAAAACGCTGACCACTGGCAGTAAACTGTGCTAGCAGGATAGTCCCCAGCAAGCAATTTTGGCTAAAACAAGGCAAAATTTGGGCTGCCAGTGAAAGTCTAATAGACGTCTAACCATTGCCAAAGAATAGACAACGCATATACCTTTACATCATCTAAAGCAGATATTCAAGCAAACACCCTGAACATTTGTTGACATGATGGAATATCGTACATCTCTAAGTTATTTTGGCAAAAACATCATGTTATTTTGAGTATAAGTGAGTAACAGCCAGACTATACTGGGTCTATAGTTAGCCGTCATTTCACTGTCTTGGTTTTTGCTTGCTGGGACGCTTTACATGACGAATGTGAAACTGTGTGTGTGTGTGTGTGTGTGTGTGTGTGTGTGTGTGTGTGTGTGTGTGTGTGTGTGTGTGTGTGTGTGTGTGTGTGTGTGTGTGTGTGTGTGTGCTTTTAGAGATTTGCTTCCTGAATACATATTTAAACATTTTCCGTGTGCAGTATGACCCATGTGACAGTAAGACAATGTTTATTCATTGGCATTCTTTCTTAAATATTTCTGTCAACAGCACATTCAGGAAGTAAATGTTTCCTACGTTGTATCTACAGTAATCATTAACATTGCATGTTTAATTATCAAATTATAAAACACAAAGTGTTTTTATACACACTCACCTCTGTGCCACGTAGGTCTCTGGGAACATACATGTCATCCTTCATCTGCACTGTAAGTCCAAAGTCCACCAGCACGGCTTTGGCGGACATCAATACAATATTACTGGCTGCAGAAACAGGAGAGAAACGTTTAGATCATGCAGTCAGTGCTTTCGTATGCATGCAGAAATCTTAAAAAAACTATAACCATAAAAGACATTGCATTTTAAGACTATAATACAGCTTACAATGTTGTCATGTATGTGCTGCAAGATGTTTTCAACACTAAAAAGTGCTGGGTTGTTTTAACCTATGATTGGGAAATTTGGACAAACCCAACCCAAAAAAAGTCCACATTTGACCCAAACATGGGTTGAAATTAAATGTCCATATATGGGACCCAACTATTGGTTGAAACATCCCAGCATTGTTTTTTGAGTGTAAGATGGGTGGCATGCAGAAAAACAGATGTGTAGATCTTCATCTAAAAAACCCCTTTTTCCTTTCCCCTTACATTTCAAAGAAATAGCAAGTTTCCTTTGCAAGCCAAATGTCAAGGCGCCAGCGATGAAAACCACACAGCAGGCCATGGCGATTGGTCATTCGTTTCATAGAATAGTGCCAAAATTTCTCTCTCTCCCTCCCTCCCTCTTTACATTACCCTGTCAATCTTATTGAGTCTAAAACCACTAGTTAAATTGTCAGCCTGTTGACTAATGCTTTGAAAAGAAATGTGAGCAATCACATTTATTATCTTCTTGCTCTCCTGACTGGAAATTCCAGACATGAGTTGAGAAGTCATGAGATGCTGAGTTCTGATTGGCTCTCAGGTATGACTACACGGCTACAGAATGTTATTGGCCACAACCTCACCGCATTACATTTAGTCATGTTCCTAACTTTGACAGGCCAAAACATTGTCTCCAGACAGTCTGTTGCCAAACTCCAGTCAATCACATAACACTACAGCTACCTCTCCCTCAGTGACCTAGATTTAGGTGAACACCTTCCTTGACCACATAACCAAGTTATCTACAGAGATTTACCTACATGAACAGAGCACCTTGTTGCATTCAGAGGAAAAAAGCACCGACAACTGTCTGCTGTTTTTAAATGCCTGTGGTTGCAATAAAAAACTCCTAAACTGCTGTTGACCTCCGGTGGTTAAGGACTTAAAAGTGTTTTGGAACATTTCAGTGTAGAGCAGATGACTTTACGTGAACATAGACAGTTTTTGGTAGGAAACAGCAGTGTTATTTCAGCAAAAAAGCACTTACGTTTGATGTCGTGGTGTATAATGTTGTGAGAGTGCAGGTATTCCAGGCCATGCAGAACCTGCTGAGTGACCCAAATGATCTCAAACTCTCTCATTGGGCCGCAGCTCTCCAGCTTCTCCAGAACCGAGCCCCCTTCTCCAGCTTCCATGAACAAATGCACAGTCTGTTCCCACAGCAGCGCCCCATAGAGCTCTGCTATATTCTCATGTCGAAACCGGGCTTGGATTTCTACATCTGCAGGCTTGAAATGTTCTACAGGAATCTGGAGATAAAGCACATCAAGCATTACTTTCTATATTCCATGTGAATGGTATAAAAGTGCAACAAAACCATTTGTCTACTTATATGCATTAAAGGGGACATTTCATAGCATGTTAAAATTGCCACTTTGTAGGTGTAAAGCAAAAATTTGCAATTTTGGGTGTTTCCTTTTAAAAGCAATTGAGCTGATCTCTGCACTAAATGTCAGTGTTGTGGTTGGATAGTGCAGATTAAGGGGCGGTATTATCCCCTTCTGACATCACAATGGGAGCCTAATTTCAATGACCTATTTTGACACATGCTTGCAGAGAATGGTTTATCAAAACTAAGTTACTGGGTTGATCTTTTCACATTTTTTAGATTGATAGAAGCACCGGGGACCCAATTATAGCACTTAAACATGGAAAAGTCAGATTTTCATGAAATGTCCCCTTTAAAGGTGCAATGTGGGATGTTTACAAGAATCTTTTCACAGAAATATAATATACATAACTATATTATCAGTGGTGTATAAAGACCTTACAAAATGAACTGTATTGTTTTTATTACTTTAGAATGAGCCGTCTGCAGTAGCCCTAAACTAACAAACTGTTATATAGATCACATTTTTTTACTTTGTTGTCTCAGATGATGACGTGTTTTTCCTGTGGTGGCTACCGTAGCTTCACTATGCGTTTAAAAAGGAAGGGGAAACTGTGGACTGAGCCATAGGTTAGTTACAATCTCACCATTAGATGCCACTAAAAGTCCCACATTGCACCTTTAAAGGGGAAATATCATGAAACTCTGCCTTTTCCCATGTTTAAGTGATATAATTGGGTCCCCAGTGCTTCTATCAACCTATGAAATGTGAAAAAGATCAACCCAGTAACTTAGTTTTGATAAACTATTCTCTGCAAGCATGTGAAAAAATAGGTCATTGAAATTTGGCTCCCCTTGTGATGTCAGAAGGGGAAAATACCTATCCCTAATCTGCACTATCCAACCACGCCACATTTAGTGCAGAGATCAGCTCTACATAATGGCAATTTAAATATTTTATAATAAATTATCTGTGTTGTATTTTGAGCTGGAACTTCACATACGCAATCTGGGGAAACCAAAGATTTATTTCTTTGACATCTTTTAAAAGTGAATTGTCCCCTTTAAAAGAAGCTATTGGCATTCAAAAGCCAGGAAATACTCCATCCATCAATAGGAACTGATAGGAAACATTCACGAGCTTATAAGGTATGTAGAAGCAATGCTGCAAAATATTTGCAACCTGCAATGGTATAACTTCTCTAAATATATTCGCTATATGTTCAACACATTACTGCATTCATCTGCATTTTTACTAAACCTTATATTTACTAAACCTAAAATAAATATTTTGTAAAATGTTTGTAATTTTGTGGATTTAAGATTTATTTTATCTCTAGATTTCAGCATCAGACATATAAAAAAATAATTGATACGGTCAAACAAAATGTCAAAGTCCATACTGAGATGGCTTTTTTTTAAAGTTAAGTTAATCACAAGTTTGAAATGTCTTTTGCCACCGACATGTGCTGCTCCATCTCTGTGGGCAGCCTATTTCCATGGGGGCGTTTGTGTCAGGTTTCCTGTCTACGTTCAAACCATTCTCAGTTTCTGTTGATACACTACATGCTGCAGACTGACCCTCTGAGCATTTTAGAGAAACAGGGTTATTTCCCAAAATGGGTTCTTCCTCTTTTGAAAACACTGGTGCTTGCTTCTGCAAGTGTTTCTCTTTTTCGAGTTATTTTTTTATTGTATTAAATCCTTATGGACTCACATGAACTACACATGCTGATGCATATGACTGTTGCAAGACATTAGGGGAAATACAACAGTGTCATCTGGGTTTGATCTGCTGATCCTTTCATGTGCCCAAAGAGCCACTATGTTTACTGCTGCCCCACCTTCTGTGTCTAATCCTTTGTATTGTTCTTTTTAAATGATTCAAATCAGGTTTATAATATATTACTTCATACAGACAGTACAAAAGTTGTTAACAAAAAGCACACCCAAGCATAATAGGAAAAATGTTGTAAGTCAGAGTAAACAATTTCCTTTGCCAAAAACAAATTGTTGAGATTCCTGAAACAAACAATTCCAGCACTTACTAGTTTGCATGCCATTCGTTTCCGAGTTTTGATATCCTGGGCCAAATGGACTTTCCCAAAGGAGCCTTTGGGAACATGTCCAGGCCCTCTGGGCTTATATGTAAGTTTCCATGGAAAAAGAAGAACATCCAAGTCAATGCGGTAATGCCCCTCCTTAATAATCATATCCGTCTGCAGAAACAAATCAGGGTGTTAATGAAACTAGGAAACTTGTCAAACAAGTATTTTATACAAATATGATTCACCTTTACTGTGTCACCAATTGTAACTGTTATCCTTTACCTAGTATCTGATTAGCATAGCTTTATCTGAGAATCAAATCATAAGCCAGAGCTCTTAGTACCTTGTTCAGCAAGACTCCCATTTCTTCACTCATGTCCAAAAGAGAAGACGATGTACTTGAGACCATATTCACAAAGTCCAAAAGTTCAGATGATGTCCCATAACGGACCTTTCCATGTTTTTGCACATTTGAAATGACATCATGTTGCGCTCCTATGACAGGTGTCTCCCCATTATCATCCAACATGTCGTCCTGCGAGAAACTTTCTTCAAATGAGATACCTGATTCCACCTCTTCACCGGCACAGTAAAAATTGTCCGCTTCTTGGATAAAGTCTTCAATATTCATGTGAGCAAGAAGCAGTTTTATACCAGCATTTTCATTCTCGTACTCCATTCTTGATTCAATTCTAGAAAAAAAAGTTTGTGAGACTTTATGAACATGTCATGCCCCCGATTCAGCACCTGTGGTACTGTGTGCATGTATCCTTTTTGTTTACAAAGAAAGCACCAAATGTATGTTCAGTGTGGTCAGGTGTGTTTCCTGATCAGCCTTCTTGCACTGTTTTGCAAGTAAGAGGTGGTGTTTTGGGGGGTGGGAAACCCCTACATGTTTTCCTTCAAAACATCTAGCAGAATATGAAACTCAACATTTAAAAAACCCTAACGCATCTTTTAGAGACTGTCCAGCATAAACTCCCTTTCAAACAGGATATTAACTTATTCCCAGCAATGAGATTAGCTGTCAATTTTAGGAGCGACCCCCACAACCACAATCCCCTTCAAAAACAAATCAATACACACGCGATAGTCAATGACTGCGTCTCAAAATCATATTTTAACATCGGTTAATTCGGGGGTTAGGCGCGCGCAGGACATTTTGCGTCACGCACCTAAGTTGTAATTGCTGGCTAAAATTACAATACAACCAGAAGTCTAACCTTTAAATAAACTAATGTTTTAAACAAATATTAACAGACATATTAAAAGTACAATAAACTAAAAGTAATATTAACACATGTGTATAAAATAACAGCAGTTTACATACCTTTGAATATTTGGAATCACAGCCGTACACATCCTCTCCGCTTGTCCATACTTCACACTGACTGACTCTCTTGGAAACTGACGCGCTCTCATACGATATAGTAATGTATGCGCGTGCGTCAACCGTGGTTTCGTTTTCTCTTCTCACTCAAAGCGGCACAGGGTATTTTCTCGTTTAGCGGTTTCGTTTTTATTCCGCCCCCATCAGAATCTTCCACGGAGATAAGAAGCGTGCCATTCGCTTTCATCTTCACTATCCGTTTGCGCCATAGAAAAAAAATTATGGCGTTTCCAACAATCTGCTATAAATGTAATATATGTGATTAAAAGGATTTATTAAGATTCAAGAGAATTTGTGTGTGATAGCTGACTGAAGTAAGCTTATGACTCTGGTCCCTCGAAATAAAAACGCGACATAGATATTTCCTCGCAGCCACCGTACAGTAACCGTTTGCGCATGCGCCCTTTTCAAGTCAACAATGGCGGCCTCCGTTGGTGTGTGTAGGTTACACACGAGGGGCTCGGGGAAGCTTATTAAAGGTTGTCTTGGAGCGGTACCTCAATCAAAAAGAAGATTGGCTACAACTACATCACATTTGAAAGCACGAGCAGTAAAACAAACAGCGACATCCGGTATACTTATAGTTTTATAATTGACAGGCAAGCAAGAGATTTCAATTAAGTATTTAGATGTTGTAAAACTTAACTAACGTTATATTCTTTCATTAATATATTTTATTAAGATGTGCATAATCGGACTGTCACTAACCCAATAGTATTTCTACTTGCTCCCCTTTCGTTTTCTTCCCGAAAGCAAAGGAGATTAAATCATTCCAAGCAATACAGGAAGAAAGAAGAGAACAAGCTGAAAGATCGGTCTTAATCAGCTGTCCGGCTAAAATAAACGAAAACAAGTTTTTGGATGACCTGTCAAAACATGGGACAATCAACAAACATTTTTTCTACAACAGCTATGTAAGTATGACAGCGTTACAGCAGCTCATATATCAAGATTAAAGGGATAGTTTACCCAAAAATAAAAATACTGTCATCGTTTACTAACCCTCATGTTGTTACAATCCTGTATACATTTCTTTGTTCTGATGAACACAGAGGAAGATATTTTGAGATGTTTGTAACTAACCATTGTGGACCCCATTTACTTACATAGTATTATTTTTTCCTACTATGGAACTGAATGGGGTCCACGGTTTGGTTACAAACATTTGGTTTGGTTAAAAACCCTTCTCAAAATATTTTCCTTTGTGTTCATCAGAACAACAAACTTTATACAGGTTTGTAACAAGATTAGAGTGAGTAAATGATGACATAATTTTCATTTTTGGGTGAACTATCCCTTTAACTATTACCAAGCCTATTAAACTATAAAAATTTATTTATTTTTTTATACCGTTATGCATGATTTTTTCATAAACACACACCTGACCTGTCAAATATCTAAACCATCGGAGCATTGCAATGTCTGTGGTAACCATGGTATAAGCCGAATACTTTATTCCAGTCCTATTTGAAAATAATTTAGCGCCTGTTGTCAATTATACCTTACATAACTATTAAATAATTGTGTCCAGATGCCTGTCACGTGACCATGTATGTTTTTTTTTTTTTTTTTTAGGGAACATATGCTGTTGTTGAATTCTCCAGCAGAGAGAGCATCATCTCATTGAAAGAGAGAACTAACATACCAGCTGTTCAACATGAAGCCGCTGTACCATTCAAATCCCGATTGCTTACAGTCAAACAGACTGGGTCTGGGAGTAATTCTATGCCAAATTTCAAGGAGCATTCCCCACCAACCATCAATGACATTATTAAACTGCTCTCTGAACAGGACAGTGTAAGTGACATTTACTAATGTTAAGATCATTAAACAAGATCTGTTTGTTTTTTAAACATGTCACATGTTTATTAAAGGCATGATTTTACACATACTGATAAAAAATATTTACCTTCAATGTGCATTAAGTGACTTTGGATAAAAGCGTTGGCCAAATGCATCAATGTCAGTCAGTACTCTACCATCCAAGCTACAGGAACTGTAATGATGACTTCAAAACGCTTACCTTTGACTTGTAGAACACCATATTATCCGCATTTTATTTTCAGATAGATGAGCAACTGCTGTGTCTAACAGAGGCCTTAGAGCTTACAGAAGAGAACATCAGCCTGCGCTTCTTGGTCTGCTCTCTTCTTAGAGACATAGCGGCTGCGTATTTCCCAGAATGCATTATCAGGCCTTTTGGCTCCACTGTGAACAGCTTTGGAAAATTGGGTTGTGACCTTGACATGTTTCTGGACCTCGATGGCATCTATGCACCAAGCCAAAAATCGGTCAGTTTTAGTAGGGTGTATTGTTTACTATGATATGTTTATTATGGGCATTTCACACCGTACGTGGCAGTCGCGAATGTCCAGTTCATTTTCAATAGCAGGTGTCTGTAAGGTCCGCACACCTTGCTCGTCCATTCAAATCATGCGCACAAGTGCCTTACTGTGAGAAATGTGCATTAATGAGACTAGAATTGTTTAATGTGTTGCTGTTGTTTTAGCTTTGCTTTTTAGGCACAATAATTATTCAGCTTAATTTCTATAAATTGTTGCAATGTTGTTTACAAAGTGGTTAAAAAAATTAACTAACTGTTATAAATATTACATTATTTATTGTTGTAGTATTGATTATGAATTGTTTATTTGTTTTTTAAACAGGGTTCAGGTGTCTCTCTGGAGTACCAGGTAAAGAGAGGGGCATCAGAGCGGGTTGTCACCCAGAATATCCTCTCAGTCGTTGGGGAATGTGTAGACAAGTTTGGCCCTGGATGTGTTGGGGTCCAAAAAATTCTCCAAGCTCGATGTCCTCTTGTCCGCTTTGCTCACCAGCCCTCTGGCTTTCAGTGTGACCTTACTGCCAATAACAGGTATTAGACTTTTATTTAGAATTTTCATTTTTTAAACTATGTAATAGTTTATCTACCATAGCAAAATGTCCTTTTGTTTTTATGGGGAATTCATCTGTCTGCTAAATGACATGATTATACACCCTCAAATGACATTTTATAATAAGAGACACAAAATTAGACATCTTTCCACAGCCAAGATGGAAAGCAAAAGTTAATACGCTTTTAATTTGGTGTGGTGTGAGAATTAAGGAAACTCAAGTTCATCATACTTCCTCAAAATAAAGGTCACCATGATGCTTTAATTTAGACCGTGACGTACCAGTGTAACACACAGAAACTGGCTGTTATCTTTATGTTGTCCTAATATGCAGGATTCCCTCATGGACAGACCTGTGGGTTAGAGAGGGGGATTCCCGAATGTTTGCAGTGTAAACAGCATTTTGATGCATAGAGAAACATTTTTAAAACCCACAAAAGGTTTTATGTAACGTTGTTCTCTTGTTTGTAGGGTGGCGATGAAGAGTTCAGAGCTGCTGTTTTTGTACGGGACCCTGGACCCTCGTGTTCGGCATCTGGTGTTCAGCGTGCGGTGCTGGGCTCGGGTTCATGCCATCACAAGCAGTATTCCAGGACCATGGATCACCAACTTCTCTTTAACGGTCATGGTGTTGTTCTTTCTACAGCAGAGGAGTCCTCCAATATTGCCCACCCTGGACCAGTTGAAGGACCTGTCAGGTATATACAATCTTTCTATAACAGCCTTGTCTCTCCATATTTCTCTTCTCGGTTACTATATATACTACCGGTCAAAAGTTTAAAAACATTTGAATGAAATGTTACTATCTTAAAAATCTGAAGGTGTATGGTTAAATGGTTGAAATGTGCCAAACAGATTAATTTCTGTTATTAGAAAACTAAAATTATATTTTAAATATTATTTTTGAAATAGATGACTTAGACTGAATATTGAAGGTTAAGCAACCAATAAGAGCCCGGATTAAATGTGAACTCCTGCGATATTCTATCAAATTCATACTAAGGTGAAATTTCAAAAAGCTTCTTGATAAAATGACACGGGTACGGTTTTGCAATTTCTAGGCAAAGGGTGACTGCACTTCAGATGATAAAATATAACAGATGATAAAATAATAAGTTTTGATTTATTTTGGATACTTTAAGTCACCAACATAATTCTCATAGTTACATTTGTGTTATTCCATAGTTTGGACAATTTATTATTATTCTGTAATGTGAAAAAATTAAATAAATAAAGAACGAGAGAGTGTTTCAAAACTTTTGACCGGTAATGTATTCACTCATTTGTTTGCTCTCATAAGTGGAGTGTCTATAGTTTTATTTTTATAGCCACATGAGGTGAAATATTGATTTGATATAGTTTATAAATCCCATGGTTTATAAAACTACATTTGGTAAATGTCAAATATGTTATTAATTATGCATATTTATATTTATTTGTAATTTAACTGCACTCTGATGAGGCAGAGTCATCATTTCCAGGGAGTTGTTGTCTGGGAATAACGGACCTTGGAATGTCTCCACTGGCAAGTCAGAATCAAGCATTCCACAGTGCTGTGTAATATATTTATATTGCTATGGTGTCTGAGAAAGCAGAGCTTTTATGATACAATTCTGTCCTATCCAATGCGGTCACACTAAAGTATAGGAGCCTGGCATATATCACATTGTATGACTCTCCCCAGAGCTGACAAGCTACCCACACAATCATTGTCTAGTCTACCAGGGTCAAGGAGACTGACTCGACAATCGTGATACACAATCTGTCCCTTTGTGGAAGGCCACTGACATTAAATTTACGTTTTATGTGTGTGTGCACTTTTTAGGAGCATCAGATAAGTGTGTCATTGAAGGTAATGACTGCACTATTGTCAGTGACCTCAGCAAGATTACGGTGCAAAATAACACTGATACATTAGGTGAGTTAACATGTAATACATTTCTGTTATGCTTTATGGGGTAGTTTCACGGACAGGGATTAGCTTAAACCAGGACTAGGCCTTAGTTTAAAGGGACACTCCACTTTTTTTGAAAATATGCTTATTTTCCAGCTCCTCTAGAGTTGATTTTTACCTTTTTGAAATCCATTCAGCTGATCTCTGGGTTTGGCGTTACCACTTTTAGCATAGCTTAGCATAATCTATTGAATCTGATTAGACCATTAGAATCGGGCTAAAAAATAACCAAAGAGTTTTAATATTTTTCCTATTTAAAACTTCTTTAGTTAAATCGTGTACCAAGACCGACGGAAAATTAAAAGTTGCTTTTTTATGGCTAGGACCTATACTCTCATTCTGATGTAATAATCAAGGACTTTGCTGCTGTAACATGGCTGCAGGAGGTGCAATGATATTACGCAGTGCCTGAAAATAGTCCCCTGCTATTGAAAGATACTAAGGGGACTATTTTAAAATCAAATCTTTAACTCTAGGTGAGCTGGAAAATGAGTATATTTAAAAAAAAAAAAGTGGAGTGTCCGTTTAATAAGGAAATATAACTAGTTTTATAACATGCCTTACTACAAACATTACTGGCGTTCATTCTGAGGCAAAACAAAGGGCACTGATGTATTTTAAGATATGTCAGTGTAAGTTGTTTTCAGTTTGGACTATTTATTTTAGTCTAGGACTAGTCTAATCCCTGTCCAGGAAACTGTCCCTATAATGCATTAATTTCTGCAGAAATTTGAATTAAACTTTTTATTATTCCCTTACACAGTGACACTGTTGCAGGAGTTCTTTGAGTTTTATGGCAATTTTCCCTTTAACAAGGCATCAATCAATATTAGGAAGGTGAGTCATCCAACGATGACACAAACACACAAACAGCAGATACTGGTGACGTATTAACAGACCTTCCACAATCAGCCACCAGAGGGCAATATATAGTTAATTAAAAGAAGTATATGAATTTAAACATCATCTTTGTTGTAAACTATTTTTTTACTTTTTAAATATAAAAAATATTTTAAAATATATTTGAATTTAAACAGTATCTCTGTCCTATGTAATTTTTTTAAGCTTGTCTCTTTTCTAAATTAAGAGTTTTGATGTGAAAAATACATAAATATATAAGGCAATTTAAAAAATATATATGTGAATTTAAACAGCATCTTTGTACAAATTTTTAATCTAAATTGAACTTTTTTATGTAGAAATATATAAAGATATAAAGTAAATAAAAAAATAGGACTTTAAACAGAAAAATTCCAATCTGGAGTGCTGTCAGTTGTTATAGATGCACAGTGTTTGTTTGTATGTGTGCTTGCCTAAAGCCTTAAACACATTGTTTATACCTTTTGGCAGGGAAAGGATCAGATCAAACCAGAAACATCCGCTTTGCACATCCAGAACCCATTTGAAAGCGCTCTGAACGTTAGCAAGAACGTTAACGCAACACAGCTAGAACGTTTTGTGGCACTTTGTCGGGAAAGCGCGTGGCTTCTTCAGCAGAGGGAGGTTCTTAATCGAAGTTCTAGCCAATCGGCCGAATCCTTCTCGCCGTGGGGATTCGCCGCTCTTCTCCTTCCTTCAGTCACTGCAGGAGCAGGGGTGAAAAGTCGCAGGAAGAGAAAACTGGAACCAGCTAGCTCAAGGATAAAAAACCTGTTAGACTCTCTAAAGATCAAAGGTGCTGACGGCGCTGCTAAGAAGGGAAGTAACAATCATAGGAGGTGATATCTCTGACAAATGTTTCTCACCTTGAGAAAAAAGGGTAAAATGGTTCGGCTATTAAGAACTCGGTTTTTAAAGTCCAGTGTGCTCAACATGGAAACACGAGATGTGTTTATATACAACACATATATTTGTACATTCAAAGTAAATAAACTGTGTGATTAAAATTCAAACAGTCACACGGTGTTATGACAAGACATGATTTCCCTTTTTAAGAAACGTATACTAAGCTCATTCTCCGTACCACTAAGTGTTTTACATGAAAGGGAAACTCTGTAGATCACACATCATGATAGAGCATATAGGAGGCAGAAGTCTACTGCAGTATTTGACTTCTACTGGAGCTTGATGGTTGTTGTGCTGGTCTGATAACAGCAGTCATTGCTGTCTCCGTTGCAGTGGAGCAGAACCTCTGAACGATAAATGGCTTTCATAGAGCAGAAGCAAAGTTTTAATTTAGTTAGATCACACACAGACTCCATCCTCTCAGCGTTGCCATACCAACACTGTGGCCTAATGACTGAATGAGATGTTATGGAAGCAGCATAGGTGACTTCAGTCTGTGATGGTGTAATGAGAAGCACACAAAGAATAAAAGTTTCTGTCAAGCAGTGTACATAAATATTCAACCTGTAATGGTTTGTTTTTTGTTTAAAGATCTTGTGAAATCACAATGAATGTTTTCTGGCTTTTCGCCAAAAAAAAAAAAAACATCTATATGAAGATTTTCAGATGCAAAACCCTTTAAGTGCCTCTGACATTTTTTGGTGGTGAATCAACATTTTTTTATCAGACTTGTAATGGTTTCTGCCAGGTGTTCCTGAAAGACCTGAGGTCGGGATTAAGCGGATTTGAAGCGAAAATATTTGATGCATGTATAATATGTGCAGATAGCATTCGGTTAATGTCATTATCTAATTTTTTGATAGAGGTGGCATTTAGAGGCTTTTGCATCTGAGCTCTTTATACTTTTCTGTAGTCCTAAATGTTGAGGAAACTCTTTTTAACCGGATTTGAAACTTACTAACTTATTCTTCAGAGCAATGACACTGATGAGTCATCATGCACTAACCAAATTTTTGTCCAATCAGATGCTTTCTAGAATGTTAATGTCACTCCTCCACATGCCACTACAAAAAATGCAGCATGAAGTTAAAACTTGGTTTTGCAAGTCAATTCAACCTACTATTTAAAGTTTTGACTTAAGTTGACACAACTTATTTGACAAAACTAGTTGAAATTGTTTAACTTGATTTGTTAAGTTAAAGTAACATAAAAATATATGTTAGTATTTTTTACAGCGTACCTAGTCGTGGTTTGTGGATGTGACAAAACTAAATCCTTTTGGCTTCTTAGTCGGAAGTTGTGATGTTGGTTTTTAATGTATTTGTGAAATGTCTGCGTGAAACAACTTTTGATATGAGAAAAGTGTAGGGCGGGGAGTTTTTAGTCTTTCAGGAATTAATGGATTGATGGAAGTCTGGCCATTGGACTGTCAATATAGCCCCGCCCTCAGGCTAAGATATACAGCATCAACAGAGGAGATAATAGGCTTGTTCTACTATACATGGGTTTCAGCTGGCGTCACTCTCTTGTCTTCCGCCATTTTGAGGACCTGAAGTGGTCGCAAAAGAACTAGAAGCTATGCCTTCAATATGTTGTGAGCATCAAAATCGCTATTTTTACAACACTAAGAAGGCTCGACAAAACATAATATTTTGCTCGAAGTATCGCCTGCGTCTCTACACGTGAACTCGAGCATTGAGAACATTGTTTGTGAACAAAGAGTTTACTAAAAAGAAGGTTTTAAACAACTGACTTTGGTTGATTTGGCTTCCGCTCGCCGCCATCTTCCCAGTCTAGATGTATCGATCTGCGAATGGAACGTAAGGAGGGAGGAGAGTAAAGATGGATAGCTCCTAAAGCATAGTTCCATATAAATGCACAGATAATTCGTTGTTTTGTCGCAAGTGAAAAACAATATTGACCTTCTAGTTGAAAAAGGAGCCTCATATGAGATTCATTCATTCGCATTCAGAAATCGATTATTTCCGTCTGGCAGGGATGACGAGCAGACACCATAACAGCCAAAATCAGTTGTACAAAACTTTCTTTTTTATTAAACTCTGTGTACACAAACAATGTTCTCAATGTTCGCGTTCATGAGTAGAGATCCAGGTGATACTTCGAGCAAAGTTTCATGTTGTGACGCGCCGCCTTAGTGTTGTAAAATAGTGGTAGTTCGGTAGCAGCGAACAGCGGCTGGAAGAACGTATCGGGGATTGAGTAGGCATCACACCCAAACCAAGGTATATTTTTTTAAAGTCGCGTTTCTTTTCATGACAGTCGAGGTGTGACATGTTGTCTTTCGTAGCCATTTCCCGTATCCATAAGAATCATAGACAGTAAAAGATAAGAAATCCGTAAATTGTAGCAAGCCAGCCAATGCTTGTCAGTAGCCTACTGGTACTCGGTAGGTCCTCAAGATGGCGGCATAACGTAAAAAGTCACATGACTGAAACCCATGTATATGCGGCGCCACAAGAATCAACATGCGGGATGACATCAAAGTACCACAAGAGCGATTCGTGAAATCATACGGAGGAGTTTGCTTTCAGTGAACTTTGACGTCAACCCCCTGTCAGTTCTAGCGGCGCAATATTGAAAGGCAGATGAACATCAAAGTACTTCGAGAGCGATTCAAAGGCAGACTCCAGCGTATGATTTCTCGGATCACACTCATGGTAGTCTGATGACATCTGCCTGTTGGTGCTTGTGGCGCCACATGAAGTCAAAGACACTTTAAGTTTTTATTTAAAGATTATGAGGCCACATGAATATTTAAAAAGACCTGCATGAAAAAAATATTTATAAAAATGGTCATTTTCAATTTCACTGTGACTTTAAAATTGAATGGTAGGTCCTCTGATATGTCACATTCAAATGTACATGTTTTGTCATTGCATGGTGTCTTTCTTTAATGTCCCTGCAAAGTCAATTTTATAAATGTTAGAAATGTATAAGTATTAGTTAAGTATTCAGTAGGCGGGCCTAAAAAGGTGGCTCGATGATGCACTTGAGCCACTGCACATTGCCCCGCCCCTAACCATAAGTGAGCATCCATTCAGGTTGTAGAGGTATTTGAAAGTTGAGAGAGATTGCAGCTTTGCGGCGAGTGGGTGTGGTTTCAGCCCAGGCAGTGGACACGCCCCACCACTTGAGAGCAGAGAATGCTGCCTATTTTTCCAAGATTTTTGATAACTTATTTTATTTATGTTGCTTTTTTCCATAATTTAAATTTGGTTGGGTGGTTAATAACACATTTTTCTGTGGTGTGACAAACACATTTAATATCTGACTTTACAGGAGCTTGAATAGGTTTTTATGCAGGTGCATTTACCATATTTGTGATTTATTTCTCCAACATGTGTCTTATTGTTTGGAAAATCATAACATGTTACTCTTCGATGGTTTAAAGCAACACTATGTAGTTTCCATGTAAAAATGACTTACAGCTCCCCCATGTGGTTGAAAAGCGCAACAGTGCCTGGTATCAGACACTCTTCTGCAGGCAGGGGGAGGGGCGGGGCTGTGTGCTCTACCCTCCACCGCCACTTTCAGAGTGTGCTTGTAGCAGCTAGGAGGTTTCTCAGGTTGCAGCAACAGTACAATTTGTCCAGTTTAAAGTTGTTCTATCACTGAAATAATTTTAGAGACATTATTTAAAAGTAAAAAAACTACATAGTGTTGCTTTAAAGAGGGCATGGGAGCAGTGAAGAACTACAAAGCTTTAAGTTGGTTCGAGGAAACGGGCAGTGAGAAGTTGGCACACACTGTGGAAATAATAGTACATGTGTTTCAGCCCATATCACTGGACAAGCATTGCTAAGGGAGGAAAATGATAATAGGAGAAGATGAAAGAGTGTAGTCTCAAGGGAGCGCCGGGTAGTGGTTGAAGTGTACATGGAGGTTTTACCACTTGACTTAATGAGGTCACGGGTCAAAAAGTAAAGTTAAAAAACGTGCCTGTATTAACCTCACCACTTCCATTGAGAGGAAAAGAAAAACACAGGGACTTTGTCACTCTTAAACCATATGACTTCACTTGAACTTCAGATGCTGCGTGAGACGACGAGAAAGGTCATGGGGTCTCTGAAACGGGGAAAGAATGGAGTGTTAGAGGAAGTAATATAGAGGGGCCAAAACAATCCTTAAGTATTTTCACAGGTGTACTGTCACCCAAAGCTGTCCAGTGGCAGATGTATCCGAACAGCTGCAAGGCTTTGGGGCATTTTGAGCATATTCTGGGTTTGACATCAGTCTGTTTACAATACTTTACTGCTCACTCATCTCTTTATATGAGATACAGTCTAAGTATACACAATGTCAGTTTCGATACAGCAATGCTAATATTTATAAACATTGTCTGGTTGAGGTTTTCTTTAGTCATATGGTAATAATGATGAAATGTTTGGGGTCACTAAATTGTAACCTTTTCCAGAACCTGATCTGGATATTAGCCTAATTGTACCCTGTATGCATGATCTGTTATTGTTTTGTTTTTTCAATTTTTTGTAAATTAATCGGCCCCCACACATTTGATTTATTGGTGTTTCTAGAAGCAGAATACAGACTTTTCATTCCCTTTTCCTATTTGTATACACATGGCTCCAAGAATTGGTGTAGGCATTATTTGGCTTGGATTGCATTTGTGTTTTTATACATTGTGGCTCACAGTGCATTAAAGTTATACATTTTGTGTTCACTGGGAATCAAACTCAGCAACGTATAGCATTGTTAGCACCAATCCCCACATATTGAGCTTCATACTGTCAGAAAAAAATTATCAAAATACAGTGTTTACCCCAGTTGTCACTGGGGAGGTACCCTTTCCAAAGTACAGCTTTGCATCTAAATAGTTCATATTAGTACCTCAGAGGTACATATTAGTTTCTCAAAGGTAGGGGTGAGTGGGACACAAACTAACGCTGGGTTATATTGTAACACGGTTACTTTACATAGTTGTACAACGCTGAGCAATCTGTGCTTTTGGTGTTTTTCTTCTTACTGCCAGAAGATGATCTCCTGTGAATTTGTGAAAAGTTTTGATGTGCTTTCGTTAAGATGTTGAACAAAGAGTGTTTTGGAGGCATGGAAGTACATTTCTTCGTCTTATGTTTTTTTTCTGAGTTGGGTGTGTAAGCCACCAAATCCAACCTTATAATATTCGATAACTGTTTTGTTACCTAAAACATAACACCGTTTTAAAACATGTCAGCAACTCCTAGTAACTGATAGCTGATTGAAGACATTTTTACACAGCACGGGCTTAGTTGTAACACAGGGTTACAATTAAGCCTCAGGTATACAATGATAATAAAATAAAAACAATGTAAATACTATTAATCAAAATGAAAACTGTTATTACAATAGCAGGGGAAAATAACTGACAATTATAATGTTTTTTTTTTGTCTTAATTGTGCAGCCCTTAAAAAAATTATTTATATGGATTGCTGCAAAATACAAAGATGGTTTGATGAAGGATCATGGATGTGTGGATATCTATCTATTATAGGCAGATATGTAAACAATATCCACCTTTAGTATACAGACAGAATTTTTTGAATTATTTGTATCAAATGTATACATATCTATACCTACATAGGACCTTTTTTTATTATTAAAAAAAATAATTACATCAGAAGCGAGTTGTATTACATTATATTATACAGTACTGTGCAAAAGTCTTAGGCCTCCACCAGCTTTGTTGTTTTAACAAATATTTAATGACCATCCATATTTATTTCTCGCTTTATTAAGATACAGAAAATATATGAAATGCTGTATGTACATACACAAAGTGTCAATAACATTTTTTTGAGAAAAATGCCTTCTTTAGTCAAAAGTCAGTACTTAGTGTGACCTCTCTTTGCACTTAGCACATCTCGATCTCTTGGGGGCAGTTTTCTGGACATGTCTTATCCTAGTCCCAGACTTAAATGCATAGTTGAGCTGCCTTAATTTAAAAATACTTTGTACAGACATAAAGTATCTTAACATATTTCAGTGCCATTGTTCTGTCTCAATATGCACACCTTTAGTGTTTTTTGTAAGGTATGTTTGTAAAAACTTCTTAAATTACCTAATATAAATAAAGCCTAGTCCTGGATTAACATAAACCCTGTCCAGGAAACCATCCCCCGAAAAATCCTAAAGTAATTAGATTCAATGAGATATTGGGCTTTCATTTCATTTAGGTTTAAGACGGCCTGGTTACTGCTAATGCTCAAGAAAAGGAAAGGTACAAGACGATACAAAGTTGTCACTGGGGCGGTACCTTTTAAAAATTACCATTCGTACCTAAATGGTTCATATTACCTTTAAAAGGTACCATCCCGTGACAACATTTGTACCTAAGGAGATAAGGAGAGGTCGCACTAAATACTTGACACTTTAGCTTATAATTTTATTCAGCATTTTCTAAGAGATTTACATGACTCTGACAACAATGCATAAGACTTTTATACAGTACTGTATATAAATTATTTTTTTGCTCTTCCTGAGATTTTTTTGCTCAACCCTTCTGCATGTTTGTTTGGTCTCTGAGGAAGCTGACTGGCTTCCAGTAAGCTTTACTTTTCAGGTTGCGCTACATTTTTTTTTCTCCATGTTACTTCCAAGATAAGCAAGCCCGGTTTAATGATTATTTCCTTAAATGATGATTGTTATGACCCTGGGTCAAATGGGGAGTCCATTGTATGCTAAAAGTTCAGCTAACATCCTATGGTCATATAATTCTCATAAGTACCGTTACAACAGAGTAAATAAAGAGTGTATGCTCTCTTTCTTTCTCTTACTACCTCAACTTATTCTTGGCTCTCGGTTTCTCTCCGGAGCCTGAAAGAATTTCAGAAGGTGGCTTGAGGGTTTGAAAAACACAGGGGGGATTTGCAGAAAAAACAACATGAAATAAAAATGGTCTTGGCTGTGCCGTCTTAGTGGAATTTTGGTCAAAACCGGCAATATTTACAGCCTCTTTAGAGGATTTCGCAGGTCACGTGCAATTTACCTTTTGAAAGCCTTTAATGTTTAAAAATGCTTCCATTGTTATTATTTCTTTGTGATATATGTGGCGATAAGACATTTGTTGCTGGTGTTTTTTCTAACGTATCTATTGCTGATACTGAATATACACACCGTAAAAAAAATGCAGCATTAAAGGAATAGTCCATTTTCTTAAAAGAAAAATCCAGATAATTTACTCACCACCATGTAATCCAAAATTTTGATGTCTTTCTTTGTTCAGTCGAGAAGAAATTATGTTTTTTGAGGAAAACATTGCAGGATTTTTCTCATTTTAATGGACTTTAATAGAGCCCAACATTTAAAACTTAACTCAACACTTAACAGTTTTTTTCAACGGAGTTTCAAAGGACTCTAAACGATCCCAAACGAGGCATAAGGGTCTTATCTAACGAAACGATTGTCTTTTTTGACAAGAAAAATAAAAAAATATGCTCTTTTCAACCACAACTTTTCGTCTAGGTCCGGTCCAGCGTGACCTAACGTAAATGCGTAGTGACGTAGGGAGGTCACGTGTTACATATATAAAACGCACATTTGCGGACCATTGTAAACAATAAACTGACACAAAGACATTAATTAGTATCAGTTGACATACAACAACGTAGGAACGGTCCTCTTTCAACACACTTGTAAACACTGGGGCGGAGTTTCGCGTTCGTCCTCTGTGACCTCTTGACGTCATGATGTATTGCGTGGGGTCACGCTGAAAATCACGACCGGATCTAGACGAAAAGTTGTGGTTTAAAGGAGCATTTTTTTATTTTTCTTGTCAAAAATGACAATCGTTTCGCTAGATAAGACCCTTATGCCTCGTTTGGGATTGTTTATAGTCCTTTGAAACTCCGTTGAAAAAAACTGTTAAGTGTTGAGTTAAGTATTAAATGTTGGTGTTTGTTAAAGTCCATTAAAATGAGAAAAATCCTGCAATGTTTTCCTCAAAAAACATAATTTCTTCTCGACTGAACAAAGAAAGACATCAACATTTTGGATGACATGGTGGTGAGTAAATTATATGGATTTTTCTTTTAAGAAAATCGACTAATCCTGTAAGTTAAAACAACTTGGTTTTGCAAGTTAAGTTATAAACACAAGTTGAAATTGCTTAACTTAATTTTTTAAGTTAAAGTAACATAAAAATGTGTTGATTTCACATCATTTTTACAGTGCACATGCATTTCTTAAAAATGATTATGTAAACATATGATCTCTGTTTCTCGTGTGGTATCATTCACAGCCAGGCACAATCGGACTTCCTTTTCCCTCATGAGTTCATTGTCCTGAATGTGCTGTAGGCAGTTCCCATCTCAAAATTCTGGACTTTTGCCAAGCAGTCGCCAAGTAGAACCAAAACACATCGACTGTGTCTTTCCATGTCAATAAAGGGGCACTGTCTCAAAATCTGTCATTTTCCTCCTCTTTCCGTTTCTGTTTCCCACAGCACTTTGTGGATCATGAGAATATCAGAAAGCTTAAACCCCAGTTGTGGCACCACAGTCAGCCAGCATTACCACGGTAAACAGGTGGAAAAATCATGTTGTTTTGTTTTTCAGCAAGATCTTTGCAAACGCACACACTGAGGTTCTGTTATCAGAATGGGACTCTGTGTACACACACAATTGCCATTGTTTTAGTCTTTTACGAGGCTTAATTGAGCCTGGCACCATGACTCGACCCAAGTGGAATGACAGAGCTCTCTCTCTCTCTCTCTCGCTCTCTCTCTAACAGACATATTGATAAATAAATGTATACCTTGAATGCACTGTATGTCACTTTAGATAAAATTCCCTGCCAAATGCATTAATGTAAATGAAGTTACACTACTGCTTCATGCGTGTTTTTCTGCTTTTATATAAATAATTGAATAAAAGCAGCATGCGTTTGAGATGCTGTGCTCTGGAAGATGATGCATATTATGCCAACATGATTCAAGAATGTTTTGAAGTACATCAAATCTGACCTTTTGCACAAAGGAGTAACATGGTCAATGTCACAATGTCTTTTCTGCAGTCGCTCTTATCTCTGCATAAGCAACATGAGTTTATGTAGCTGTAGTCGAACTTGTAGTTTGTTATTTGGTTAAATGCAAGATAGTCCTCACTCAAAAGCTTTTAGCCACCACATTAACCTGTTAGCCAGCACTTCTATTTTTGAGCATTTTCTGAAAAACGACAACTCCAACCTAAAACGTCTGCAGCTCTTAAACCCTATGGTCTATATTCATAATTCTGGTCTTGTTTGAAACTAGACACTTGACATATTGTTGCCTAATAGTCATAACAACTCAGAGTAGTAAAGAAACAGAGTAAAACAAGGTAAAATATACATTAAATGACTTCCGTTTTTCTTTAAATAACATTCACTTAGCAAAAAAGGTATGAAATGGTCATCTGAGACACCTGGGGACACCATATAGGTAAACTGAATGTCTGACCATGCTGTGATTCAAATTTGAGAATGATACTCCAAAAAATGTTGTTTCTGTGAGCTTTTATTTCAAAAAAGTCCAGGCGTCCTTTCAGAAAAAGTGCACTTGGAAACTCCAAATATACACATGATAACAAAATGACATGATTATCAAAAGAAAATGAGTCAGGACTACATATTACATGATGTATATCAATTCAGAACTTCTCTGCCCACCAAAGCACATAGAAAAAACTATTTCAGAAAAAAACATTTGCACATTATAACAAAATACTTGCTATTTTGAATGTGGTCGCTCATGAATGCACTCCAGATTCCAGTCCTCCTCTGGATGTCAGCTGAAGACCTGTTACATCACATCACATCACAACACAACACAACACAACACAGACACACACAAAGCAAGAGAGGATTTTAGTTTGAGTCAAAATTTAGAGACATACAACTATTTGTATGAGAAACTATGATGTAATATACATGAACATAATACATACACACATACACACATTACATGAATATATTTATAATTACAAATGTCTTATGTTTGCCAAATAACCTATATTTCTCAGCTGGTAATACTCATATTTTCCACCACATATCTTGTTTTTAGTTTGTATATTCTGTGCATTTGATTCATATAGCTATAAAAATGATTCATTTATATAACATGTCATAGAAAATGAAACCATGTAAAACTCGTATTTTAGTCATCTCCACTGTTACTTTATAATCAAAACAGCTAACAAGAAACTAGAAATGTAACGTAAAATAACTAATGAACAAAAGAATCCACTTACTTTATCCAAGCGAGCGCAGCTGAGCTCATAGTCCGGTCCATCTCTCGTCGACGACGCGGATTGTTTATATCCAATCTTGTATCTTTGCTCCGCGATCATGCTCTTTATCAACTTCTCCAAAACACTCTCAACACAAACAAGTCCTCTGCAGTCGACAATCCACAATGGAGATGTTATATCTAACCTTTGAGAGGTTTCTCAGCGGCTCCGGAGAGCCTAGCCGGCTGCTATGCTACCCAAACAAACAAACGCGCAGGGAGGGGGCGTGGGCATTCCTCTTCATGCGCCTCTGTAGATTTGCGCAGAAGTACACTTTACTGACGTAAGTTGAATCCTTGTAATCGTTTCATGATTGGTTACTACCCCTGCCCATCAAAACTTTGCTGGCTAAGCATTGGCTGGCTTTGTTTTGGCGTAATCCAGTCAAAAGCCTATGGTTAGCTGAAGGACATCTGTCTGGGCAAATCGGTGTTCCCGATTCATTTTGAGTTGTCAAACCTTATCTGATTGAACAAAACAGAAAAATAGGGCGGGATATTTATCGGAAGAGTCTAACGAAGCAGGAAGAGATGGATTTTCACTGATAAAACTCGATATTTGATAGAAAATAAACATGATCGATCATACTTAGCGGAAGCGCGGATGTAAATAAAGGAGGGTATTGCTGGATTTATCACTATTTTTCGTTGTTTTGGATTAAAACGTGGGATGCTTTTTGAAGAGTGGACCCTTACGTTGCAATGTACGTTGAAGTTTTTGGGAATTGTCAGAGATGATCAGAACCATATGGCAAGACATGTGAGTACCCACAAATTTTTTTATATGCATTCCGTCTGCATTTTATTTAATCTTATCCACACCAGTGTATTGATTGCAAAAATAAGTTCAGAACATGAATTTTGAGTGTTTAAACTTTCAAATAATGCAAAGTTTATGATTGTTGATTGAATATTTGATGTTAAACAAAGTACAAAAACACGTAAAAACGCCCCCTAGGGACCGCCGCCGGGCCGGTGCGTGTTAAGAATTAAGAGAAGTTGATTGGGTAAATGGGCGACAAATGCATTCAATGTTGCATTGATTTTGTTTTATGCGTCTCTTTTTATATGTCCTATAATATCACAGAATTTCTTTTTTTTTTTTTTGTTGAAGCACTATTGCTTATTAAACCATATCAACCTTTAATTTAGTTTGAGCTTGGGTCAGACTTTCTCCCCTGTTCCCTGGTCTGGGCTGTTCCGCATGGCGTTGCTCAGCTGCAGCTGGGAGTTTTGGGGTGAGTAATAGACATTGAGGCTTGTCAGAGATTGTGCTGAGTTCAGTAAATGTTGGAGCCAGAGTGCTGTTCAGATGAGCTCGGTCTCTTCTGGCCTGTACGCATTTGTGGCTATGATATAAGTGCAGTAGGGAACTTGAATAGTTGATATTGGCTGATAGAAAAGGAAAAATTTGTCAAATGTTACTCAGCTTTGAGATCATTTATGTTTAGTCGCTTAGGTTCCGCTTTGTGAGTTTTTCTCATTAAGTGTCTTATTATGCCATTTAAAATAGAAGCACATGCATTAAACTAGATTAGATTGATGCTTGATTGCCACACTTTAAAAACAATGTTTCCCAACCTTTATATAATTTTATATAAAAAATATTTTAAAAGCTTTTTTAAAAATCACATGCTTACAAGGCCAAGATATAAGTTTGTTAAATTAAAACATTCAGATGCAAAACCCTTTAAGTGTATCTGACATGTTTTCTTATGTTTAGGTTCATAAATGGGTTAGTTCACCCAAAAATTACTCACTTTTATGTTATTACACACTCGCATACATTTCTTTGTTCTGATGAACACAAAGGAAGATATTTTACGAAATGTTTTGTATCCAAATCGTTCATAGACCCCATTTACTTCCATAGTAGGAAAAAAGAATGCTATGGAAGTAAATGAAGTCCACAAACGGTTTGGTTTCACTTTAATGATAATGAAAAGGTTATTAGTCAGTAATTAAAAATGCCTTATTTTTACAAATGTCACTTTTACAGTAATTTAATTGTTATTTAATAAAATTTGACTGTCTTTCACTGCAAAACCCTCTAAGTGCATTTTAAAAAATATCCACTTCTACAAAAATCAAATTCTTTGGACAAGACTACTAAAGGTCTGGTGTTTTTCACTGCTTTTTCTGGACAAAGCCCGCCCACGAGCTGTTTGACCGACATTTCAAACAACCAATCACAGTTTGTTTCATCTAGCGTCACGTTTTGGACTGCCCACAATTACGAGCTGGCTGGAAACAAGTCAGTTTTTGAAATAACCAGCTAATCGAATAGCATCTAAATAAACAACATTACTCACCATAGAACAACATTGTGCACTTTATCAACAGCCATACCAATGAGACGCTCCCGTTAAACGTCTGTTTGAAGCATATCTCTTCACTTTTTAACACCTTCAAGGGATGTAACGATTCAACGTGTGTCCCATTAAAAATGCCTGTCTGAAATCGATTCTGAATCGCAAGGCTGCGATTCTTTGTTACATGCACAGCTTGTGCGTATACTATGGCATTTGGTCAGTAGGAAGTCCTTATCAATCTAAAATCATAACGAGTCAGCGTAGTTTATAACGTCCATTTAAAAAAGCCATGAACTTTGCATATTTTTGAAAATTCAATGTTTAGCATGATAACTGCTCATTATTATCAAGGTGAACACGATTCTCTTCCTCAATGGAACGTCAGAGCTTTGTTTTCCAGTGACCGAATCGCGACACTCGCGTCTGGGGGTGGCGTTTAACAGATTCTGCCAACAAAGCAGCATTTCTGAATGGCCTAAGGCAGGGATTAAGCAGATTTAAAGCAAAAGTATTTGATGGACATATAGTATGTGCAGAGAGCATTCAGCAATATTATTGTCTCATTTTTGACTGAGGTGAGTGACTGAGGTTTTCAAATATTATCTTACGTAATTATTCTTTCAGTTTTGCTCGCTTCATCTCAATGTGTTTGTCAGTGTAATTGCAAAAATTAAAAGAAAATTGGATGTACAGGAGTAAAGGGGTGCTCAAGAATAAAAGGTTGGGAACCACTGTTTTAACCGTTAGTAAGCACCAACCGTTGGTAAATAAACCTATGCTGGTTGTTTTAACCCATGGCTGGGAAACAACTACCCAGCATAGGTTTATTTATAACACAACAGTGGGTTAAAATATCCCAACATTTTTTGGAGTGCATGGTCTGTGTAAATTTAAACACATTTACGCCATCGATCTTTGTTTCTCAAACAAGCTCAACCATCTCTAAGCGTCTTGGTTTTTGTTACTGGTGGTGAATCCATATGTAATGACATCCATTCCTGGAACTATAAACCATACGATCGTTCTCTGCTAAATCTATTAGTGAGATGCAGCAGTTCCCCTATTTTTCCATTTCATTACTCGAACAGTAGGATCATATTCCTCTTTTCACATTTTCACCTAATATCTTTAAAACTATTAGGATCTTTCCTTCCTAAATTTGATCTTAAAGTGTGTAAGTTTATGTATTTGTAAGTGTCTATCACATTATCATTTATACGCATTAATACGACTGGAGTTCGACTTTGTGATGAATTATTTTTAACTATGTTTTGGTAATATTGTTCAACACATTTTGTTATAATTGCAAAACTTCTTTTGAAGTTTAAGGGATATTAATTTTGTAGGTAAAGCACATCCTACCATACAGCTGAAGCAGCAGTAGTCCTGTGTGCTGGTAAATGAACTGATGTCAGTTTGAAATTAAATTTGAGTCTTAAGAGAGGGTCAGCATTAGTCTATATTTGGCAGGGCAGTAACTGGGTTCTCTGTTAACGTGATTTAGGTGAATGTTGGATGGTTAGAGTGAAAGAAAATGAGAGGACATTGCAGAACGTGAAAGCTACCGTCAATAAGCTTTTTCTGTCTGACTGCACTATATGGATACAAAAAGGTAAAACTATGAGCAAAACAGTATTAGTGTTAGAGTTTAAAACCATTACAGTTATCCGTCACGTATACTCTTCATGTTAATTCTATCCAATAGGGTTTTGTGATAGCAGGTTCCGGCACATTTTATGTGAGGGAAGGATTAAAATGTTCGGATACATAACAAAAGGTCAAACACATGTGCTGAACAGTGATGTTTTTTCGATGGCCAGCACTGTTTAAAGTCCTTTATTTTTGCTGAGTTCATTTGGAGTGGATGGATTTGTGGGCTGACACAGACAATGCTTGCTCTGTCAAAATAGCCTTTGTTAGGAATCCACACTATTATCCCACCGCCCTCATGTAAGGATCCAGCATTCTCTCCCTCTCAGCTCTGGAACTTGTTTGTGTGTGGATGTTTGTGCTTCACATTGCTCTTTGTAACAATGACTGTCCTGCTAGGAAGTTATGTGTGAATGTTTCATAAACATAGTTACCATTGATTGAACTTTGTGCAACTACACCGACTCAAATCTTAATGCTATTAAGGGTAGATAAGTGGATACCTTATTATATCCATCAGAAAGGGCATACATGTGACCCAGTCTGTGAAAACTCAGCTAACATCATTTTTTACTGTTTTCTGCATAAAATCATCCAACAAAATATAAAGAACAATCCGTAAAAAATATACAACTTATACAGGTGCTGGCCATATAATTAGAATATCATCAAAAAGTTGATTTATTTAATTCCATTCAAAATAAGTGAAACTATATTATATAAATTTATTACACACAGACTGATACTGGTATATTTCAAATGTTTATATCTTGTAATTTTGATGATTAAGTGACAACTAAGGAAAATCTCAAATTCAATAACTCAGAAAATTAAAATATTTTGAAATGGTTCAATTTTGAAGACACCTGGTGCCCTACTCCAATCAGTGAATTAACTCAAAACACCTGCAAAGGCCTTTAAATGGTCTCTCAGTCTAGTTCTGTAGGCTACACAATCATGGGGAAGACTGCTGACTTGACAGTTGTCTAAAAGACGACCATTGACAGCCTGCACAAGGAGGGCAAGACACAAAAGGTCATTGCAAAAGAGGCTGACTGTCCAAGCACATTAATAGGGAGGCGAAGGGAAGGAAAAGATGTGGTAGAAAAAACGTGTACAAGCAATAGGGATAACCGCACCCTGGAGAAATCCCATTCAAAAATGTTGGGGAGATTCACAAAGAGTGGACTGCAGCTGGAGTCAGTGCTTCTAGAACCACTACGCAGAGACATATGCAAGACATGGGTTTCGGCTGTTGAACAAGCCACTCTTGAACAACACACAGCATTAGAAGCAACCTTGGCTTTCATAATACCTGAGCAGTGCCACGCCGCATTGCTCCAGTAATTCAGGCAAAAGTAGCCCCAACGAAGTATTGAGTGCTGTACATGCTCATACTTTTCATGTTCATACTTTTCAGTTGGCCCAGATTTCTAAAAATCCTTTTTGGTCTTAAGTAATATTCCAATTTTCTGAGAAACTGAATTTGGGATTTTCCTTAGTTGTCAGTTATAATCATCAAAATTGAAAGAAATAAACATTTGATATACACTCACCTAAAGGATTATTAGGAACACCATACTAAGACTGTGTTTGACCCCCTTTCGCCTTCAGAACTGCCTTAATTCTATGTGGCAATGATTCAATAAGGTGCTGAAAGCATTCTTTAGAAATGTTGGCCCATATTGATAGGATAGCATCTTGCAGTTGATGGAGATTTGTGGGATGCACATCCAGGGCACAAAGCTCCCGTTCCACCACATCCCAAAGATGCTTTATTGGGTTGAGATCTGGTGACTGTGGGGGCCATTTTAGTACAGTGAACTTATTGTCATATTCAAGAAACCAATTTGAAATTATTCGAGCTTTGTGACATGGTGCAGTATTCTGCTGGAAGTAGCCATCAGAGGATGGGTACATGGTGGTCATAAAGGAATGGACATGATCAGAAACAATGCTCAGGTAGGACGTGGCATTTAAACGACGCCTAATTGGCACTAAGGGGCCTTAAGTGTGACAAGAAAACATCCCCCACACCATTACACCACCACCACCAGCCTGCACAGTGGTAACAAGGCATGATGGATTCTTGTTCTCATTCTGTTTACGCCAAATTCTGACTCTACCATCTAAATGTCTCAACAGAAGTCGAGACTCATCTGACCAGGCAACATTTTTCCAGTCTTCAACTGTCCAATTTTGGTGAGCTCGTGCAAATTGTAGCCTCTTTTTACTATTTGTAGTGGAGATGAGTGGTACCCGGTGGGGTCTTCTGCTGTTGTAGCCCATCTGCCTCAAGGTTGTGCGTGTTGTGGCTTCACAAATGCTTTAATGCATACCTTGGTTGTGAAAATCCTAGTAACTGAGCAGATTGTGAAATACCCGTCTGGCACCAACATCCATGCCACGCTCAAAAATGCTTAAATCACCTTTCTTTCCCATGCTGACATTCAGTTTGGAGTTCAGGAGATTGTCTTGGCCAGGACCACACCCCTAAATGCATTGAAGCAACTGCCATGTGATTGGTTGATTAGATAATTGCATTAATGAGAAATGTAACAGGTGTTTCTAATAATCCTTTAGGTTAGTGTTTATAAGTCTGTTTGTAATGAATGAATATAATATACAAGTTTCACTTTTTGAACTTTTTAATGATATTCTAACTATATGACCAGCACCTGTATATTTAAAAGTATGGTCATGTCAAAGATTGATATCAATGTAAAATCAATGACTGAAATCAAATATTAATGCTAATAATTTTATAATTATGAGAATTTTTTATTTATTTGTTTGTTTATTTGTTTATTCTTAACACCATTCCAGCATCTCTGCACTGTAAAAAAAGAAAATTATATTTTTGAGTAAACTAATATTAAACGTTGGGTCACATATGTGTCATTACAGGTCAGTTATTTTTTAATAAGAGAGGTTATTAAAAGAAGTCTGAGCTGGGCAGCAATGTTGTACATGCAATGGAAAACATCTGTTTGATTGATTTAATACAGACAGTAACGTCGTTTATACTGCCAGCGTAGAACTAAAATAGAAAGACTAACATAAGGAAGCACTAAGTATAAACATTTCATTCCAGTTTATAAGAAAAGGAATTTCACTTTCTCTCTCTCCTTTGAGAGACCCTGACAACTACAAGAATGTCTATTGACCTGATTAGGTAAACAAACACTTTAATGTCAAATCTTTATGGTTTTAAAGGCCAAAGATCAGCTTTTAAAGCAATGTTGCTGACCTCTGCGAGGTCATGTGACACATGTTCAGCACGTGCATCCTGAGGCCTGGCATTAGTTGAGCTGTTATTTTGTGGAGATGAGCTGGTCTCTGCATCCCTTCCCTCCGGCCATTTCACCTCTTACAGAGGTCACCTGTTCTAGGAAATTCTTGACTGCCATTTGTGGTAAAGAAAAAATGTGTCCTAAAATCCTCCTATGCCGTTCACTGGAGCAAAAATAACAGAATTATTAACAGTTCCTTAGAAATAAGTTCACTGAACCAAAATGTGCCATTTTTATTGTTAGATGGCAGATAACATCAGGGATTGCATAAATAAGTAGCCATGGGGAGAGTTGCCAGAAGTCGAGTCTATGATGTCATTGTCGTTTAAAGGTTGTGAATTTCTTTAGGCTTGGGGGTTCAAAACAAACTATTATATGACAGATTTTTAAATATAAGCCACACATAATAATAACTGCATTTACTAACTCTTACCTGGTTGATCAATGACTGTTTTTATGTTATGGCCTTAAGAAAAAGTCCTCCAGGTTCTGCACACTCTGTGTTTCTGCAGCATCTTGTGCATGTTTGGCCCCTTTCCAACATTGATGTTGAGATTCATCCTTTCACAATGAGGACAATTGAGAGATTCATAATAACATTTACCAAACAAAACAAAGATCCTAAAAATGACAAAATAATACATTAGGGGTACCAAAACTTTGGAACAAGATGATGTAAATTGCTATTTTGTTTCCAGGGAAGCATGAACGTATTTTACAGTAGGTTGCTTCTAAAGGGGATTACTAAATAAAAAATATAATCTTAAAACAAAATAATAACAATTAATACTGATCATCCTGTTCAAAAGTTTACATACCCCTGGCTCTTATTGTGTTGCTCTGTTGATAGAGATGCACCAATATATCAGCCAATAATCTGTATCAGTCGATAAAAGCAATTTTTCACATTATCTGCTATCGACCAGTAGTTGACCGATAGTCATGGTGATATCCTGTCAATCAAAAGAGAACAGGAAAATGCAATAAATTTGAGCTCTGTTTATAGAAAATGTAAAGAAACATCACTAGTTTAAAGTTCAGTAGTTATACGCATTCAATGAATAATTAAAATTTAGAAAATGTTATCTTCAGAATTTATATATAAGTTAATCGGTGTCGGCATCACTATCGGCAGATACAAGTATGAATAATCACCTATCGGCATTAGTATCAGCAGATATCAGTCTGAATAATCGTATCAGCTTCATTACCGGGAGAAAACTGTCTGAATAATCGGCCATCGCCATCAGTATCAGCAGATATCAGTCTGAATAATCGGCTATCTGTATCACCATCATTATTCCAGATATCAGTCTGAATAATCGGTATCTGCATCATTATCGGCAGATATCAGTCTGAATAATCGGTTATCGGTATCTGCATCATTATCTGCAGATATCAGTCTGAATAATCGATATCCACACCGTTATCGGCATATATCTGTCTCAATAATCAGCTATCGGCATCAGTATCGGCAAATATCACACTGAATAATCGGTTATCGGTATCTGCATCATTATCGGCAGATATCAGTCTGAATAATGAGCTATCGACATCAGTATCGGCATATATCAGTCTGAATAATCGGTTATCAGTATCTGCATCATTATCTGCAGATATCTGTCTGAATAATCGGTATCCGCATCATTATCGGCAGATATCAGTCTAAAATAATCAGCTATCACCACAATTATATCAGTCTGAATAATTGGTATCTGCATCATTATCGGCAAAAATCAGTGTGAATAAGTGGCTATTGGCATCAGTATCAGCAGATATCAGTTTGAGTAATCGGCATCATTATCGGCAGATATCAGTCTGAATAATCTGTATCAGCATAATTATCGGCTAATATCAGTCCGAATAATCAGTATCTGCATCATTAATGGCAGATATCAGTCTGAATAATCGGCTATCAGTATCTGCATCATAATCGGCATATATCAGTCTAAATAATCAGCTATTAGTATCAGTGGAATCTTTATTTCTTAAGCATCAGGAAACGTTTGGATCTTGTATCTGGTAAGAGAGAGGTTGGGTTGATTTGGGAAACAGGGGATCTATGTTTTTCTGTGACCCCCTGCCCAGGGTTCTGTTTCCACCACTGGTGCGGCAGGTTAAACTGAAAAGTTTGTTTTCTTTTTATTAAACGTCTGACTAAACACATCTGTGCTGGGGGCTTTAGAAACTTCTCTCTCCATCACACCCTGAGAGCTCAGACGCAGACGGAGAGAGATTGAGGCGTACAAATGAGCAAAGGAGAAATCCACGTGGATCTGCTGGATAGGAAGCACATGTGCGCCTCCATACATCCCCAGGGAGCAGCTCCACCCTTTACTCTCCTCGTACTTCAGACCTTCTCTCATTCTCTTTCATCTTCCAATCTTCCGAGAAAAACACACTCTCCGAATCTCATCAGCTTTTCACTGTTGTTTTATTCACCCACTTTTCTTTAGTCATCCACGCTCTCGTGGATCATCTTGCTCCCTTCTGTCTTTTCCCCATTCCCTTCTTTCCTTACTGTCAGAGCCACGGCTCAAGATTCCACACATGCCTTTAATTTGGGAAGGGAGGGAGCCCAGGAGTGCAGCTAGCTTACAGCTCAGGAATTTTCCATCCGATCTCCACATACGTTGGGTGGGAGGCAGAGGTGCGGGGCCACCAGCAGCCCACTTCGACCCCCAACCCCTTCGCTGAGATCCAACCGCACTGTCTGCTTAACGAGTGGCCATCAAATGAAGGTGGGGGAAAGGTCACCAAAGCAATAAAGAAAAGGAAGAAATTGAGATGGGAGAGGATGGGAGAGTTCCTGAAATGAAACAGGACAGAGATACTGTGAATCTATACACTAAAGCAATGAGATTGAATTTACAAGCAGTGCATTAAGGCATTTGTTTACAGACAACGATCCATTTACAATATAATTTCTTAGGGGTAAGCGAGAACATAACTTGAAGTCTGATCTCAAAGTCTAGACAGACAGCGCTAATATTATCACATCCATAGTGATGTTAGATTTCCCTTTAGGAGGTAAACTCAACTGACATACCTTGGCTGTCAAATGTATTGTTTCTGTTTTGTGTGACTTTTCATTTTCTCTCTCCACCTACTTTATTTATATGCCTCTGGTTCTCTTGACTTTTAGATAAAAAGGGTGTGATGGAGGAAAGCAGTATTGGGTGAGACTTTGTGAGATGTTGAGTGTTTTCGTTGACACTGAGAAGGGAGAGGAAAATCTCCAAGAGTTAAAATAATAATTACAGCAGGCTTTGATTTGTACAACACTACAGACGTAACTGGGTCTCCCTTATTTCTTTAACACTTTTGAAATGCAGAAAAATATACATATCTCTCTGGTAATAAATGCTGCAGTTTTTGGGAAAAGCTTTTATGTTGAAAGACGCAGAATCTGAAAGCCCTCTTTCATTTAACTTCTGCCTGCCCAATGATGGATTTACCCAAGGTGCTGTATAATATAATCACTGTTTGGCAAATGATAGGAAATAGAGAAAACAATGCGTCTATATTTGCAGCTGGCATGCATCGGGGCATGTGGTTTCGTTCATAATAACTATTAATCACAGTTTTGAAGGCCTGCTGAATTGTGAATGTTTTGTTGTTTAATTATCAATCAAATATTTAGTCATGTCTCGTATGGTTTTACAGAATATCTCAATAAGTCTGTGTTTTAATGACATGATATATTACACTACCATTCCACTCTCTTGGCAGAGATGTATTTGAAATGTATAACGTTTGAATTGGACGTTTATTATAAATTCAGGAATCTCAAAATGTCTTCAGGGCAGTGCTCTCTTCCACCAGTGGCTAGGAAATCAAAACATAGGCGTGTGGCATGGAAATAAGGAAGTATGAAACAGTTTTTTCTTTTTCTTGTTTGGCTGGCGAAGAGATCCAGCGCAGCCAGAAACACATGGTTTTTATTAATCTCACGTCCAGTGCGGTGAACAGCTCTCTGGAGCTCCTAATGACCTCCCAGAAAGCATTTGTACGTATAAATGTCAACTGTATTATATTTATGTGTTATTTTGGTTTTATCCGGAATGCATCAGCTATGTGTGAAATCTATTCTGCGCTCAAGGAAGATTGATATTGATATATTTTTCAAGTGCTAGGTATTACACTTTGAATTCAGGCCAAACCACTTAACATACAGGCTGCATTTTGGATTTTGATAGCGTATTAAAAATGTATCCAAATTTGACATATTTGCAACTTTTAATTGGTCTTTGTACATTTATTTGCATACAATTGTGATTGCTATTTTCTTTGTTGCATGTTTATAATTATATGGAATATATGTGTACAAACCTGAACCTGCTTAAAGAGGACATTCACAAGACTTTTCTAAGATGTCAAATAAATCTTTGGTGTCCACAGAGTACTTATGTGAAGTTTTAGCTCAAAATATCTCATAGATAATTTATTATAGCCACTTTGTAGGTGTGAGCAAAAATGTGCAGTTTTGGGTGTCTCCTTTTAAATGCAAATGAGCTGATCTTTGCACTAAATGGCAGTGCTGTGGTTGGATAGTGCAGATTAAGAGGCGGTATTATCCCCTTCTGTTCTGACATCACAAGGGGAGCCAGATTTCAATGACCTATTTTTTCACATGCTTGAAGAGAATGTTTTACCAAAACTAAGTTACTGGGTTGATCTTTTTCATGTTCTAGGTTGATACAACCACTGGGGACCCAATCAGTGGTGTAGCGTCTGGGCATGCAGGGTATGCACGTGCAAATGGGCCCGAGCCAATAGGGGGCCCGGCCCTGGGCCCGCCCCAGCTTTTAATACAAATTTTTTTTTCAATTTAATTTTTATTTGTGGCCGAATAAATTTATTTTTGTATGCATATCATGTGTAGTGATTTCTTATTTCTCCGTAATGTCTAATTTCTCCGTCATTTCTTGTTTGCATTTATAATTGTTTGTACTCCACATCTGCCTTAGACTATTACGCCATAAATTTTTTTACATGACGCATCGCCATGCCAAAAAAAAGAAAACACAGTGTGAAAGGTTACTATAGCGGCTATCTACATGAAAATTAAGGATGGACAAATATAAACATAAAAGTGGGGCCTTAAAGAGAAAAGAGAAGGCGGAAAAGTTAGTCACGAGCCAAAACATTTCGTTTTTCTTTATTTAAATCTACCCTTTAAAGTAAAAAAGTAAAGTAAAAATATTTGACTACCTCATTAAAAGTATATGTTGTTAACAGACCTACGCGCCACAGTTAACAGTGCCAACTGGCAAGGTTGGGGGGGGCTTTGGCTTAAGGGGGGCTTAATGTTTTTTTTTGCATATGGGCCCGGGACTAACTTGCTACACCACTGGACCCAATTATAGCACTTAAACATGGAAAAAGTCAAATTATTATGATATGTCCCCTTTAAACCTTTGTCTTAAGCTATCATGCGAGAACTGGATATTTATTTCAAAAATGTAAATCTGGGTTTGATTTGTGATATACTTGTTAGCTACGGCTAATATTTTAAAGGTTTAAAAAGCGTACCCTAACTACATTTCTGAATAATGTTTTTAGTAAGGTATGTTTGTTAAAATTTGTTATATTTCCTAATTAAACTAAGGCCTAGTCCTGGTTTAACATAATCCCTGTCCGGGAAACCGCCCCATGTTTTAGTCGGTTGTGTTTCATTAAAATTAAACCTCAAGGACCTCATATATCGATTTGGCATGCCGTGCGCTTAACATAAATAAGTACCAATTTATTTTTGTATGTGTCTGCTTCGTACTTTTAAAAATCCCGCAAAAAAATGAGAAAAAACAAACGGCTCTAATGGACATTCCACAGAAAGATGCAGTGATGTACCAGGAGCAATGTATTTTAGGTTATGCAAAAGTGTAGGCAAAGGTATGTGGACCTGGGTTGTATTTTTATCTCTCTTATGCTCTCGTACCTATGGCCTTAATATTTTCTATTTCTGGCTTCCACAATGGAAATTTGCAGCTGTGGACTATGATTTGGAACATCAAGTATTCCGATAATATCAGATGTGGATTGTGCGTACGTGTGTACATTATACTTTTATTTGAGTTGGCGTACTCTGTTTTCTCATTCCTGTATACAGGTATAGTAAATGTTTTTCCCGTGAATCAGCCGTGAGGGTTCAGTTCCAGACCTGGCCATACTCAGTCTGTTTTTTTCTCTCACACAGTCAGTCCTTTTACGTATTGTGTCTTCGCAGAACTTTTAACCTCTTTATCATGGCTAACGCCGATGCTGCTTGGATTGACCTAACCGGTGAGGTTAGAGATGAAGGCTGGTGTAGTTCAAAGGTTAATACAGGGATCACCGGGTCATGTGACCTCTTCTGTAGGGTTTGTGTGAAGAGTCCTGCTTGATTTAGGGCAGTAGGTTGCATGCTTTAGTAATGACATACATTTCACACTAATCCATGACTTGGCCAAAACCAACATTTGAAGTTTTCAAGTTTTTAAGTCTAGTTAGACAGAAAGATAAAAGACACATAATCCATGAAAAAAGACTTGATGTCCGATGTTAAGATAGTGGTAGAGATGGGTGGGGAGGAATGATAAATCCTATGATGTTATCACTCTTTTGATCACATGCAGAAATTGTTTTTACAACCGAACCTACAAATGGCGTAATTACACCCCTTATGTGTTTTATGTGCTGAAGTGAGATTGGGTGGGGGTGAGGTGGAAGTAAATGGTTCAGTCCAAATAAGGAATTGAAATTAACCACAATCAAATATAGATGTTGTTGACTGTTACTGCAGAACCACTGAGGATAAATGGGTGGCCCTCAGGGGCCAAAGTTTTACCCGTGCTCCAAATCAGGGTGGGGAGGAGAGGAAACAAAGCATAATAAATTTTCAGAATCTGTAAGTTCTATAAAAGTCTATATACTGTGAAAAATAACACACAGTGGGCCAAAAAAAGTATTTATTGAGCAGTGAAGCAACACTTAAACATTTTTAGATGCCTTTGAACCATACAACCAAAAAATCCATAGGATAATTTTAAAGCAAAACATTAGGTATAAAACAACACAAATAATTCAAAATTAGGAAAATTCTGGTTGTTAAATGCTAATGATGAAACGATATCGATGTGGAGGTTACTTTACCAAAGCATCTCTGTGAATTTTTTTGGGCCATAGTACATTGCTGTGTACTATGATGTTATTCTCAGATAAACTGTATGCTTGCTTGCTTGTCACTGGTCAAGTGTTGAGAACCTGTTATGCCACTGTCTTGTGATTGGCTCTATTTATAGACTTCTGTTTTCTTGGTTGGTATCTGTGTTGATGATAAGGATTCCGATATCTCACTTCCCCGCTTTTTATCTGTTGGAATGCAAACAAGCTATCAAATGTTGCACACAGCAGAGGCAAACTGGGAATTCTGTAGGCAAGGAATTTTTTTGGAGGGGATGAGATTATTAGCTGATGGTTATGTAAAGGTCACACTTTGTCGAAGAGGAATTCCCAGACTCAGGGCAGTCACTGGCTGGTATTCCCACAGTGAGTATGTTGGGATGGGAGGAAGGATGGGCGGAGAGTGTTACTGTGAGGTCATTTCATGAGGTGGGAAGATGGGCTGGGCTGAGAAGAAACATACTGTGGATAATGGAAAACTTCTGTAACTGTTAACGTTGAAAATCCCACCTTGTGAACTCCCGATTTTTTTGGACATATTTTGACCATAAGTGGTCTCTCTCTCTCTCTCTCTCTCTCTCTCTCTCTCTCTCTCTCTCTCTCTCTCTCTCTCTCTCTCTCTCTCTCTCTCTCTCTCTCTCTCTCTCTCTCTCTCTCTCTCTCTCTCTCTCTCTCTCTCTCTCACACACACACACACACACACACACACACACACACACACAAGTAGCAATGTGTCTGTAAATTGTTTAATCCAAAGATCCATTGTAGCCTTTCTAAATGGTTAGTCTAGGACTCAACATAGGCTCAGACAGCACGTCCACAGTCCATTGACCACCTTATGCACATATTTCATACAAAATAGCAATGATTCTGTGAAAGCGTTCATTCCAATGTATGTTTTTTTTAAATCAGTCAACTTGGAAAGAATGTTTGAAGTATCAGGTTGAATCGGAAATGCAACCTAGTCTTAAAGTCTCAATCTAATGATGAGATTAGGAGTATCAAAGTTTGATTTCAATCTTTGGCATGACCTTACTCAGTCAATACTAAAGATATCAAAGTTATTATTACACTGAATGTACTTTACATTATGCAGGATAACTTTATGAGGAAAACACTATGGGGCGGTTTCCCGGACAGGGCTTATCCTAGTTTCAGACTAAAATGCTTTAATTTAAAAACACCTTGTCCTGATTAATTTTAACATATTTCGTTGATATTGTTTTGTCTTAAGATGCACACCTTTAGTGTTTTTTGTAAGGTATGTTTGTACTTCTTAATATTAAAAAGGCTGTGTACTGGATTAACCTAAACCCTGTCTGGGAAACCGGCCCTTAATCACAAAAAATGGCATCGGCTGGGTTTTCACAGGCAATATATATGTGATATTAAGTATTTTAAAAAAGACATTGGAGGGGCGGTGTTTGGACTCTTCACAGTCCATAGCTTTTCCACTGTATGTTTACTCTACAGATATTCATAGTCACATCATTTAGATTAATGTTTACATCCAGGAGTAGCAATGTCTAATCTACACTAGTCAACATTTGAAGTGGATTAAAACAATTAAAACCAATACACAATAATTTTTGTTTTAGGGCAACTTGATTAACTTTTTTGATCCACTTCAAATGTTTACTAGTATATTTAAGATAAACCTGCACCTAAATAGCATACACAAGAGTTTTTTTTTTTAGATCAGATTTGTTTCTACCTGTATTGTAAATGGGCAGTTTATTGCCATAATAAGTCCAGTGTGGACCAGACTTTATGCTATTCAAAAGTCTGGTTTCTTGAGACATTCATCATTCATCCCACATACTGGACCAGCAATGAGACAGAAAGAGAGGAAAAAAGAGGCAAACAGGGATTGGTGCTAGACTGTGTGTTGGTGGTCTGGCTGCAGTTTGGCAGGACCTCATTGTGGTGTAGTCTGGGCGACCCAGCAGGTGGGTCTGAAGGAGTAGCGAGCCATAAGCTATAATATAAGCTTGGCATTCGACCTGCCTACTCTTGGGATCCAAAACACGGAGCTCCTCATATAAAATTGAAAAAAACTAAATATCCTTACTTTGCAGATTTCAAATTAGCTTATTTGCTTTACCAATGTGTGGTTTTGAATAGGGATGAGACAGTTTTGAGTGATGACTATATAATTAGATGTATGATATATGATAAGGCATACAGTAGTAGTAGTAAACCACAGAACAGTGCCAACCACCTTTAGCCGCTGCTCACCAGTCTGGAAACAGAGCTTTGAATACATGCAGGCTTATAGTGTGTCTGTGCCATGTTAAAGCTGTATAAGGTCAGGTTTAAACTGAGAGAGATAGCGCCACTCAGGCTTTTATCTGTGCGTGTGAGATCAGGTTTTACAAGGTCTCCCCAAATCCCACAGATTTTAACAGGCACATTCCCACAGCACTACCTGTGTGTATGTGCTCACATACTGTACTGTTTATTCATTTTTGAGTGTGAGGCTTTCTTGATCTGCTCATGTGAGTGCATTTGTGTGGTCTAAAAAGTAAACTTTGGATACATAAGTCACTTTAAATTAAATGTTTTTGCATTATACAACACAATATCAGTAACACGTTACTATGAGGTTGTGGGCTATTAGTTAACATATAAGTTTATTAATGCGCTAACATGAACTAACAAGGAACAATACGTTGTCTAATGCACAATGAATTTAAAGCAACACTAAAGAGTTTTTGCTCTTTTCTCCCCCTACAGGTTGGAGGCAGAATTGTCCATTACCACTGTCGTAAATAATTGTTTGCCTCCCCCGAAATGAAACCCTTTTCTTTGCAGGCTCCGCCATGATGACCATTGAAAAGCTGTATGAACGCTAGGTAATGGTATCTTTCTTTTAAATGTACCTGCCGAGTATGCTCCACCCACAGCCTGCAGGATGCTTCACTGCCGTAAAGCAAGTTTTTGTAGTTTCACTCACACTACAGGACCGCGACCCGACAGTTGGAAACTTCTTTAGTGCAGGTTTGGCCCATAGAGGGCTGCAAAGCGAATGTGAAAGTGCCGTTCTCCCTGTTTTGAGTGGATGAATGACTGAAACTTTTTTGGAAGCGTTATTTTAAGGTAAAAAAAAACTGGAGTTGCTTTAAAGCAGACATATCATGCTTTTAAATCTGTCCTTTTTACATATAAATCATCTATTTGTGGTCTATATAAAGCGAAACTGCAATGCTTGGGTCTGAATTCCTCATTATTATAGCCCCACAGGCCCCCTTTCTACCCCTTTCTGATGTGCATCTGAGAGCAACTCGTTTTGGTACTGTCTTTTTAAATGCACGTCATACCCTGCCCCCTCTCCAGGTTGCAGAGGTGACACTCGGTTAAACTCCACCCCGTTCAGCCATTTTTGTAGTTTTATAGCAGAGATACGATTATCTAGCGGCACAGAAACTTTTTATTCACTCGTTATTCACAAAATGTCAACAACGGAAGACTTGTCCATCCAGCCTTACATGTTCGCGCCAGAGTCGGAAATGGAGCGAGATGAAAATGAAGACGACGAACCTGCAGAACAACATCTTCATATGGAGGTATCGCAATGGTGTGTTAATGCCGGCTGTCTTATTTCAGAATATTTACAATTATAAAATTGACTATTATTCTTAGTTAATTGTAAGTTGTTGTAATATGCTATAACTTAATCCCGGGTTGATGACCACATGCGACATCCGCAGGCTGCAGCCTTCGGATTGAGAAACAGCACTGCTAAACCATGACAACCGTGTACTTTACTGTTTTTTTAAGTTATTTACAGCTTACAGAAGTGCTCTGCTCGTCGTCTCCAAAGATAGAAGTAATTGCCCCCTCAATCAGACGAAGTCTATCGGCAAATCCTACTTTATACTGGTGGAGGTTGGTGAAATAGTTATCCTTGAAGTGCTTCGCGCACTAAAAAATGACATTTCCGTGAAAAATAAAACTCAACCAGGCACAGGTTCAACAACCGAACATTTTGATTTACTCTCTCGTAACTTCTGCATCCTTGAGCTTGGACTACAATTTGCAGCGAGAAATTGAAAATGGCGGATTGCTCATAGTGTTGGGCTGGAAGTCGATGTCCTTATTTAGCAGTTCCGCTGCAAATACTGTGACGTAATTGTTCAAAAAACGTAATAGATAATAGAAAAATCAGAACCGGTTGGAAAATATGACCAAAACAGAATATAAAGATATCAACAAAGCACCTGAAGAGATTAATTTCAACTTTTATGTACTTCTAAACACTACAAATATACAACAATATGCATTTAAGAGCTAAGAAAGTGGATTTAGCATGATATGTCTCTTTTAAGTCGCACTCTGGGTAAAATCAGGTTTTTATTGTTATTAATATGTCTATCCCTTACAAAAACTAACCATGGTTTTACTACAGTTAAGACAAAAACAAAAATATGCTTACTCTAGTAAAACCATGCTAACCACAAAATAACCATGGTTTTACAACCATGGTTTTCAAAAACCATAGTTAAACCATGGTTAGTGTAGTAAAACCATGGTTTTGTTGATAGTAATCAATACACCAAAAAACATGGTTACTACACTTACCACAATAAAACCATGGCTAATTTTCGTAAGGGACGTGTTGTTTTTAACGTTTTAAGAAAAGCCATGTGCAAATTCATCATTCAACCCTATTGCTGTGTATTTTTCCATAAAATTAGAGACTCGTTTCCATGGTGTAAAATCGCCCTGGCTTCCAAAGTCACAAACAAATTTGAACGCATGGATCAGTTTGAGTTATAGATATTATGTATGGATGCTGCATATACTCGGCGCCGAAACGATTGCAAAACAGCTGCTTCAGCTCTGCTTCTGTGCTGCTCACACTTGCAGTGTGAGTGCTTTAACCTATTAACATCAGTGCTAAAAATGCACAGTTCACGTATGCATTGCGTGAAACCGAACTTAGCAGTTATTTGTATGAAACTTCCGAATCTAGCATCTATTTACTTATATATCTATGGACTAAATTGCATATTCATATTCATATGTATGGTCCGAGCTGTGTGATTGAGTAGGGGCGGGGAACAATTTGCATATTCATATGTATGGTCCGAGCTGTGTAATTGAGTAGGGGCGGGGACTAATTCACATATTCATATGTATGGTCAGAGCTGAGTAATTGAGTAGGGGCGGGGACTAATTTGCATATTAATATGGATGGTCCGAGTGTGATTGAGTAGGGACGGGGACTAATTCGCATATTCATAGTGTGCAGAGTTACATTCAAGCTGTTTTTAAGCATGATAAAATTACTTTTACTATTATGATGCTCAAAGATGAGTTTTAACTGATAAAAATCTTGACTACAGGGAGACTTTAACATAAACAATTGCATTAGCATTAACTAACAAAGATTAATAAACTCTAAAAACTATAATAAAGTTCATGTCAGCTAATGCATTTAGTAATGTTAACAAATACATCCTCACTGCAAAGGATTACCAAAAATAAAAGAAAGTATTTTATTGTAAAGAAAAATTATAAAAGCATTTTTCAGGCAAACATTTCTGTCGTTCAGTCAAAAAAAGTATAGTATTAAAATATGGACACCTCCTGGCTGGCAAACAGAATGGGAGCTGACTTCATGCATCTACTAAAACTCACCTGGAGACCAGATTCCTAGCAAAAGATGGCTCAAAAAAGTAACATTGATTTTTGGAGAAAAGCTCTGGCATGTCTGGTTATCCGAGGACACCGGGTGTAAAAATCCTGTATCTAATGTATAATTTAACTCATATACGTGTAACTTAAATTGGAGCAACTGTATATGGACGTTTGTAGGTGTTTTCTAGTTTAACAGCTTTTCCTTTAAACCAGACATTGGCCGAAAACCCATAAACTCATGCTTTTTAAACACACACCAAATATAAATTCCATATAGCTTTTTTACAACAAAAATGCCCCTTTTATATTTTTGCCAAATGGGTAATATGTCAGGATAGAGTCTTTGTCTTTTTATCCCCTCTCTTCATCCTTCTCCATTGTTTACACGGTCTTGCTTAGCTGGAGGAGGTTTCAGACCGCAGACCGGCGTGTTGCACTTGGACAAAACCGAAGCAGCAACAAATTCTCCTCAGTCACACTCAAAACAATCCTCTATTAACTCACACTGTTGCTGATTATATTGGCTAATATTACAGCTCAGATTCACTATCTACTTTATACATTGGTGTGGTCAAGAATGTTTTTGAAAACAATTATTAATGGAATGATTTAAAAACAATGACAATTTATAGCAATTCTATTATTGTAGATTAAAATCACACTAAGAGGCTGAATTACCCTGATCTTTCTCCCTCTCTCGCTCACACACCCTTTTCTAAATATCTCACAGCTGTTCTTTACACTGTAGTTGAGAAATAAATGTCTGACACGCTCTTCTAAGATGGGCTATGAGTTATGACAGTCCTTGAGAAGGCAAATGTCTCCCATATACACACACACACACACACACACACACACACACACACACACACACACACTTTCTCTAACTCATCATATTTCAGTCACCAGCATCATCTCTACACAAAGACTCTCTGGATGAGTGCTGGGGGGGCTGTTTACCATAAAGTCTATTTTTACTCTTTTATGAACTTGCCTATGTGTGATGCATATCAATGCTAAATGGCTGCTGTATGGATGAACCCAATGGTCCTAACATGTACCATTTATGTACAGATATGTATACATTTAGTAACAATATTTACCTTTGAGGAACTCTTTAGATGCAAACGCCCCAGTGACTGCTAGGCACCATTTTGACCCTTTTTTTTTAGACATTGTGATATACAGTGGGGTCCAAAAGTGTAAGATCACAATAGTATTTTTCGATTTTTTACACTTTGAAAAAAAATGAACGAACTGCAATTACAAATAAACATATGCTGCGTTGCTTAAACCCAAATGCTTGGTTGTTATCAACAACCCAGTATAGGTTTATTTGTAACCCAACTCAAAATGTCTAAGAATGTAAATATTTCTTCTTCATTTTCTGTAAAAAAAAATTGTAAAATGTGACAATTTGCAGATTGTTTTCTTCCTGAGCTTATCCTTTGGGAACTGAACATACAATATATCAGACCACATACATCTTTCTCTTTTCAGTTTAATAATATTTTTACTTTAACTGTTTATTAAGATGTTACCACATGAAACAAATGTTTAGGTTAGCCCACATTTTATAAATTTTTTTTTACAAAACTGTCTATACATTAACAATAAGTTACATATTTTCAATGTGGTTTCAGACTTTGGGATCCCACTATGAAAAGCAGACGCACACTTCAGATAGGTCACACATGTGGGGTGTGATGCAGGGAGTATTTGGTTGTGGACTTTACTGAGCGTAAAATGCACATGGCCAAATGCAAAAAGGTACAAGAAGGTACAAAAGTTGTCACTGGGGCGGTACCTTTTCAAAAAGTAAAATTTTGTACCTAAAAGGTGTATATTGGTACCTCAAAGCTACATATCTCTACCAAAATGGTACATATTAGGAAATTTTAAAAGGTACTGTCCCAGTGACAACTTTTGTACCTTAATTTCTGACAGTGTGAAGCCTCAATTGAAACTGCATTGTATGTTTGTTCGCATGTAAAGCTTTAGATCTCTGCTATGTGATGGTTTGATGTTCACTGGGGATATCTGCTTATTTTAAAAGTGATGGAATATTTCAAGCTTCTTCCCTCCCTGGTCTTCATTTAAGGATGAAAGAAGGTTTCTGGGCGACGTCTTGAGGTTCATGGCTCGATCCACTAGAAGAAAACACATTTGTCATTGGGTACATACGGTTTAGTGGGGAAAAGCCACAGGGTTTTAACAGGGCCAGACTGGAATGTGTCATCAACTCTCGTTATGTTTAAAACTGTATCTCACAAAACTGTCGTAATGTCCTCTTACTGTGTTTTTAACTTTTTATAAAGTAACACGCTCAATTTTTCACCGATGTGGAATGTTGTTTTTGTCTGCATGTTTTGTTTTAATGAAGATTGTTACGCTCCAGATGGTTGCTATCTTAAAATGTCTTTTGACTTATCCTTCATGTACACTCCTTTCTTCACCCAGTACCTACTATCCAGTTTACTTCTCCTTTCCCCCTATACTCCCTTTCTCTACTCCATTCCTTTCTGTTTTCTTTTATGCTAAATGTAGGAAGAGAATGAGACAGAGCTGACATCACTCAAATCCCAAATAACCCTGGTCAGTTTAATATTACAGTAAATATTTACACCATTACAGCTACATTTATGTTCTTAACAGATACTGTCTCTGCAAATAAGAAAGACATAAGGCAGTGTACGTGTTGCATAAGTGATGAATAGCATTACAGTTCCCCGCCGCTCACGGCAGTCCAGCACACACACAGCAGGCGGATAGAGTCCCAACGCTTAATGTTTGCATTTCACAGTCCACTAAAAGTGGATGAGGGTTTAAGGGAGTGGGGGGCGGCCAAGAGTCCCCATGATGAAAACTGCTTTATATAAACACTAAATAAGTTTACGTTTAAACGTAGGGGACTGAAAAATAAAAAAATGAATATGTAAGTGTGTGAGTTCATGCTGTATATATGCTCTTGTTAATAAGTTGCTGAGTTGAATAGAGAGGTTAAGTGTGTTTTTACAGTGTAGTGGTTTTGAGGCTCAGACTGCATTGTAAACATGAGGGTGTTTTCCACACACACACAAGCTAGAAAGCAGCACAAGCTCTGTTAAAATCTCATAAAATAGATGTGGCTTGCATGCAAAATGAAACTATTAAACATGTCCATTTTTCCATGAGAAAATTTGGTGTTTGTTGTAATTTATAGCACACAAAGTTCTCAAGATGATGTTTATCAATTTACACCACTGGCAGCATCAAACGAAATCGTAAACTTTTTGTTTAGTCGAAGTGACTTAACCAATAGTGTAAGTTTGGGGCGGGACTACCTGTTTGAAGTCAGGATGAAGATATTACTGTCAAATTTATTTTTGCATTTCTGTTTGTTTTTGAGAGTGGAGCAGCAATTACACACTTGGGTGTGTCTTGATATTGTGCTTTTAAAGTGTTTAACTATTCTAACTTTTACAAAAAATGGCAGTGGATAGGCAGAGAAAGCTTGACTTATTGTGTCGATGGATCCTAATTGCTTAAGGGCCTTTCCATGTAAGCTGGAACACTATGTCCGGTTTAATATACCTGTCATATATCATGCTAATGGACTACATGTCTCATATAGTCTCAGAAAAAAAGTATATACCATTGCAGTAGGCAATGTATCTTAATATTTCATATAGAACTGCACTCAAAAAAATTGTTTGTTCAATCAACATAATTGAATTAAGGAAAACTTTTCCACGAAATTAGATTAGGCTTGTACAACAAGAATACAATAAGTTAATTTAAACAAATAATCTTTTGTTGCACCAACTTAATAAATATATTTATATTGGTCATAAAATATCTTGTTCAATAAACTAAATTCAGTTAAGGAAAACTTTTCCACGCAATTATTTCTGGTCTGTTCAACAAAAACAAAACAAGTTAATTCAAGCAAAAAAGTCTAGTTAAACCAATTGTCAGTTTCTATATAATTCTAATTAGCATAAGCACACATTAGCATGCTAATGACACATTGGATGAACATGTGAAAAGAGACTGATCTTCAAACAGTCATTAACACAGTTATTGCTTTTTAAAATAAGTACGTATGTCACATCCACAACTTAACCACAAGCGCCACTCTTCTGTACGATGGTAACCAAACAATTCGTAAAAATATAACACAAAATCTTCTAAATCAATAAGATAAACCAACATTAAACACTATAAAGTGTTTCTCTTTACCTAAAAATGCATAAAATAACACTTAATTTAAAAAAATACTCTCCAAAGGCAGTTGCATGCAAACCATGCTGGGAAATACAGATTCACGGCCCAGTAAGTAATAGCAACAAAAATCATTAATGTGGTCCCAATATAAAATTATTGAGTTCATGTAATTTTTTTAAATTTAAGCAGATTGAACATTATAAAAATAGGTTGAGACAAAAAAAAATTGTGTTGTATAACTTGTTTCATTTAAGTAAATTAGACAAGGTGCAAAAATATTTTTTTAATATGTGCATCTTTATTTCAAATGGTAAAAAAAATGATGTAGTTATCATCAATTTAGTAATGTTTTTATTTATAAACATACTTATAAACTGATTACAGGCTTACTGACTTTTTTACAATTAAAGTCCCCATGCTATAAAACTGACAATTCTTATTTTTTATGGAATATTGCAGTGTTTATTAAAAACAATTTATCTGACTGTGTCAGTCTTTTTTAATGTGTCCTCAAAAACTTGAATCAAAATCTGAAAATGTACTTTCGCCTCCTTTTATGGCAATCATTCTCTGATGACCTCAGTTTGATGGCTAGGGCGGGAGCATCTGTTAACTCCACCCCCTCCAACTGTCAGTCAGCTGCAAGTTCTATTTCTGAATGAAACGCCTTCTTCACTAAATAAAATCAATTCACAGTAGAAAACACAAGTCACGCCCGCTAGATTCCCTCATGTGATATCACGTTTCACTCGGAAATACGTCACAACATGAAGTCAATCACAACTTCTGGTTCATTAGGACTTTAAGGGCAGTTAAAGATCTTTGCACATTGGGTCCGGAATTTTCGGACGAGTACGACCTCATGTTGTGTCAATCATGCTTACACACTGCCTCCGAAACTTTCATCTGGCGTAAAAAATATTCAGATCAGGTTAAATTGTCTGCATTTTTGTATCCGTAGCAAGCATTTTGAAATGTGTTTTGACAACAGAGCCACCGTACAACTGAACGCCAAAATCAAGAATAGCATCTGACAAGGTGATCCTGGCTGCACAAAGTATGACAAACACAGTAAGGAACACAAAGAGAAGAAATATAAAGACAGATAGAAAGTGGCATTGCTATTGAACAATTCGCAGTGAATAGTGCTAACTTTATGAAGATATGTTTCGCTAATTATTTCGCAACAGATAAATACATATGCGTCGGATACAGTGTGCAAGGTTTGTGTGCATAACGAATTTGCAGGATAACGAATACGAAAAAACTACTACGAAAATTACGGTTACAGTGTAGTCCCCAGGAGTCTTTCAACAGCCAAAAAGGATTTATGTGGGGACCTGTTTTGTTGTTGTAACATGTATATAACACTTATTTTTATATATTAAATACGTTTCTTACATGTTTAAATTACCTGCACTAGCATGTATTTACTGCAGCTGTGAAGCACTATGAAACAAAATAATGTTTAAATTGAATTTGTATTTAAATATTTACATTTATTGTATTTAAATAAGGAAACTACCCTCTTTTATGGCTTTCCTGTAATATTATTATGAATTGAAGACTGTTCAGATCTTATTTGATAAGCTGTGTTGTCTGGCTTTACTGAATGCAGTTCTGATAGCCATCTATGCTTACATCAGGCCAAAAGACTGATGTCAGATGCTCAGCATTACAAAGCCTAAAAAAACAGGAAGTATTTTCTAATCTGCCACTGACACGTGGATGTTAGTCCAATTCCAGACTCTTTTCACCACTGTGATGTTTTTGATTGTGTCTCTAAATCTGTCAATTGTACACTGCACAAATGAGATCTTTGTGACGAAGGTATGTGGGGAACGTTATCCTGAAATTTCAGAATACAAAGATTTTAGGATTAGACAGTTTAATGTTTGTTATCCAGGAACACATATAGCACATTTCACACATATGTCCTCAATGTTCACTCAAGGACAGGAGAGGAGATTTTCATATAACGCAGTAGAATGGCAGTTATGTAATACCATGCGCTGGCACCGAATTTCACGCTGGCAGATGATGGGTCCCCGAGGACTTCGATCACTCTCTCAGCTCTCAGTTCAATGTGTCTGAACACTTAACAAGACATGACAAAGTGTGCTGAGGATCTAGGTCAGCTATAAACTTTTTTACTATTTGTCGCTCTGTGTGTGTGCATTAGGCACGATATCTAACTTTAAATTCAGCTGCTATTGAGATTTTACTGTAGATTATACATTTTATGTATAATGTTGAAATAGGATCCATCTCTGCACCTTCCTGATGTGTTTCATTATGGAGTTCTCTTATACAGAAGTTCTCAATATAAGGTTGTGGGCTTGTCCTACATCAAAGTAGATCAGCAGGAGCCCTAATATCAACAGCTGGCAGCTGTTCTGAGGTTATTGGGCCCTACATGCTCCTCATATGTTTAATGTAACCCCTCTGCCAGTGCTCTGTCCTACCTCATGATATCCAGATGCCCCAGCTGAGGTAGAAACATAAACTATGCCCCGCCTTTAGTCTCTGATCTGATGCTGCCACCCATCTACAGCATACACACACACATACACCACTAACAAGGCTATTGCTTTCTACAGGCACCTATTGGTCTTTGTCAGCACAGGTGGTAGCCAAAGCAGCCTTGAGTGACTTTATAGATTTGTTCTGGACTGGTCGAGGACAGTTTTGTAAAAAAAAGAGAAAAAGAGGTTGTGTATGCGTTTGTGCGTTTGTCCTTTGCTATATATTTCGGGTTTTCTGAATCTTTTCCAATTTTAGGCCTGCATGTCATTTATAATACAAAAGGAATTTGCATATTTTATGTGATATATGGGAATTGTGTGATAGTGTTTTGTTTGATTTGTGAATTGTTTTAGAGGTTTAATAAAAATAAAAAACAATGAATCTTCAGTTCGGTCAGCCCGAAAGGCTTTTATGCCATAAATCAAGCTCCCCATATCTTTTTGAAGGCAGAATTGAGTACAAGATAGATGAAAATGGGGTCACCGTACGAATGTAAAACAAGATGTCTTTCAAAGAGTACCAATGATGGCTATTCAAGTAGCATACCAACAGAAGTACTATTGTTTATAATCACAAAAATCACAATTTAAATAGTGATGACTTTTGTGATTAATTGATTGATTAAGTATTTGTGTTTTCAGTCAGGAAATAAAAAGCATTTTTAAATGTTGTTAAAGTGAAAGTTCACCTAAAAATAAAACTTTATCATTATTTACTCACCATTATGTCATTTGATCCCCCAGTGTCTTCCGTGTCAGAAGTGTTGTTTGGGGTGGTCACCTTCCACTCCCATAGTAACCAAAAAACCCTTCAAGCTATAACAACACAAAAGTGTTAAAGGGGACATTTCACAAGACATTTTTAAGATGTCAAATAAATCTTTGGTGTCCCCAGAGTACATATGTGAAATTTTAGCTCAAAATACCATATAATGTATTATAGCATGTTAACTCTTCACCGCCACTGACAAGTTATCTTGTCAATTAAAGGCGCAAAAGAGGATGTTTTTCGCCAACTGAGAATCTAAAAACAGTTACTGAGTTTTTTAAATGAGCGCATCTTAGAACAGCCTCCATCCTTCACAGCTCATTTCTAGGTAACGCCTTCCAAAACTCGTGCACGAATATTTGAACGAGTGTTTGTTTACCACCGGCATATGCTGTGTCACGTCAGTGGATTCATTATGTGAAATGATATGATAATAAACACATAAGACGTTAGATCAGTCGACGCTAACTTACTCCCATTTCAACTAGCATGTAGCAGACTGGTCACTGCCTTACAACTACAGTACAAGAACAACGTCAATATACTTGAATAACAGTACAACAATAATTATTCCCCAAAGTAAGAATAATCACTGTTACCTGTCGCGAAAAATTTTGCGAACTGCGCGTCTGTCTTGACACCTCTCTGTTCCTTCATTGCTCTCCAGCGTTGAAATGTTTCTCCAATAACGACTCTGTTTACATTACGTTCTTCTGACAATTTTCTCCTATTCCCAGCGGCTTAAAAAAGTCTTTCTTTTGCGTCCTACTTCGAGTTTCTTCTATACCGTGGTGCAAATTCGAGGAGGAAAGCAGGATCGACAATGAAAACAAACCGAAACTTAAGACGGAGTTTCTTCCGCTATACGCATGCGTCGCCTGTGTTTAGTTACTGCGCCGAGTCGAAGTACTCCCAAAAGTGCTATTACGCATAAAATATAGTTCCTCTTTTAAATCCGTATAACTACTCGTCTTAAATAGGAAAAACGTTGATGTGTTTGGTCACTTCTAACTTTATCTCTGATTGGTACCATTGAATGAATGGGGCTAAGCTAAATGCTATCGAAGTGTCGCAGCGCGCTCCAGCGCTTACGTGCACGCACACAGATGAAAGAGGGATGTATCAACTCTTCGTAGTTAAGGTAATAACATAGTTTAATATTGAAAATGAGTAGACTATTCCTTTAACGCCTTAAGTGTGCACAGATGACGTATATTAATATTATTACTTTCAGTGCAGCTTATAAATAGTCTTTTATCATTTAGTAAAGACAGTTTCAAGTAATATTGCAAAAATGTATAAAACAAACATCCTCTTTTGCACCTTTAAGAGAAAACCCTTCCCTGCCAATGACGAGAATTTCCGGCTTTCCGCAATACTGGTATTATCAGTTTGTTCTTTCATTTGATATATTGTATGTTTATATATTTGAAGAAGAACATTTTCTGGAAGGCATTAAACCTAAGTAAAAACCATGAAAAATGCTGGCACTGGCTGGCAAATGTTTTTAAAACGCTGGCAGGGAAGGAGTTAAAATTGCCATTTTGTAGATGTGATCAAAAATTTGCCGTTTGGGGTGTGTCTTTTTAAATGCAAATGAGCTGATCTCTGCACTAAATGGCAGTGCTGTGGTTGGATAGTGCAGATTAAGGGGCGGTATTATCCCCTTCTGACATCACAAAGGGAGCCAAATTTCAATTACATTTTTTTCCACATGCTTGCAGAGAATGATTTTAAAAACTAAGTTACTGGGTTGTTTTTTTCACATTTTCTAGGTTGATAGAAGCACTGGGGACCCAGTTATAGCAATTTTCATGATATGTCCCCTTAAAATAAATGACTCCACTCCCAGTGTCCTGAAAAAAATGTACTCATCTACTGTCTTGTTGTGGATATCATTGTTGTTTCAGTTGTTACACATTATTTTAAAGTAAACAACCTAAAACAGTTCAAAACCAGAGAATGTGAGAGACAACACTTTAAAAAACATGCATTTGGGTTCTGAAGATCAAAGAAAGAAAAACATTCAAACTGAATGAGGGTGAGTCAGTATGACAATTTTTTTTTTTTTGGGTGAACTCTCTCACAATTTCAGTTCAGTCAACAACTACATCATTGCTCGCCCAATCATTGCTCAACTTCGAATGCAAATTACACTCGACCAAAACATCCCAAAAATGTTCTCTCTGGTTTCTCAATTTCCTATTTAACAGACGTGTCAGCAGCAATCGACGTGGAGACCGTCGAGTCGTTTCACTTAAACAAGTCTAAGGAATGGATAACTACACAGCCTGGTATTTGGTTCAGAGATGGTGCGGGTCCAGTGACCACAGGCCACTGTGCAGTCCCCAAAATAGCCGCTTTAAATTGTAGGTTCACTTTGGCCACAGAGAGTGGGGAGCCTGATTTCAGTGAATGTTAAGAATATGTCTACGAACACTAGTGGTTATTCCTGCAAATCCACATTTGGAAACATCATTTTACAAAAGCAAACCCCTGCATTGTTTTCCAGACTTTTTCCCCTTGAAACCACAAGTCTGTGTTTTGCCGCCTTATTCTGTCTGGCCGAATAATAAGATGTTTATGAAAGAGCCACGATGTTGCAAAGTATGTCAACCCACAAACGCCCAGCTCTGTAATGTAAAGATGAGACGTGAGTCTGTGTTTGCTTTTGTTTAGTTTAACGGTAATTGTGGATGAGAAATTCCCATCCGACACAGTTGATATTTTCATGCTTCGCCAAAATGAGCCGCTTGATCTATTTACAGATTAACTGGAAGCCAATTAAATAATCTAGCTGACAGTTTCTAGCTGACAGACTGTAAGTGCTAAATGAACCAGATCAGAGCTGAGCAGACAGTCCAAGGTGAAGCACACTGGCCGAGAGGCACCGAAACCTTGAGTGAGAGACAATCTTTCTGTTTGCCATGCCAAGTTGTGTATGTTTATGATTGAGGGGCCGGAGCTATGCTAGCTATCACAGCTGATTGATTGTCCTCCAAAGCCCATTACCCTGTGTTCAGGCTGCCAAGCCTTCTCTTATACACAAACTACATACACAGACCTTCAAAAGCTAACACTTATCTTATTCTATGTCCTTGTCGACATTAATAAGTAATCAGTTATAGAATTAGTGTAATGCTTAAAACATTCATTTCTGATTGATTGGCTAATACATTATACGATGATGTTATGTCCTTAATATGTCATTGGGAGAAAAAAAATACCAGATTCAGGCTATATGCTCGGTGAATGACTGATTCACATTAATATAAAATATTCATAATACACCCTATGTCTTGGGGGACTGTTTTTAATGGACATAACGTTGATATATCTCATTGCCTTATTATAAGTCTCCCTGACATTAATGGTTTCCAGGTGCGCATAAAATTAATTATTGTGAGGTCACATGAATTGTTGTATAGGCTACACGTGGCTTGACGTGTCCAAGCAGATAAGATATTCTGGAACTTCCCACGTCCTCAAAGGAATAGTTTTTTTGTACCTCCGTATTGTATATTTTGGGTTCTGTAATATCGGCACCGGTAGACCGGTCTCTACAAGCTATGACTTAATAATGTTTATCTGAACTTTAGTGGAAGGGAGACAGACCTAAACAATGGATAGATTTACAGGAAACAGATAAGCAGCAACTAAGCAATTTAAAGTCGGCTGAAATTATCACAAACATTTAAGCGGCTGGAGGTCCATGACCTTCCGAGTTACTTCAACAGATGTCTAAGTGTAGTATGACCTCACAAAACAAACCTAGTGATTTCAGTGGAAACACAAGTAAACCACAGCTCAGATCAGCTCCGGTGATTTCTATTTGAGAAGGGTAGATGGTGCATACCCACTCCTATTCCAAAAACTCTGTGTGGATTCAGTTATATGTAACATCTGTGTCAATATTATGAGATCTGTCAGCCTTTTTGCACTTTTTAAATTGCTCCAATGGAACAGCTTTCCATCTGTAAATGGTCAGCAATGAAAACCCTCAGTCAGGTTTGGGGTAGTGCGTGTGTGTGTGCAGCGTGCGCGCGTTTGGGTGTGTGTGTGTGTGAGAGAGAGAGAGAGAGAGAGAGAGAGAGAGAGAGAGAGAGAGAGAGAGAGAGAGAGAGAGAGAGAGAGAGAGAGAGAGAGAGAGAGAGACAGATAGAGTATGAGTATATGCTACTGAACTATGCAAAGCTTCCAAGAAGAAATTTTACCCCTCAATATTTCCTGGAACTTGAATCACTGACACCAAGTCTTAAATCATTGAAGGATGTAAACAACAAACTGTAAATTTTCAAAATATGCCCTGATTTAAAAAAAAATGATGAAATCATAAGTAAACAATACTGAAGCTTTTAATCACATTAAGTGTTCCTGTAACTAAGTGAAGGGCAAGGGTTCGATGGAACATGCATGCTGATAAAATGTATACTCTGTGATGCACTGGAAGTCACTTTAGATAAAAGCATCAGCAAAATGCATAAATGTAAATGTGCCACTAATGCATTATTAAGTGTAAAGTATTTTAAAAGAATATGGTATCAAAAAAACAATTGTAATTCCAATGTAAGCATGAATCCTGAGAATGAAAAAGACTCATATGGGGCGTTTGTGTAATAGTGGAATGGGATGGGGTGGGGTGTATTTTAGATTCGTCAGTAAAAGTTTACCCACACACATTGGGAGGAACCATTCCCCTCTCCACCCGACGCACAGCAGACACATCCCTCTGCTCTGCACAACCCTCAGATATGCACAGCACAACATCAGGAACTAAAAACAGGATTCCCTGGGACCTTAGAAAGAGCACATCTCAGGTACGTGCCAAAGGACATTATATATCTTCAAACGGGCTAATTCACGAGGCGTTTTTAACGTGAACGCGCTTTCATCTACTGACGCTGGTAACCGTTCGATATAGGCTAGGAATGACGCGTATCGGGATAAACTTGCGAGATAACGGACTCAAATCTCCATGATAACATTCACTTGTGAATCTAGCGTCCTGTTATGTGCCTGTATCTGTACTGGATACGTACAGGCATGATGATATTTTGAACAGGGATGAATTGCACGCCACTATATATGATTTGTTAGCATATTTGTCCCGTTTTATCTAAAAAACATCCTCTTTAAAGCAGACTTGCTTGCTGCTTGTCTGAAATTATGTGTTTAGAGGTCGGGCGCAGTGCGCAAGATGTGTGTGTGTGCTACATAGCGAGGTAAATGGTGAAAATACAGTGCAGGGATGAGGTTTATCCTTGACATAGCATGATAACTTTGATGTCAAGTTATGTTTATTAAATCCTTTAGGAAAATGAACCATGGTTTTACTGTGGTGAAAGTGAACTAGCTGTTCTGATTTAGCGGGCTGATTTATATTACCAGAGTTTAACTGTTTTACAAATTTTGTGTTTCTATAGGGTACCTGTAATGATCGACTGAGTGGTGGTTTACTGTGGTTTTAAAATAAAAAAACATATGGTCACTCTATAATTTTGTTTTCCGTAAGGGATGTTTTAACAACTTAAATGAAACCGCATGGAAAGCGGCACTCGCATCCACGCACGCGGCTTGTGTGTTGTGTCATCACGCGCGCAACAATCTTTATTTATTTTTCTTTTTTTTTTTACTCTCATGTGGATGGTCATTACATAAGACAGCTTGCCATTGGTGTGTTGGCATTTGTCATTAAAGTGTCCGGAAAAGCGGCCTCCTGTTGTGTTTACACAGACTGGTTAGTGAATAACTTCAAAGGGCAGGCATGTCACGTGCAGAGGAAGCGACCTGTGTCAAGCGCGCGGGAGGCGCGAGGTCAACAACTCTGCCCCGGATGGCCACTCAATTGCGAAGCTACCCTTACGAAAAGTGAAATACGGTTTTACTACAGTAAGCAGAGTTTATGGTAGTCATAGTTTATAATTTAACCATAATATTTGTACTGTAGTACATAAAATGTACTTAAATCATGGTTCATTTTCTAAAGGCTTTTGTTGGTCTGTCAACTGCTTTTGACCTTGACTTAGATGGCAGCGGAGGAGTATGGTTTATTATGAACACTTATCTATGTGAAGTAATGTTTTCTGATCGGAGGGAAATTCTGGGACAGCATATCATATTTTTGAAGAAAAGCGTGTTTTCGACTGCCAAGGTCCAGTTTGGAGGCTGTTGGAAGTTGTCTAAATAATCACGTCTGCACGTCTGTCCTCATGTGGCTTGCAGATCTTTGTTCTCAATATAACCTGGTTGACCAGAGCAATTGTGTCCAAAGGCTCAGAACAAGAACTCAAATGGTTTTATGAAGCTATAAACTTAGAAGCTGGTCTTGAAAGGTGATGAAACAAATGGTCTTTTGACGGCAAATGTGAATAGGTCAAGTTGAGGTCTAAGGCAGAAAACTGAGTGAAAGTTTGTCACAGTGATTATTTATAAACTGATATTGTGTGCACATCCAGTTGATGTAATTCAATTGTATTGCCCTAGTAGTCTATATTGAAGTAATAGTCAGCTTTATTATTATAGTTATATACCCAATATATTGATTGAGCTATGTATCTTTGTCAAGTAACAAGGACCTATGAAGACATACATCCATAGCCTACCTAAGTATTCCTTAAATCTGAAGGAATGGGAGGTCAGCGGAAGGACGAAAGAGGAAGAGAGCTGAATCACACAGCATCACTTATCTAATGGTACGTGGAGAAAGGGCTGGAGTCTGTTTCCTGGAAATTTGCTGATAGCACTATTATACACACGCAGTTAGTCACTTAAAGTGAGTTTTTTATGAATGAGGTGATGATGGCTGTTCCTTACCAAACAGGCTGACCAGAGTGACGTTATCAGTTTTAATCTAATATTTCCAGATTAAAACGGCTCTATAAATGAGTCTGTTTTATTACATACAGACTGTGATTGAATGGGGATTTTGAGCTCGTTTAATAGACTTTATATGTTTACAGTGCACTTTCAGTTATAAACATGCACAGGGAGCACAAGTGATCCTTAATAATAGAGATTAATTGCCTCATTCAGAAAACATTTTGCTTAGAGAACGATGTCTCGGAATCGATTTTGTTTGTATTGCAGGATAAAAACATTAGACAGGTTTTGAATTCTGAACATAATCTTGTTTGCTTCTATAAATATTTAGCCATGACTCAAATTATAGACAGCAGTTTATTGTTAAAACAGGACTCAATAAGGTCTCAACACATTTTTTACATCAATCAATGACATAGTGTTTAACCTTGTGTGTGTTTGTTGATTTAGAAGAGCGGAGTAATGAAGACATGCTCTCTCCACACAAATTTACTCCCCTCTTATATATTACATAGCAATAAAAGTGGGACAAAAGAACATGTACTTTAAAATCAGTCAAGCTATTTGGTAGTGAAATACATTAAATAGGCAAAGTGCAACCATCTGCAGATGAAACAGTACGGTAAAATAATGGCCTAATGGCAATTAATATAGGGAATAGCCCTTGTGTACTAAGAAGTCATACATTAGAGGCTTTAAACTCATATGGAAAACAGATGCACTGCTGCACTTTTCCTACATACTGCTGTATGGATACCTCTGGTCAAATGCATTTGCCTGGTGATTAAGCTCAGGAGAGAAATACAAACTGATAAGGATCACTGGTCAGCTTTTTCCTCTGATGAAAAGAGCCACCTGCTGCAATATCCTGTTAAGGTGTGAAGGGTATGAGCTATTAGAAGATGCCCTATTTAATTTTATATGTATACACATCTGCTATTGCACTTTTTAAATGATAGTGTATGGTCACCAATTTTACTTTAGCAAAAGACGATGTTTGTTGAAATAAGCTTTGTTCCCCTTGATTTGAGATAATATTTTTTGGCAGGATAGTAGAAGTAATTAGCAGAATGCTTATGTGTTCCAGTTCTTTGATCAGAGTGTGTTTGACTGATAAACCTTGTCACTGTGGTCTCTTGGATAGTCAGGTTAACTAAGAAAAGGCTCCAGATTAAGACCCTCATTGCGAATAAATTACAATTAAGCCTGCTGCAGGACTTAACCATTTGCCCTATAATTCATTTCCTCTCTGAAAAGAGCTTTTGTCAAAGGCTTTTTAACCTTCTGTCATTAACTTTTGTGTGTATATTTGAAGAGTTTAGTTCCAAAACGCAATACATCCATTTTGACAAATTTCGGTAAAAACATGTTTTCTATACCAAGAAAGTGACAAGATGAAAACCACTTTTTTCTGTTACAAACTTTCACATAGCATCTTAAGGTTATAAAAACATAAAAAATTCAAATCCATAACTTGATTTTCAAAGATTTATTATAAAAATTTATTATTTTTTCCACAAAATGCAATAAATCCAAGTTTTTTTTTCAAAATTCTATAAATCTATTGAATCAATGTATAAATGTGAATTAATTTTATATTCATTTAGTTGAACAGTTGTATACACTGATTAAAAATAAACATTAATGGCATTAATCAAAACACTTACTTTGTCATATTAGGAACACTGTCATTGCTGCGCGGTTATACTTGACGTCGTCCCTTAACATTTTTCACAGCGATCAGCTGTGATTCTCGTTGACTTTGAGTAAAATTATGGAAAGTTTTTCATTAGATCCCCTGGGGTCAATGTGTTAGCACTAGAGAAGCTAGATGCTGTCGGGAGAACAAGCGATCGTCTCCCGAGTGCCTCTCGTGTAAATTATTAGATGTTGATCTCTTACGTTTCTTTCCCGTCACAGAAAACCACAGGTTTATCAATGCTATTAAAGTATTATTTTGTTTTTGTTTGTTTGTTGATCACGAAGTACAAAGTAGATAAGGAAAACTAGGACTCCGTGTACTCAACGCGCCGCCATTGTTTTTTTACATTGCGTGGAATGGTGTGCTGTAATTTGTGGAGCGGATTTATTGCATTCTGTAGAAAAGGAGGAGTGGCGTTTATTGCGTTTTGGGAAAAAAGGGAGAAACGATGACAGAATAACACGGCGGATATTGGATTTAGCATAAAATTAAGAATTTACTTTTAAATACTGACCTGATATAATACTGATTTTGGCAGTAACTCATTTTTTTCAAAAATGGCATTTATTGCGTTTTGGAACCAAACACTTCATTTGTTTAAATTAGGGATGCACTGATGTATTGTCCTATAATCGGTATCGGCAGATAAACACAATTTTTCCCACTGTTGGACATAAGCCAATTTTTAAAAACCAAATTATCAGGGCATATTATTATATCATGGAAATTAAAAGGGCATAAAAACGCATCATAACTCGTGCAGTGAGATTATTTTGAGTGACATGACCACTGCAGTTTGTATGCTCTGCACTTTTAGGATTTTACAACATAATACTTTGAAACAAGGAGTAAAAAGCAAAACTATCAGTATCTATCAGTATCAGTAGATGTCATTCTAAGTAATAAAATGTCAGTTTCGGCACAGACGGTCCATCCCGATCTTAAACTGATACTTCCCTAGGACAAGACACAGCAAAGCAGCTGACCTTGAAAGTATCCAGGCAATGATTTTTTGTTGCAACACATTTCAGTATCGAAAAATAAAACCCTAATCCACAGCGATGGTTGTATAAACACTCCAAGCCACAATTTTAAATGTCATTGCTTTCTAAGTTTCATAGAAGACATTTGAGATGGCATGTTTTGATCTTTCCACACACCGCAGAAACCTATTGCTAAAGTAAATAAGCACAGTAGTCCTTTTTGTAATTCTGAAATCAATGAGCAATGTGTGGAATGAAAACTAAATGATATTCAGCCGTGTAGAACACAAAGAACGGGGACTTATTGGTTTGGCACTGTGGTTATAGTTCAAGTCTGGTAAAGCTTTGCTTTCCTGCTTTGATGATTCTTTGGTTCTCCTGCCAATTGAATTACCAGAGCCTGAAAACATTTCTCTAGTGCCACCAGCGACACCATTCTTGTAGTCTTTTCTTTGAAAACACGCTTTTCAGGGAAAGCTAAAGGGTCATTTCCACGGCCACAGCTCAAAAATAACAGGACTTTTTTGAGTAGCTGGCTATCCTCAAAGGATGCAGATTAGACCTACTTCTTGAGAGTCATTGACTGTTGTTGCAGACTGTCATTACATTCTAGAAGTGGGTGAAGATGAAGCCTGCATCTTCTGTGTGGACTTTATTTATAGTTTTGGATAAAGACACTCCCTTTTAAGTTCCTATTTAAAAAAAAAAAAAAAAACTTATTTCTTTCTCTCTGTTGTCTGTAGCAATTATATTTCAGCTCAAGCTATTGTACTGCTCTCTGTATATAATATATAAGGCTCCTCTGTTAAATTGTTAAATTATTAAATGTAAAGGCCCAATAGATCAGCACATTTTTATATAGCTGTATACAGAACCCTTTTCTAACGTTGCAGTTGAACAAAGCCTACTGTCAGAATAAATGGTCAAAATATATACCATACACTCTGAAAAATAAACAGGTAAAAAGGGTCGAGCCCAGCCTTTGTGTTTAATTAACCCGAATTTTTATATTTGACCCAACAATGGGTTAAAACAACCCAGCATTGGTTACAACCGAACAGGCTGGATTCGTCCCCTTTTGACCCAACGTCGGGTTAAAAATAACCCAACATTTTTTAGAGTGTAACTGTCATTGAGGCTGTATTTTTTCAAAAAGTACACCTTTGCACATAAAGATGTGTTCTGGCCTTGAGAGATACCGTGTGCATCACATGTTTTGTCAAAATAAGTGCCTGCTGCACATGCGTAAAAACCGTTTATGATAAAAGAGACGCTCACGTTCACAAAATAATACTTTTATCATAAACCCATTAGACGCATCTGCACCAGGCACTTATTTTGACAAGACACGTGATGCACACAGTATCTCTCGATGCGCAGAACACATATTTTGAAAAAGGAACCACACACATGACAGGCTACATACATGTTGTGACTAACTTTGCATCGAGCACCCTCGAAAAAATAAGTCACCGGCTACCACTACATATTAGAATCTCAGAGGTACTGCCTTAGTAAGGGTACATAGTGACGATTTTTTTCTAACTGTATAAACTTTAAAAAATGCTGCGCTATTTTCAACCCATTCTTGGGCCAAAAAAGGACCGTTGGGTTAAATTAACCTAGAAAATGTCCATATTTGACCCATTCATGATGAAACAACCAAGCAATTTGGGCTTAAAGGGACACTTCACCCATTTGCATTAAGCTTTGTATAGTTAGAACCCCAGTCATGTTTTTGAATGGTCGTTCATCATTTCCTCAGTTGCCGCTGAGACAGGAGAAATACAGATTTTAGTGTTGACTTCCTTCTTTTAATGATGTAAAAATCATAATTTTGCATCATTGAAAGCAGGAAGTCCAATATCTTTGTTGAGGGGGTGAGACTACAAACACCCCTTTTCTCGGTCAAATAGGCACAAAATTCGAAATGTATGTTACATTTTGACTACAAATATGACGCACTTTCAATAAAGATTAATGTTTTTACGGGTGAAATGCTCCTTTAAACAACCCAGCAAAGATTTTTACCCAGCGGTTGGGTTTGTCTCTTTTTTATTCCAGCCGTGATGTAAAAATAGTACAGCATTTGAAATCTTCAATCTTTTTATGTAAACATCTTATTGATATCCTTGATCTTATTTATGACAAAAACAATTTAAATGGTAAATGTGAATGATCAGTTTACACCTTATCGGTTTTTAAAGCAGAGGAGGCAAACATTTGAAACACACCCCGCAGTCTGCATAAGATCCTAATGCAGATAAATGAATGAGCAGGCCGTGGATAGGGAAAGATTGTGTGGAGTTGCCAGTACATTATACTTGTGTGAAACCGAAATGAAATAAAATCCTGCTTTTGCCAAGATGAAGATATTTAAGTCAGCCCAAAATACAGCTTGGGTGAAGCATTTTTCTTCTGTTTTGGCTTCATCTCTTTCCTCTCACTATCAGTATTCAGCTGTCAAGTTTATTCAGCCTTTTCTACCCATAGCCATTGGCTTTCCCTCAAACCATGCACATCCTCAGGAAGCGGAGGTTAACTGTTATGATGTAACAGTGTTAACGATGAACAGACCGTTGTCCAAATGTGAACACGTGGCTCTTAAGGGACAGCGTAGGAGTTTTTTTGGAACAATAATGGGGTGTGGCCCTCTTTTTATAGAACTGTTGTCAAGCTTGTTGTTTTTTGTTTGATAGATGCTCAATTTCCAGTCTTATTTGCATTGAATTAGAAGTGAACGAGATGGCGTGTCAACGAGCAGTGGCTGTGGTTTCGGGCTTTTCTGTGCAGGCCATTACTTTCATATTTATGTCACCGTTATTAGGCAATTTGTGAGGAGACATTAGTCTGATGAGGTAATACATCATGAATCTCAACGTAGTTGTTCTGTCACTCCTGAGATTGAGACAAGTTAAAATCGACATGAAATCAAAATTGGCCCTGTTTATGAGCGCTCCTGCTTTTATTGGGCAGAACTCATCAGCGCACATTATTCCAAAAAAATAAATAAATAAATGTCATACATGCTTTGGCTGGAAAACAACAGCATACAATGCAAATGGTCTATATTTACTATTTGTGATAAAATAGAACTGTTCTTTCAAAACTATAACAGGCCATTATTATTTATAATAAATAGATAACTTTATATAACTTGCTAAAATGCAATATATGCAATATGATAATGTTTAAATCTTTAACATCAAATTAAGGCATCCACCTAAAACTTTGACTTTAGTTTGCATAACATTTTGATGTATTAAAATCATTTGGTTATTTCAAACCATTGCGATATGCACCTTTGCAATAAACCGGTGCTTGCGATATATCTTGCAGCCCTATAGATAATATTAACTACTATGTAGTTTATGCATTTAAAGGAATAGTCTACCCTTTTGCCATATTAAACTATGTTATTACCTCAGCTTAGACGAATTAATACATATCTATCTTTTTCCAATGCGTGCACTGTACAGCGCGTCGTGAATGTGTTAGCATTTAGCCTAGCTCCATTCATTCCTATGGTACCAAACAGGGAAGCCACCAAACACTTCCATGTTTTCCCTATTTAAAGACTGTTACATGAGGAGTTATACTAGTAGTAGTAAGTATGGTGCCACAAAATAAAACTTTTTTGGTATCATAGGAATGAATGGGGCTAGGCTAAATGCTAACACATTCATAACGCGCTGTAGAGTGCACGCATTGAACAAAAGATAAGTATGTATTAATTTGTCTAGGTTGAGGTAATAACATAGTTTAATATGGCAAAAGAGTAGACTATTCCTTTAATGTCAAAAATCCTCTTATACTTTCCACCCTTAATCTGAAACCATCAGCCTCTATTCAACACTCACTTTTCCTAACAAACCAAAACATTCCCAATGAGTAAAAACATATCTCATCCTACATTTTGTCTCATTTACTGTACATTTTTACTTGTATCAAATTAACAAATATAATTGCGAAAAATTATTTGTGTTTTTTTTACTTTAGGATTAGTGTAATCACAACTTTTGGGAGAATCCCTTGCTTGTTAAGTAAACAAAAAAGCTTTACTTTGAGAGATAATGTGCTTTGTCTCTTCATAAGTTTCTTTCCTTAATGTTTTTCTCAAACACACTTCAGAAATCTCACTAAGTCTAGAAAAAAGGAGTTGACACCAAACTGTCATGGCAGCAGCTCTGGGCTCTGTGGGTGTGTTGGTGAGGGAAATGCGGGGTGGGGAGGATCTGAGATCTAAAAATGTGTGTTTGTTTATGAGAAAAGCATTTTTGGCTCAACAGGCAAAACTTCAAATCTATAGAGATAAAGTATTCTAATCTTAGAATGAAGCGTATAGTCTTTATAGGTTTTTATTTTAAGATTAAGCTGCAAATTAAAAATGCAGAAAACAAAGGGTGATGCCGAATGTTTATTGTTGAAAAGTCTAAGGAAGCCAAAGTTCTCAATATCTTAGTGGAATCCAATGATTCACTGTTATTGTGGAGTTTTGGCTTAAACCATCTTAATGACATCACTGGTCTGCTTGTGCTTTTGTACATTTTTAGCTGGCAACATGTGTTAGTCATAAAAGCAGGTCATTAATAAGAAAAAAGTTTGCAATCATCTCAAAGATCTGCAATTGTATAAATGTACTCGTGCTCTCAGCAGCAGTTTGTCATTAAACTTATGCTGTATTCTGAACCAGACAGACTTTTCTATGCCATTAAACATCCCCATGGACCATAGAATTGTTTTAGTTTTTGCCAAAGTCTGGCTTTTGAATGTTGCTGTGTTTTCTGTGGGATGTAGACGTGTGTTTGTGTGGTGGATTGAATACAGAATGTTGTGGGGTTCCTATATTGTACAATGGCATACAAGCATTCAAAATAAAGATTTGCAGATAAATTAATAATAATGTTTGTGTGAGGGTTGGGTGTAGTGGGTAAAAAATATATTTTTGGTCAGTATAATGACCAAATCAATAGAAAGTTTTTTCACCTCACTGCTTAAAAAAGTGGTCAGCCCAGCTGTCAATGGGGCAGTACCCTTTAAAAAGGTCCTAATATGTATCATTAGGTACAGAAATTTATACCAATATGTACATTTAGTACTTATATGAACTCTTTGGGTCCAAAGCTGTACGTTTTAAAAGGGCACTGCCCCAGGGACAGCTGGGGGTACATATTTCGACCATTGCATGATGGAAAGACAAATGCTTCTGAAAGATTAGGCTTGTGGTAAGTGATGTCTTTGATAAAACTTATATGTAGAGTTTTTTCTTTGGCTGAAGAAAGGAGCAGTATAACTCCCAGAATAATGGGCTGTGAGAATTACATTGCAACTGCATAAAGAGAGACGGAAAGAGGTAAAGACCAAGCATCATAAAGATCAAAAAGATTTAGATTGTTCTTCTGTAAAACATTTAGGCATGTTGGTCATTCCACCAAATCTGTGCCATTTCTGTCCCCAGGTCATATACAGTCTTGTTCAAAATAATAGCAGTACAATGTGACTAACCAGAATAATCAAGGTTTTTAGTATATTTTTTATTGCTGCGTGGCAAACAAGTTACCAGTAGGTTCAGTAGATTCTCAGAAAACAAATGAGACCCAGCATTCATGATATGCACGCTCTTAAGGCTGTGCAATTGGGCAATTAGTTGAAAGGGGTGTGTTCAAAAAAATAGCAGTGTCTACCTTTGACTGTACAAACTCAAAACTATTTTGTACAAACATTTTTTTTTCTGGGATTTAGCAATCCTGTGAATCACTAAACTAATATTTAGTTGTATGACCACAGTTTTTTAAAACTGCTTGACATCTGTGTGGCATGGAGTCAACCAACTTGTGGCACCTCTCAGCTGTTATTCCACTCCATGATTCTTTAACAACATTCCACAATTCATTCACATTTCTTGGTTTTGCTTCAGAAACAGCATTTTTGATATCACCCCACAAGTTCTCAATTGGATTAAGGTCTGGAGATTGGGCTGGCCACTCCATAACATTAATTTTGTTGGTTTGGAACCAAGACTTTGCCCGTTTACTAGTGTGTTTTGGGTCATTGTCTTGTTGAAACAACCATGTCAAGGGCATGTCCTCTTCAGCATAGGGCAACATGACCTCTTCAAGTATTTTAACATATGCAAACTGATCCATGATCCCTGGTATGCGATAAATAGGCCCAACACCATAGTAGGAGAAACATGCCCATATCATGATTCTTGCACCTCCATGCTTCACTGTCTTCACTGTGTACTGTTGTTTGAAATCAGAGTTTGTGGGTCGTCTCACAAACTGCCTGTGGCACTTGGACCCAAAAAGAACAATTTTACTCTCATCAGTCCACAAAATGTTCCTCCATTTCTCTTTAGGCCAGTTGATGTGTTCTTTGGCAAATTGTAACCTCTTCTGCACATGCCTTTTTTTTAACAGAGGGACTTTGCGGGGGATTCTTGAAAATAGATTAGCTTCACACAGACGTCTTCTAACTGTCACAGTACTTACAGGTAACTCCAGACTGTCTTTGATCATCCTGGAGGTGATCATTGGCTGAGCCTTTGCCATTCTGGTTATTCTTCTATCCATTTTGATGGTTGTCTTCCGTTTTCTTCCACGTCTCTCTGGTTTTGCTCTCCATTTTAAGGCATTGGAGATCATTTTAGCTGAACAGCCTATCATTTTTTGCACCTCTTTATAGGTTTTCCCCTCTCCAAAAGTACGCTGTTCTTCTGAACAATGTCTTGAACGACCGATTTCCATTTTCAAATGCATGTTCAACAAGTGTTGGCTTCATCCTTAAATAGGGGCCACCTGATTCACACCTGTTTCTTCACAAAATTGATGACCTCAGTGATTGAATGCCACACTGCTATTTTTTTGAACACACCCCTTTTTAACTAATTCAACTAATTGCCCAATTGCACAGCCTTAAGAGCATGCATATCATGAATGCTGGGTCTCATTTGTTTTCTGAGAATCTACTGAACCTACTGGTAACTTGTTTGCCACGTAGCAATAAAAAATATACTAAAAACCTTGATTATTCTGGTTAGTCACATTGTACTGCTATTATTTTGAACAAGACTAGGGCTGTGTTGAAAAAATCGATTCACCGATTCTGAATCGATTTTCATGTTAATCTCTAAAGATCGATCAGTAACTCAAAGAATCGATTTAATAATTAATAACTTAAACTTGCCGCGTCATTGAATTTACGCATGCGCGCAAGGTGGAAGGACATTAAAAAAACGAACATAGCCGTCAGGAACGTTAAGCAAGCGGTTGTTTTGAAAACTCTAGAAACGCTCAAAGCTGCGATCTACATGTAAAATAATCCACTCATAACAAATGAACGAGTTATTTGTGTAATTTTTATAATAAGCGCCATGCAGTGAATCCACCGCGGGTCTCCAGTGAAACTCTCTCTCTCTCCCTCCCTCCCTCTGTGCTCATGCAGCCGGTCTCTGACGGGCAGAGGTTTCTTGAGGCGCGCGCAACGGGTCGCCAAATAAAGAGTTCTTCTTACACATAATAATGCTAATAGTTGTAAAGGTTTCTGAACTTTAAGCAAGCTAATTACAAAACTCGCGTTTATATCAGTGACACGTGCGCTGTAGTTTGACGCCTAATTTGCTTATAGTACAAACATCTTTGTTCAGAAAGACGAGAAAGAGACGAAAATGTTAACGTGTAATAGAAAGTAAAGAGCGTCAAAACAGACTTCATCACATCATAGCACCCGTCATAATATCTATAAAGAGGTCCGTCTCTCATATACAGGTATTTATCCTGTCTGTAGGTTTGTGCATAAATTTATACCTGTTCATTTTACATACTGCCTATTTTTAATGTAATGTATGCATAAATACAAAATACAATGCATACTATAGCTTCAATAGTCTTTAAAATTAATAACTCAATTAAAAACAAGATTCTGTCTATCAAGACTTAATCTGTTGTTATCATCTGGGCATTTTCACTTTAACATTATTAACTTTAAATTGTCCATATTTTAAAACTGTGGTGAGCAGTTAAAAGCTATAGTGAGTGGCAAATAACTGCACATTTTTATAATCCAAAAAACTGAAAAACATGTATACCATGAAATATACTGATAAAATGACTCATGGAATAGATTTTTGGTCATGCCATGCACCCCTATCTGGCACCATTTCGGGCTTTTTTCAAAAACACTTATCTAAATCTCGAAGATCGGATCAGATCGGATCGGATCGAATTGAATCGAATCGAACAATGATAATCGATCCAAGATCTTGAGAATCGGAATCGAATCGATTCTTGAAATTTGAATCGAAACCCAGCCCTAAACAAGACTGTATGTATAAAAATGTGACCCACGGTTCGGCTCGCATGTGATTCGCTGATTAATACGCAAATTTAAATAGGGAAAGTTTATCATTTGTAAGTGTTTCAAAGGTTTGCAAGTGTTAACATTCAAGTGATTTTAAACAGTTTAACTGCAAAAAGGCGCTAAAGTGAGCAGTTTACTTTACGCACAAACGCACGTGCGGTTGAATGCGTCCAGTCCAGCTCGAGTCCAACGTAATCATCCTTCAAAGATCAGAACTCTTGATGTGTAAACTTCAGAGAGTTGCGCTACTCTCTCTCATACTGTAGTGCATTAAAATACATTTGGCTAATAGAGCAATGAAAACAACGTAACGTTTTTGTTGTGTTAGACTGTTTATGCTGTGCTGTTTGTAATTCGCCCTCCGTCTGTGTTTGTGCGCACGCGTTTAAGGGGACTCGGAGAGATATGCAGTCTGTGAATATTTGGTCTTAAAGAGACAGTAAGCCCAATTGACCCACTTCAGTCTGTGTCATTAATGTTAATTAAACAACACAAGACAAAGAGAAATCACTTCTGAAGCTTTAAAAAATAATAATTACATTTAATTAATACTAGGTATCGGTATTGGCCTCGATACCACATTTTCTAAAGTACTCGTACTCGTTAAAAGTCCCCTGATACCTGGAATCGATACCACGTTCTGAGAAATGTCTATGTTTGAGCGGCGTGTAAGGGGTAATGCCTCTTGTGTTGTCCAAAGAGGCAGAGTTTACAACAAACTGGAAAACTAGTCCTTTATTTTTTTGTTAAATTATATGACTAAAGCTGTTACCTGTAAATTGAAATCATGTTTTTTATTAAGTACTCAGTATTGGTATCGGCAAGTACTGAAATGCAAGTACTCGTACTCGTATTCCAAAAAAGTGGTATCGGTGCATCCCTAATTAATACAATGTAGTGTTATTATTCATTTGATTTCTGTATCTAATGATTTTAGACCTTACTTAATGTGCAACTTTGTTCTTTTTTTATATATATGTTTGTAATTTCTTGATTATTAGATTTTTCCCATACTTTTTTTTGCTGATCCGAAAAATTATCCGATCCGTGCCTCAAAAACCTTAATGTGATCCGAACCGTGAGTTTTGTGATCCGTTGCACCCCTATTGAAAAGTCATAATATTTTAGATAAATGCACATTTAAGTTATTTCCCCAGGATTTCACTCAGTCCTGTTACCCAACATGTTCCTCCCTCTGAAAATTAAGAAATATCCCGCGAGTCACATTTTCAAGAGGAAGTGACATTATCTGGATCTTCTGAAGGTCATGTGAAGATCAAAAGTCACTTTTCTAATGTTCTTTTCTGTATATATTTATGATATTGATGTTAATGTCAATCTTGTTCAGTCCTGTTACCTATATTATTTCTTTGATGTTATCGGATTATTTTAAAATAAAACATTTTGGTAAATCACTAGAATTTGCTAAGTGTCTTTATGCTTTTAGCACATATTTACTGCTGCTATATTTCATGTTTTTGCTAAATCTGTGCTAAAAACTCAGTCCTGTTACTTTCAGTCCTGTTATCAAAATGCCTCCATAAGAAACCATGTTTACAAATAAACTAGTTACCTGAGATTGACCAAGAAAGTAAATTTTTTTTTATTAGATTAAGTGTTAAAAAAAGAAAAATATCAACTTCAATTTTGATGAGTTAGTACATGCAAATGGCACCGATTCGGTGGAATGACCCATGTTGCTACAATGTCTTCAGTGAGAAAATAATGTGACTTTATTTTCACGCTTTTACCTTGAGACATCACCTGACTGTCACCTCATTTCTTATCTGTCTCGCTTTCAAAAATCAATAAGTTAGCATCAACAGGGACATCTTAGTGTATCTAAAGACTGACAGAAAAAAAATGATGAATTTGTCCACAAAAAGATTTTGCTTTTGAAAGATTATGAATGCTGAACTGAGAGACCATTCAGATATTGCAAAAATCTAAGCTCCGGACTTCACCCTTTGCAGATCAAGAAACCAACAGTAATCTTAATAATGATGGGAGATTGTAAGCAATGTTGTAGGCATCTCTCTGTTTCTCTCCCTCCTTCTTGTTTAGAGCAAGTTAGGTAACCTCTCTGTAAGATTTGTTTGTTCATTCCTCTTGTCTATACCGTTTAACCGGCATCAGTTTATTCTGTTGGATATTTAAATGCACAGATGTTGATCTTCCTAGATTCGATTTCGTTTCTCCCTTCTAGATTTGATTTATGGATATGGATTTGAGATTTAGTTGGTACCGACAGCAAACACACATACACACAGACCCCTTGATGTCATGTTAGTATGCACAAAATTATTTGTCTGAGCTAATCAAATGGTATTTTGCCCCAAGTGCAGTCAAACCTGCACACACACACACACTAGAATTTGTTCAGATAATCACAAATTAAACTGTTTAACTCTATGGCTCTGGATTTTCCACAACACCTGCAAGTTTTGCAAGTGAGGTATCCAGAGATCTGGATAGATTTTATGTTTTGGCTGAAGAACAGAAGAAATTGTAGAAGGCAGGGTGTGAGGCAAAAAATGGGCTGGTTCAGTGGATAGACAAACAGACAGTGAATTCTCTTGTGGCATAGCAGGGCTTTTTGCTCTCTATCCCTTCTGACTGGGGGCAATCAGCTATCCTCTTAAAAAAGACAAAATCGTTTTAACCTCACCTCTCTCTCTTTCTCTCTCTCCCTCGCTCGCCCTCTCCTTCTCTCTCATACTCCTTATCTCTCTCTTCCCCCTCTTGCTTTCTCACTGTCCTGTTTTCTATCTTTTCTTCATAGTGATGGCCTCTCCTGTGCAGCTGTTCATGAGCTTGCTTCATCTGGTCTAGAAGCGGAATTCATCTGACACTCACATCCACACGCCACTAAAAGCAACAACACACTGCTTAGCCATGTACAGCGTGGAAGACCTTCTCATTTCTCACGGATACAAAGTCCCACAAAGGAACAGCAACAATGTCCCCGTTTCACACTCGTCGTCCCCCCACCCCGCAACCTATGAAAAACGTCTGCCAACACGAAGCGACAGCCGGTGTGAAATCGAAGAGAAGCGGAAAGGACACAGCGCGGTAAACGGCTATGAGGGGGACCATGTTTACAGCGGTGGAGGAATCAGACAGACTCCTGCCAGGGGATTCCCCAGTGACACAGAAAACAGGGTCAGAAAGCAAAGAACGCAAGACGTGGACAACGGTAACCTCCGAGATGGACGTCTGCCTGAAGATAGTCTGACCACAGACAGCGGGTGAGTTTTTACCTTTTTTTCTATGCATCACCTTTAACTCTCTTCCAGTTGTTTCTTTGATCTGAGTTTGAGAGTGTTATGTAAAGGTTGGAGCTGTCAAGGACGACTTCTTCTGTTTTTATTCCTCCCCTCCCCTTATAATCTCTCATATTTTTGTTTGCTCTTTCATCTTCATGTCATTTTTTTCTAAAATCATTTTCAGTTTCCTTTACTCTCTTGCATCCCTGCACTGCTTCATACCTCACTCCTCCTTACCCTGTAGCCGATGAATTCATTAACTATGTTTAGCAGATTTTTGCAGTGCGGTTTTTATTTCCTCTTAGTCACACGGGACCGTGCTGGGGTAAACAGTACTGAAATCCCGCAGCACCCTCTACTGAGCATGCTCAGTTCTGCAGGCAGAGCGAGCTGTAAACTACATTCCCACGAGCCCTTTGTGAGCTCAATATTCAGTTCCTTATTCCTTATAATCTTTTATAAAACGCTGTTATTAATAGCACGATCAAGATAAATGTGAATATCTGCATCCTGTCAGCCTTATTGTCGCAGAACAGCTTCAGAGATTGGTTTGTAAAAAATACATGTTTTTAGAGGTCACTTGATTTTTTACGTGAACATTATTATTTTTGTTTTCATTTATATACATATGTTCATTAATCAATCAATTCATCAGACAGACATAATGTCCTTGTGTCAATGTCATTGATAGACAGACAGACAGACAGTGACTGACTGACTGACTGATTGATTTTTGAACTGATGGGATATTTAATGTTGCACTAATCACTGCAAATCAATTCAGACAACATTATTGTCACGCTATTAAGCTATGGCCCGCATCTTTGCATTTTCAAGTAATTGCATGGTGTTTCAGACTCAGCAGTTCAGGGCAGCTAATGGACGCAGCTCCGCCACTGACTGCTATTACGCTATGATCCTTCAATGGGTGCAGGTCAGGATTGTTTAAGATGCAGATCATATGCTTCCTGCTGCCATGATATTGATGAGAAAATAGACCTTCAGTGCTGACTCAACTGCTTGCACCAGGCTACAGCAAGCCATGTTAATTCCCTGCTTCTGAAAAAAGGCTCATTTATCTTAGTTTGCTTGCACCTTAATAACCTCCAAATCTATGGTGCCTCTGGAGGTCTGCTGCTTTGCTGACCACGTTGTCAACAACAGCAAACTCATTCCTTAGTTTTGTGTTAGTGGGATGTCACTGTATGAGCTTGCATAGTGACATTTAATGCTAAATTGTGGCTTGCATTACCAAGACTTTAACATTGTATTTTACAATAACACAGTACCAAAACTGACCCAAGTAAACAAAATGTCAACTTAAAATGCACTGTAAAAAATAATTTGCTGATTTAAATTGTTTTGTTCAATCAGATTTACACATCATTTTAACTTACTATTATTTATCTTGACTAGAGATGAGTTGTTATAACTTATAAAATATATTTGATAAAAGTCAACCTCATTTTATAAGTTGTAGAAACTTATCTCTTATCAAGATAAATAATAGTAAGTTAATTGAACAAAAAAATTAAGGCAGCAAATATTTTATACAGTGTGCAATTATTGAATCGATCTATTTAAGGGATAGTTCACCGATCAGAAGCCCCATTGACTTCCATAGTACACTGTAAAAATCAACATATGTTACTTAAAGGGATTGTTCACCTTAAAATGAAAATTCTGTCATAATTTACTCATCCTCATGTTGTTCTAAACCTGTATGAATTTCTTTTTTCTGATAAACACAAAAGAAGATATTTTGAGAAATGATGGTAAACACACAGCAGTAAGTGACCATAGACTTCCACAGTAGGAATAAAAAAATATGCTGGAATTTAATGGGTATCGTCAAATCTGTGCTTACCATCATTTATCAAAATATTTTCTTCATCATTTATCACAAAACTTTCAAAATATTTTTCCTTACTATAGAAGTCAACGGTCACTATCTGCTTTGTGTTTACCATCATTTCACAAAATATCATCTTTGTGTTCATTAGAAAAAAGAAATTCATACAGGTTTAGAACAACATGAGGATGAGTAAATTATGACAGAATTTTCATTTGAAGGTGAACTATCCCTTTAAACAACTATTCAGGTCAAAACTTAAAAAGTCTGTTGATTTAACTTGCAAAACCAAGTTGTTTTAACTTTATGCTGCATTTTTTTTTACAGTGTAGTTAAAAAGAATACTATGGAAGTCGATAAGGCTTTGGTTACAAACGTTTCTCAAAATATCTTTGTGTTCATTAGAACAAAGAAATATGCTACTTTAATATTATATGTATTTATACACATTATGTGTCATTTTGTGTTGATTTTGTGTTAAAATAAATTAAAGGGACAACACAAATTGTGTTAAAAGTAACACAAAATGTGTTGTTCCAAAGAGATGTGTGTATTTTGTGTTTTTACGCATTTAGGGTTTGTGCCAAAACTAACACTGATTGTGTTGTTTTTAACACATCCTTTCTAAGAGTATATATACAGGTTTTTAACAACATTAAAGTAAATTATGACATATTTTCATTTTTGGGTGAATTATCCCTCTAATATTACCATAAACTATATGCATTTTTCATTATTATTGATGATGAATGCTTGTTTTTTATTTGACATTTTTGTTTACTTTGGCTTATAAAAACAGTTTTGGTACGGTGTTATTGTAAAATTCAATGTAAAGTCTTGTACATCGAACAGTAGGGCATATCAAGCAATTTGTCCTTATTGACATCTGCCTGTATTTGCTCTTTAGGGGATAGATGATACACCAGAGTATTGCAGTGTTTAACATGATGAACCCCAGTTGACATCAGTAACAAAATAAATCATTATGCAGGGTTTTCTACTCTTTTAAAGCATCACTAAACCTGTTTATTTTGTACCTTATTCTGCATGATATATTGTGTTCTTTATCTCTGCTGTCCTTGAGTCTTTTAGAAAAGATGTGTGACCTACTTTTCGATTTTGACCCACTAGTTAAGAACCACTGAACTGAAGTGCTAGAATCAAGATATTTTTTTGTGTATAATTAATATTCATATTTTTGTCTTAAAATCTTAAAATACTTCTGCTACCGCCTGTAGTATAGCTTTTGAAATGTAATATTTGACATTCTTTTTTGTGCAGGTTTTACGAAAGCCACAGAGGAATACATTCCCAGCCTAGATCTGAGCAAGATGTGTCCTACTGGCGAAGAAGAGGTCAGGACTTCAGTGTGCTTCTGGATTATGCCGACTACAGGGACCCACGTGGAAGTTCAGGAGGGGTTCCCAACAAGCCAGAGGGCATGCAGAGGAGACCAGAATCGGCCTTAAGCACAGAGGAGCATAACCGTGTGAGACAGCGCAGGGCAGAAAGCACACGTGCCAGGGAGAGAGAGATGGCCCTGCACCAGTGGAGAATTGCAGCTGAAAGGAAATACCAGAGTTTGGGAACGGAAGAATGGCGTCCAATGACCAGCATGAGTCGTCAGCCATCCGAAAATGAGGTGGCACAGGAGCAACGCAGGCCACGGACAGCAGAAGGAGCTGTTCCACTCAGAACCAAAAGCAAGTCTCAGTCACTGCCCAGAATGGCTCTTCAATCAGAAAACCTACAGTACTTTAGCATACCAACCTCCGGGCAGGATTCATATGGAAGCTATAGGTTAAATGGCCATCATACACGAGAACCTCATGGAAGACATCTTAGTGATGCAGAGAGAAGGGAGAGGTATACAGACCGGTCAGGTGCACAGTCCGCACCACCACTGAAACCCCGATTCAGTCGACCTCTTAGACCTCCATCTTATGAGGTGCACCAGCAGATGCGTGGGAGCGCCGAGATTCTTACAGGGGATATCCCCCCTCGTGCCAGAGACAGGACTCCACTGCCTTTCTCGAGGCAAGAATACTTTGTACAAGAACTTGGAGGCTCTGGCTCAGAGCCCCCTGGTTATATCCCTCCGCCATCCTACAGGAGGCAGCCTGTGGTTAAAGCAGGGCACAGAACTTATCCCATCTCAATGGGTAACCACCAGTACAGAGGTGACCATTATATGCAGGGATCTGCCATGACAGAAGTGCAGGAATGGTTTATCAGGCAGACTGGATTGGCTTGGCCAGATCATTACAGAGATGGAAGAAGTATGCCCTGCAGGAGACAGGGATATCCCGGCTACGGCGAAGAACGGATGGGTAATGTTCAATACATTCCCTTTGATGACCCTCGCGTCAGGCACATTTCAGGAACAGGAATAGATGGCAACTCTTTGACAGACGCAGACAAAATCAGAAACATCAGAAACGAGATTCCAGTCAACCACATAACTGAGAAGAGCACTGAAAGTGCATTTCCACTCAAAGAGAAACCATTGGACCACACTGAACCAAGTCAGAGCAATATAAGGGTCCCTTCTGTTAATGAGAACAGTATGCAAAGGGAAGTCTTGAAAGAGACAGAAAGATCAAACACAGTATCAGATCCAAACTGCAATAGGGATCCAGCTGACCATGGCAATACAATTGCTCTTCATATGACATCAAATCAAAGTTACATTGAGACGGTAACACAAGTAAAGAAAATTGAGCCGAAAACTGTTGGTGAGAATAAGAAAAACTCGAAAAAGAGGCTCAAAGAGACAATGTTTTGCCTGGTTTCTGTCCCTATAAATATGCAAGCAAACAAAGTTGTCTCTGACCCAAATAACAATGAAAAAGTGGCAAACTCTATAGAGAACACAGCAATACAACCTGACAACCAAAACCTTTCAATAACTCCAGTTATCAAAGACTTGCAATTACAATCCAGCAGCTCACTATCTATTAAAACCTCTAAAAATTCCCCATTGAGGAAAGAGGTTGTAGATGTTAGGTCTTTTAATGCAAGCCAAGACGATGAATTGTTTTATGCAGGATCCTGGCCTGGTGATCAGTACAGGAACCAGGAAACTCAGACAGGTTCTCCCGAAGTTTCACGAAACACCCATTCTCAAGGAGCTCCTGTCCAGATGTCAAATGACTTACCCTCCCTTCACGCTACCACAAATAATGAGGATGGAGCTAACTGTAGTGCCAACTACGGATATCCCATGATTGGTCAAAAAGATCTCAACCCTTCCAGCAACAGTGCATTTTCCAGAACTCGTGCTGGCAGCAATTCAAGTATAAAGAGCCCCACTTTATCCCAGTCATCACCAACACCACCGTCGCCAGACCGTCAGCTTTTGCTAAGAAAGACTGCACAGAAAGATCAAACAGCAGATGGCCAAGAAGTTTTTGGACAGTTCCTTTTAAAGCCAGTGAATAGAAGAAGATGGGATGCCATTGGGGAGCTGGAGTCTTTTAATAAAGAGATACAAGATCAGACAGGCAAGTGTCCAAATGTTGACCAAAATATACAGGAGCTGGATGACGCATTAAACAATATCCTGGAACTAAGCAGTGCTAGCTCAGAGGTCAACAATAGAGGAGAGGAAACAGACCCACTTAGGTTAACGGAGGAAACTGACCAGGCGTCACATGTAGTGCAGGTCACAGAGAAGCATTTGAAAAGAAATAACTTAAATGTAATGTCAGATTCAGGAAGTAGAGGCAGAATAGCAGGACACCCAGAATACTCCTCCAGGGCGAAGATAAACTTGGAAACCCAAACCCAAGAAATACACGAGGCCAAAGGCAACATTTATGTAAACTTTGAGGTTCTCCAAAAGGAGCATATGAATCCAGGAATGCATAGGCAGGATATCACAGTGCCGAAAGAGTGCTTGCTTAAGGATGTTGGCTTAACAGTGTACACCGCCATTCCAGACACGGTGACGTCAGGATCACCCACATACATGAGTCCTGAGTCTCCTATGTTAACCAGCCCTTCAGATAATTCGGAGGTCTGTGAGACCTTACATATTACATCATCAGACAGTAGCGGAGATCTAAGCACGCACAGCCCTGAGTTAGCTGAAGGTACTCAAAGCTTGAACAATAACAATGTCTTTAATTCCGAAGCCCTCAATGAGAATAAAGCAGGAGGGGAAGCTGGCAAATCGGGCAGGTCCTCACGTATCCGTACAATCAAGAGTCTCCATTCTAGGTTCAAAGCAAATTACGAAGACGACGATGACAATTGGTATTCAGAGTATCTCAGCTGGAGTAATGAAAAGACGCTGGCAGATGAACACCTTGAGACTCTATTGAGTCAAGAGAAGGCCAACAGCATGCAGACAGAAGACTTTAGTAACCTTTACCAAGTCCAGTCTGCCAAAGGCATTCCTGAAAACGAGTCCATTGAGGAACGTGCTGCCAGGATACTTGGCATTGCCGTACCAGTTGAAAGCCTGGTTGTTGATCAGGGCGATGAAAAAGAGGCAGAAACCACTTCAGAAGTCACAGATGGTTTAGCCTTTCCAATACAAACCAAAGAGATTAGCTCAAATGAGGAGACAAAGAATGTCAGTAGAGAGTCTGAGGAAGTGCCATGCAGGTCTATGGAAAGTCATGAAGGTGGGACAGAACAGAACAGTTGTGAGGTAGAACTTGGAGTAGATCCAGAGTCTAGAGATGGTTTACTTAATGCAGAGAAACACGGCCACAAAGTTCCCTCTGGAGTTCTGGAGTTGCCCGAGTTTCCTCCAAGTAACTTATGTTTGTCGCTTCCACTGACAGAACATGAGGAGTTGACCTTAACTGTTGGTGGAGGAGACATGAAAGTTTTTGATGAGGTTACAGAAGCACCATGGGACCATTTGCAAGCATTTACTAATGATCAAGCATCCCTGGAGCACAGCATCTATGCAAAAGAAGAAATCAACAGGGAGTCATCAGTGAGAACAGTCACCAGGATCACCCTGGCCAAAGAGACTGAGGAAGAACAAGGCTCTGAAGATGAAGAAGAACTAACAGAATCAGTTAAAGTGGACCAAACACTGAAGCAGATGGACCAATTTATTGAGTGTGCAGCAGGAGAAAACAGGGACATTACCAGTTATATGCATGAGGAGGATGAGGCTCAAGAGGAGGAGAAAGTGACAGCAAATGACCTGATACAAGACAGATCAAGTCAGCCACCAAAGTCTATGGCACGTCCAATCCCACAGCCTCGTAGTGGAAAGGTTGCAAAAAGAGAGATTACCCTGCCACAACCATTCAACATGGATAATGTGGTGTCTGCAATAGAGGAGGACGACAAACTATGTATCTCAGGTCAGTACTATTATTAGTTTACTATTATTAGGTTTGTGAGGCTGCATGTAAAGTCCTATTCACTAATATTGACTTAAGAGTATAGGTAAAATTAATATTTTAATGTATATTGTAGTATAAGTTTCAGTATAATAAGCACTATAATAGTGGAAATATTATATTGTATTACATAATTATATTACACAATTATGCAATTCCAGTGTTATGGATGTTACATTAAATATTTAAATTATAACTGTTCAGAGAATGTTTTTATTTCCAATTTATTTAACCATCTTTTTATGTTTTCATAAACCACTTATGATAGAGTCCAGTCATCAGAAAAATAGCCTGTGCATGTGTTTTTTTGTTTTAAATGAGGAACTTACAGTATACATTAGTGACAAAAAAGGACACTCCCAAAAGATTTTGTGACACGACATACTAAAATGCACAAACCAGAAGTAACAAAACCCAACAAATGCAGTTATTGTCTAACTGTGCTTATTTACACTGGTTGCACATGATTAAATAAAGTTTTCTTAAAATGAAATTAACATTAATTAACATTTATTTCAGTTTAAGAACTGGTGTACGTAATTGAATTATGTAGATCCAACAACTTTAAAAAAATTAAGAAACTTAATTTTATCATGTGCAACCAGTGTTTTTTTCAGTGTACCTTTATGAGTATATAACACATTGAAATGTACCTTTTGGGGTACAATTTTATACCCAAAGGACCTATTGCGTACTCTAAGGGGGGGGGGGGGGTCGCACACCGGATGCGCAGCTCAGTGCAGCGCCGTTCTAAAAAAAGCTGAGCTGCGTGTGCCGGTGTGTGACCCCCTTAAGGCAGTGGTTCTCAAACTGGGGGCCGCGAGATGGTGCCAGGGGGCCCCAGTTTTATGACATTTTATAATACATTAATTTATCATGTGTTCTGTGTAATTAAACCTGAGAAAAATAAGGCTACTAACCAACAGCACTAGGTTGTATAATTTTATATTTTTGGTTTTAAAATTGTAAGTTTTTTTGTCATATGGTATTCACCGTACATATGGGGGGCCGCACTGGGAAATTTTTTTAAGAACCATTGCTCTAAGGAACAATTTTGTTCCAGTTAAATTTTGGGGTACAAAACAGTTAACTGTTTAGATCTAACAATATATATTTAAGGTACAGTTATGTACCCCAAAAAAGTACAACATTGAATTTACTTAGCATACCTGAAAAGGTCCATACGGAAACTTAGGGTACCAAACCAGCAACAGAAAATGTACAGTTTTTCTGACAGTGCAGGGTTTAAATATACTGCTGTAATGTTAAATATCTGTTGCTTGATGTTCTTAACCATCATTAATAACTTAACCATTTAAATTTCGTTGCTATGCCACTGTATTTACATTTACATTACATTGAAGGGTCGATCAGTAATAAGGTTTCCTCACCACAAGAGGGAACTGTGGTCTGATGTATTATACTGTATAGACACATTCCTCTGCAAAGTAACTTCTCCTGTGTTTCTCTGCCAGAATGGTTTATATAAAATATGTTGTATTTGTCTTCAGATGCATATGACCCCAGTCGTGTGGAGCGAGTCTGAACTTGGACGCTGTCGAAGCAAACGTGTGACCTTTCTGGAATATCTGCTCTAATGAAACAGAACTGGATATCTTTAGGCCTCTCGCTTCATTAACAACAGTCACAGAAGTTCATACGCAGGCAGATGAGCTTCATGATACATATTAAGACTAATTTCTACATACTTCTTGATGGCTGTAATAGTTAACTATCATCGAAAGTCTATAATAATGAGATTTGAATGTATAATGTATTTCAAGCAAAGCTCAGACATTACACGAATAGTTACAAATCAGTCTGTGTAGACCTTAATCATTTTCTCAAGAAACTTAAGTTTCTCTGCACCAGCAAATGCTGGAGTTCTGTTGGACTGTCACAGAACACAGTGTCATTAATGTGCCATTAAGCAACAACAAGAAGAAAGACACAAATCCTTGCACTTCTTATTTCTGTAGTATTACCAATGAGAGGAAAGGGGGAGGCATTGATGTATCAAAGCAATGAATTGAACTGACGAGGTAGCAGCTAAATCAGTTACATTACACTGTGCTTTAAATCACAGAGCAAACTATTTTTGTAAGAAATGTTAAAAGGAAAGCGTGAAATCTGGTTTACAGGTGGGAAAAACTGGCAGCTAAGAAGAAAGCTGAAACAAGTCCAGGATATTTTGTGTGAAATCCTGCTCTCCAGCTTTAATCTTAACTGTATCAGACAGTATTAATTGTAATTGCTTTAAAATTGCTTAGACTGTGCACCCATATAGTTTTCATATCTCATATTATGCAGTTTGAGCTTTTCAACGTAGCAATCTGATAATGTATATTATCACCACAAAATGCAATAAAAAATAAATATGTATTTATTTTATTAAGCTATCGACTTGTACAGATGAAAATATATTCGAAAAGTATTTTGTATTTTAACTTGTGAATTGGTTTGCTTGCTTACAATCATTACGGATATATCATACCTGAATATGTTTATGATTATTATCCTGTAGTACTCTTGCAATGAAGGATTTTTTTGTGATGTGTGCTGTGCCTTTTGTTGCACAAATATCAGAAGTTATTATATGTTGTTTTGATGCATTTTATTACACATGTGAAGTAATCCGTATCTGTGAGTCAATCTCAGTTCTAAAAGTTACTAACGTGTAGTGGTTGTAAGATAGTTTACCATATTATTGCTTGGTTTTCTTATGTTTTATGACTCTTTACATGCAAGATTAAAGTGGGCCGTGGATCCTTTGAAAAGTTGTTTATAGCTGCATTCCACGACGGGCAGAAAATGAAGAAAAAATTTATTAGCACATCCAAAGACTGAAAATAGTGAGCTCAGCCAAAAACTTCAGAAAGTCATTGCTTACTTTATTATGGAAATAAGTGCAAATATTGTAATGTTACAGTAGTATTCCTATTGCTATTTGTCACTGCTGGCATTACAATAACTGCAAGTTCATGTAGATAGATAAATTCAACAAGTTGTTTAATAATATTGCACAATAAACCGATGAAACATTGCATTCTTCACATTTTTTTGTAAGTTAGCATTGCAGTGTTGTAAGTATGATTGTTTCTACCACTTTGTACAATTTTCTTTTCAAAATGAATAATTATATTGTTGCATAAAACATATATGGCATTTAATATCTTTTTCTATTTTCATACAGAAACTGTACATGATTATTTTGTATGGGTTGGAGTTGATTTGCCTTCTCTGCATGAGATAGGAGATGTAAACTGGGGTCAGGAAAATGTTTTGCATACAGTTGCATTTGGTACGACATTAAAATATATTCATTATACTACATTGTGCACATTTGTATCCGGCTTTGAAATTATTTAAAATTTAAAACAAGCTATTTTGGGGGTAAACGATGTGTTTACTTAGTAGTGTCTGATTCACAGTATTTGGTGAATGTGAATGAAGTGTTTGAGAGGAAATTTCTTTGTGTATTATGGTTGCTCATGAATAAACTCCTTCCATGGACTTGTTTTATTTTCATAACTTGGTTTCATATATCTAACGTAGAACAGAGGATGGGAAATGTGTTGAAAGCTTAATTAAAACTTTATGAAGACTTAACGCATAAAAGAAAGTAATCCAATTCACAACTTTAAATTGTAGTAATAACAGTGCATTACTGAAACAACTGAAACTCATTTAGTTCCTTATAGACTGCATTCAGTGTATTTGCTAAGTTTATTTTAAGGTCTTAATTTAGTTAAAAAACTTTTCTGCTGTCACATTCACTCAGATATGTGGAATTTTGTAATAAAGATGGTAGTCATAAAGCATCCCAATAATAATCATGCAAACTTATTGAAATCGAATTTCGAAAATGTCACAACATACGCTGTTTCTGCTAAGAGTAGTTGCATCATAAAGAGTCTTTAGTTTTATTAGATTTATAAAAGACAGGTAAGCTGTACTACTACTTTCCGAAAAAAGCCAACGTGTACTGTGTGTGGAGCGAGTCACGATCAGGCAACACACACAAAACATCGAACTACAATTCAGTACATGTCGTTTACATTAAATGCATTTATACCAATTGCCAACAAAACAGACATTTGATGCAGTTTTACATACCGTCTCTGTGGCTCATGATGCAGCTCACTGACAACGTTAGACAAACACACTTGCACAACCCCGCTTCTAACCCAGATAAACAAACTACATCCATGGTTCCCATAATGCTGGGTTCTTTCTCACAAACAACAACATACTTCTTTGGTGACATTATTGATTTCTTGTCAGCTCTTTGTGGTGTGTGTGTTTGCTACTTCCGGGGGAAGTGCCATATAAGGAATTCCACCAGGGGGTGGATAATCGGAAGAACCGGGAGAATTCATGGTGGGCCGCTTCACTTTTGGGCCGATCGAGTTTTTTTTACATTTGTCACGTTAAGTGAGTCTCTTAAATAATTTACACACTTTCCGCAGCGTGCAGCCTCTGCATGGGTTGTACCCACTGATCTATATAAATGACTGGATTGCGCATAGAACGCTTGACGTAACTGCGTGATTTGAAGCCAGCGCAGAGTTCGAGCCGCCATCTTGGTATACCCAACCGGCAGAGAGCGCCATTGACTTCCATTCAAAATCATGATCAAAATTTACCCCCTTTACCACGTATCATTTACACAAGGTTAATTTTTAGGATATGTGTACGTAAATTATTTGTTAATTCTGGTGTTATTTGCAATGTTTATGTTTTAATCGGGCAGGATAATGGATTTATAAAAAACCGTTAATGTGAGTGTGTCTGTTGCATTTGTTAATGACACGGGTATAAATAAAGTTTTTTTTGACATTCAGCTACACTGTGACGGTCAGCGTTATATCTCTAAATAAGTTTAGGTAACTTGTAAGTTTAGATAACATAATTACAAAACTAGCAAATTATTGCATGCACATACGGTACAAAGCATGATTATTTATTTAGATTTCAGAATGAGCACGTTTATTGTCATTAATACTAAATATGCTGCGGTCTGTCTGCTGATCTGATACTGTAATAAAGATGAATGTATAATAACTGTTTAAAACGCAAAATGTACAACTTTCAGTAAATAACTATTTACATGCTTTGGACGTTTGTGTTGTTATAATGTACAGGGTAACTTCACATATAAAAACGAAGACGAGTAAAGTGATGTTTTATCATTAAAATCCGATAACGTCCATTGATTTAATAGAACGTTTGGGTATACCAACATGGCGGCGCGGTGGCTTCACAAGTGTGACGTCATGCGCAATCCAGTCATTTATATAGATCAGTGGTTGTACCATGTGAGGGAGTTCTCCCCTCCCATAGAGTTGGTTCGGTCCATAGCGGCAAAACTTTTCTCCGGCATACCGTAACGGTACGCGTCTGAGAGGAAGAGGCCAGGAGGGCGTAAAAAACAGGTTGAAGAAAAAAAGCTGTTGGAGGAGGATGCTGCTCAAAGAGCCAAACTTACCGATTTATTTTCGGAAAAACAACAAACTAAAGTGGCAAAAGGTAACTTAAAGAGAAATAAGCCTAATGATCATGGGCGAGGCTAGCCCCTTTTTAGGGGTGCTTCAGCACCCCTAAAAAGGAGCTCAGCACCCCTAAAACTTGGAGCAAGAAATTTATTTATTCTAAAATGTTCGTTCGTCTTTGACAAGGTTAAATAATGTCCAAAACATACTCCGTAGTTTGTGGTTTAAAATGTATATGTTGAGGTAGAAAATGAAAACCTCCCCGCTTAGCAAATTGTGTCATCCTCTTCTTTTACTTCTCTGTACCATCGCTTAGCCCGAGCGCGAAACACACGCAGAGAGAGATTCAGTTAAAAGTATTGTGATGCAACTTTTTTGTTCAAATCTTACAAAATGTTTACGTTATGTTTATAATGAGCGAGTACATCACGAATCAATCTTTCAAGCCGTGTTTTTGTCTTATACTGAATCACCATGGTACACGTATAATAAGGGTTTATTTTCGGATTATTTTAGTCTGGCGGGGGTACCCGCGCGCTGTGGAGTAGTACTGTACCTGGGTGACTCGTCCATAGACTTATGCTGCGTTCCAGGCAACCTGTAACTCGTAACTCACGACTTCAAAACCACGACTCACGACTCTGAACTGGGAGTACATCGATCTAGTACGAGTTCACGGGTGGGAAGTCACGGGTTTGACTGCCGTTCCAGTGCACTTTCACCGGTAGAAGGTTGTAAAAACACGGGTTACTGGCTGCCTGGAACGCATAGGGTCGTGAGTCGTGGTTTTGAAGTCGTAACTCACGAGTTTAAAAACCTGCCTGGAACGCAGCATTAATCGGAGAGAAGTAGTGCCGGTTACAATGTTCTCCTTCCGCAAGACGCATGCAGTTTTGTGCGTCTCAGTGGGTAGTTGCATACAGTACGTGTGTCTACGTTGTTAAAGTTTATTGTATGATTTATCGTTAATTTGAGACTTATTTTAACAATCGGGAGTCATGTAAACATGACATCACGTGCGTCTTTTCTGGTCAGTCGTCATGAAAACATGGCGTTTGGAACAGAGTGAAAACAAACTACATATACCACCAGTACCGGTAAGTTATGTGTGAAATCACTAACTGTCTGACTATCAAACTAGACAATAACTATTTTTTTAGTTTATCACATGTAGATTAATATGAAGGGGATAACGTTTTTAACCCTTAGTGCAGAAGTCACAAGTGTTTTGTTTTAGACATATAACGTTAGTAAAGGTAATGGTTCAATTAAAGGACTGTTAAAAGAAAAGCTGCAAATTAAACTATAAATTAACCTACCATATGTTGTAGGCATAAAAGTTATAAATTAGGAGATTTGTCATTTTGACAAAGGCTCAAAACGACACACTGTATATCCACATAAAACCATACCCACACTGCTGCTGTAGCCCACCTTTTGTCCTGAGACTTTAATATGGCATTAATGGCAAAAAAGTGCTAGCTCGCCACTAATTATAAATAAAAAGGTTGGCAAAAAAATGCATCTAAAAACTCATCAGATTGATGCTTTAAAATATGTAATTTAAAAAAATTCTAAAGGGGAGCATGCTCCCGGACCCTAGAGGGGTAATTTTCTTCTCATCTTTTTCACCCCTGACCCGTTTTCATGTCTGAAAGGTCTCCAAAAAAATCTTGAAACAATTAGTTAGTTGGAGTTAGTTGAACTAATGTTAAAATGATAGTTATTTTACAATAAACATAGGTAATGATTAGCATTAGCAACGTAATTATTCGGCTAATACCGTTGTCAACCTATTAACAAGCCAATTTTTTTATTATTAAAATATTAGCCTTTTGTGTATACATGGCGATTCCAAGCAGCTTCTGAACAGCAGATAAGCCAATCCCCGCTGAAAATGAGGAGGCCGCGAGTAAACAATATATATTAAACCCTCAGGTTGTGTTCAGAACCATATACAGGCCCGGGGTAGGTAATCGGGAGAACCGGGAGAATTCCCAGTGGGCTGCTTCAATAGTGGGCCGGTCAAGGTTTTTGTTTTTTACATTTGTCATATTAGTCAGTCTATCTTCTCTAATAACACTACAGAGGTTTCTGCATTCTGACGCCGCAGCACGCAGCCTCTGCATGGGTTGTACCATGTGAGAGAGTTCTTCCCTCCCCTCCCGTAGAGTTGGTTTGGTCCATAGCGTGTCTTTTCCAAAACTTTTCTCAGGTAGGCTACTGCTGGTGCCTACCGAAAGCTGTGCCGGCCCACACCGTAACGGTACGCATTTTAGGGAGGATGGGTGGAAGAATGAGGCCACGAGGGGCTGAAAAAGGCATTGGAGGATGCTGCTAAATGTGCCAAGCTTAAAGAGGCCTCTTTAAAAACCGTTTTTACTGGTATTTTTTGATATGTGTTAGGTCCATATGTGTTTGTGTTGTGTCGTGAATGTGAAAATTAACTTCCACCTCCTCTGTCAGCTCTAGCCACTGAAAAGAAATAAGCGGAGAAATCAGGTCAGTTTGAAAAGCTTATCAGTGTGACGTGGAACTGATCGAGGTCATTAATATTCATGAGCTCTTCAACTTGAGACCGCACCCACATATTACGTGTAGTTGAGTTAGTTTTCATAACAACTTACATCACGGATGTCTAAACGTCAACCGTACCGTATTCGGGCCATTGTTTTTGTTGAGAGACATCATTACTATTAAACGAGGGAATCATAACAGTTGCTACATGTTTGGATGTTCAGAAGAACGCTGGATTTGAAGAGAGACTGCGATTAAAAAGCAATGCTCCTCTATCAATATTGGATCCGGACAGAATGGCGCAGCTTATGTGAGTAAAACACTTTAGTACTATGTGTCACTGTGGCGGCCGGTATTTTCTCTTTCGAGGGACGTGAATTCATGATGCACACGCATCAAATGTGAAAAAAGACACGTGTGTGTGTGTGTGTGTGTGTGTGTGTGTGTGTTTGTGCGTTCGTAACACGCGCATCGAAGGGTTTATGTAAAAGACGTGTGTGTGTGTGTGTGTTTGTTTGTGCGTGCGTGCGCTGCTACACGCGCATCGAAAGGGTTTACGATAAAAGACACGTGTGTGTGTGTGTGTGTGTGTGTGTGTGTGTGTGTGTGTGTGTGTGTGTGTGTGTGTGTGTGTGTGTGTGTGTGTGTGTGTGTGTGTGTGTTTTTGTGCGTGGGTTTACGATAAAAGACACGCGTGTGTGTGTCAAAAGAGTTTATGATAAAATATGCGTGTGTAAGAAAGACACTGTGTCTTAAGACACTCACTTAACATTAAACTGATTACACATGAGATTAAATCGAAAGTTAGTTTGAACGAAAAACTGTTATCCAATCATAGCAGTGGGCGTTTACTTCCAAGTCGTCAATGCAAACCGCCCATTAAAACGGATAATTTCTCTAACCAGCTTTAAAATCAGGGTACAAAATGGCCTATTACTTATTGCTTTTGATGTTTTTGGATGTAAAAACCATGCAAACGTCATGAGTAGACCTCAGACAACAGTATAAAGCAATAAAAAGACAGAGGAAGGGCACCTTTAAGAGAGATAGGTCTATTAGCACTAGCAACGTAATTATTCAGCTAATACTGTTGTCAACCTATTCACAAGCAAAATATAAAATTTAATTAAAAGCCTTTTGTGTATACCCAATAGATGGCTATTCATAGACTTTGCAAATATTATGTTGTTTAATATTGATAACAAAACTCAAGCTTGATCTGTGTATGCAGTAAAAATACTTTTTATTATTATTTTATTTTAATTACTAATTATTTTTGGTGAATTATTATTTAATGATTATTCCACCTTTACATTATTTGTTGAACCATGGTATTAATAAAAACTACACAATAGTAAGAGGTAAACTGTTTATCCAATTTGGAAAAAGTGCTAATTTGGAATTCCATCATGGAAAAAGTGGGCCGGTCTTGGGCCTGAAACTCCTGGGCTGAAAAGTGTCCCCACTCCGGCCCTGACCATATAACACCTTTTGTGTTCCCAGACATAAATGACCGGCCTAAAAAATTGCTTATTAATCACTTTTCATGCTATATATTTACCCAATATTGTGTTCATATTTTTGTTAACTTCTCATCTCAAGTGAAATAATATTTTACCTCTACCTTATTTGTTGAACCATGATATTAATAAAAACTATAGTAAGAGCTGAACTGTTGCTTAATTTATCCCATTTGAAAAAGTGCTAATTTGGAATTACACTATGTAAAAAGAGGGCCGGTCTTGGGCCTGAAACTCTCGGGCTGAAAAGTGGCCCCACTCCGGCCCTTTGGGGTATGCCTGCGCATTCTGTAGTTCTGTGTATTCTCTCATATTTTTTAATTTGCGCTGCATTGTCTGCTTTATATCCAATCTACAATTTAAAATTAAAAGCGCTCATAAACACAACAAGAGAAGAGCATCAGTAAAGCTCTGCACTGCATGAGACAGGTAATGTGCCAAAATCACCTCGTATATCAGCTCTTAAATGTAAATGTATGGTAATTTGGTCAGACGATGTCGCATTTATAAATCAGGATTTTAGCAGTAGGAAAGTAACAGCTGGTTGGATTAAACACGAGGTGTTATTGGGTCGTGTTTAGTCACTACTTTATACTCTTTCTTTATGTGACAACAGAACAGATAATTTGTGAAAATAGCATTCAGTTAAAATGCAATATAACAAACAATAAAAAAAAATTTGCGGTAGAAGACTGGCGTGGCAATCAGATTAAAGGGGGCCTTGGTGTTGCTATAGCCCTGCAGGGCCCAAAATCTTCTCAATCCAGGCCTGCATATGGACATCCTACTGAAAAAAAAAATATTTTTGAGATGCACACAAAAAATGCTGGGTTATTTTCAACCCAGCCTTGGGTCGAAAAGGGACACCCATCATAGGTTAAATTACAACCCAACAGGTTGGGTTTGTTCCTTTTGACACAATGCTGGCTTGAAAATAACCCTGAACATTTTAGAGTTAAAGTCGTTTATAAAAGCATTTAAAAATAGTTAAAAATCTTAAAGTAATGTACTATGTGCATTATCTTTTTCCAGGTGAGAGAGAAGAATTGCGCATCCTGTTACTAGGTTTGAGAGGATCGGGTAAAAGCTCTTCTAGAAACACCATCCTCAAGTGTAACGCTTTCAACACAGACATGCTGCTGAGCAGAGTCACACAGATCTGTGAAAAGGCTTCTGGAAACATCAGTGGCCAATCTGTGGCCATAATCGACACTCCAGGAATGGTTAAGGTCAACCGAATGGAAAAGCCTGTGATCAGGGAGATCTTAAAATCTGTAACTGCCATTGTCCTGATAAATAAACAAACAAACAAATCTCTAAATGATGTCATCGCCAGCTCAGACAAAGACCTCAGGGACTTCGTTTGTAAATGCAGTGGTGGATTTGTGGTCTTCAGTAACAAGGATGTGGAAAACTCTGAGCAGGTGAGCAAACTTCTGGAGAAGATTAAAGACCTTGATGGCCATTAATGGCAAAAGCTGCTACACAACATCCCTTTTTCCTTCCTCAGAAAGAAAGAGAAGAGAGACACAGAAGGAGATACTGCAGCCAGGGGCGGCGGACTGGGGGTGTAAAGGGTACCGAGTACCCAGGGCCCGAGGCATGGGGAGCCCTTAGAAGTCAGTTTCATATACATACATATACATGCACTAACATTTGTATAGCATTTATGTACAAATAAAAAGTTCTTGTGCAAAATTAAACTTGTAGTTAGGCACCGGTTTGTTATAAGGTCATTTTCATGTTGTGCAGGACCCCACCACCCCTCTCGAATCTATGACCCGCAGGTCAGGTGCTTCTGCTGTGGACCTGCGGTGAATCAGGTGATGTGATAGGAAGAGAGGGGAAGAGAAAGGAAAATCAGGGGCTCAAAAATGAAAAGAAAAGAAGATTAAAGGGAGAAAGGCAAATGAGGGCAAGCAGTTGTTCACTCAGTTTTTTAAAAAGAAAGGTGAGCTCCAAATGCATCATCGAACATTGATATTGTTTTAACATAAATATCTACTCCAGGTAGAATAGCATACATTTATGTTCGTACTCTATTTGAATAATATACCAATACTTTATAGTATCACACCCTACATAGCGAGCAAACAATATTTCTGGATAAATAACAGGGAGTGAGAAGCAGACGGAGGCGAAGCTGGGAGCTCAACACACTGCCACTCCTGGCAACTGCGCAGCTTGTCAACAAACATTGTGCACTCTGCCTTTAAGTACAGGTTTGTTTCTCAGTTTAATGCACATCTTAATGATTGAAAATGACTTATTTTAAAACATCATTCAAAGACTGAATATCTAGTTTGGTGGTTAGTGTACCCTGTGATTCTATAGTCTGCATTTATTTTAAACAGACAAATAATCATCAATGAACTTGTACTTAGCCTACACTTTAAAAAAGGTATTGTGACAATAAAGGATATTTTAGCAACCATTTGAAGCCATATATTTCAGTTTCAGACCCTGCAGGCCCCTCATCATGGCTAGGTGAAAGCAGTGACAGTGAGGTGGATGTGACAGTGAGACAAGGTGAGCTTGCCCTGCAGGACAAATAATTACAATCCTAACTGAAATTTATGAAGCATCACTTGTGAATGAAAGATTAACCAAATACGGTAACATAATTGTGAAGGATTTCACGACTTCTGTAAATGTCATCAAAAATACCAAAAGGTTTTTCGCTACAAAGCAATAACACCAAATGACCATGTGTCTAAAAAAGAAATTGGTGCACAGTAACATTCGTCAAACTGAAAGCCATGTTGAGTCGAAATCAGTTGCAAAGATGGGTTTTATAACAATTTATAAAAAAAGGAATGTACAAGAACATACACTCACCTAAAGGATTATTAGGAACACCATACTAACTACTGTGTTTGACCCCCTTTCGCCTTCAGAACTGCCTTAATTCTACGTGGCATTGATTCAACAAGGTGCTGAAAGCATTCTTTAGAAATGTTGACCCATATTGATAGGATAACATCTTGCAGTTGATGGAGATTTGTGGGATGCACATCCAGGGCACCAAGCTCCCGTTCCACCACATCCCAAAGATGCTCTATTGGGTTGAGATCTGGTGACTATGGGGATCATTTTAGTACAGTGAACTCATTGTCATGTTCAAGAAACCAATTTGAAATTATTCGATCTTTGTGACATGGTACATTATCATGCTGGAAGTAGCCATCAGAGGATGGGTACATGGTGGTCATAAAGGGATAGATATGGTCAGAAACAATGCTCAGGTAGGCCATGGCATTTAAATGATGCCCAGTTGGCACAAAGGGGCCTAAAGTGTTCCAAGAAAACATCCCCCACACCATTACACCACCACCACCAGCCTGCACAGTGGTAACAAGGCATGATGGATCCATGTTCTCATTCTGTTCACGCCAAATTCTGACTCTAACATCTGAATGTGTCAACAGAAATCGAGACTCATCAGACCAGGCAACATTTTTCTAGTCTTTAACTGTCCAATTTTGGGGAGCTTGTGCAAATTGTAGCCTCTTTTTCCTATTTGTAGTGGAGATGAGTGGTACCCGGTGGGGTCTTCTGCTGTTGTAGCCCATTCGCCTCAAGGTTGTGCATGTTGTGGCTTCACAGATGCTTTGCTGCATACCTCGGTTGTAAAGAGTGGTTGTTTCAGTCAAAGTTGCTTTTCTATCAGCTTGAATCAGTGGGCACATTCTCCTCAGACCTCTAGCATTACCAAGGCATTTACGCCCACAGGACTGCCTCATACTGGATGTTTTTCCCTTTTCACACCATTCTTTGTAATCCCTAGAAATGGTTGTGCGTGAAAATCCCAGTAAATGAGCAGATTGTGAAATACTCAGACTGGCCCGTCTGGCACCAACAACCATGCTACCCTCAAAATTGCTTAAATGACCTTTCTTTCCTATTCTGACATTCAGTTTGGAGTTCAGGAGATTGTCTTGACCACACCCCTAAATGCACCACAAGGACCACACCCCTAAATGGATTGAAGCAACTTCCATGTGATTGGTTCATTAGATAATTTCATTAATGTGAAATTGAACAGGCGTTCCTATAATCATTTAGGTGAGTTTATGTGTAATTGCACAAAATATGAGTTCAACAAAGGGTTAATTGAGGATTTGACACTTTGTGTGTGAAAATGCAGGCAGGATGTTTGAACAACTTTATCATCTCTACAAGGAGGCTAATGATCCATTAATTTATTTAAAGAAAAAGAAACCTGAACACTACAATGTCTTTCAAGGTTTCTGCAGAGGGGAAACCTCTGCTGCAGTTTTGGGATCCTTGATTTCTCGTGAACTGAAAGAAGCAACTGATCCAACCTGAAGAAACACATTTTGAAAACCATAGCAGAAGAAGAGGACTTTAACAAGTTCATAAAGTTCATTCATGGTCCCAGAAGCTACTTTGAAGATTTTATCAAAGCTGAAGTTAAAGAATACATGCAGGAGAGAATTCCTCAGCTCTTGTCATTTTGAAAACTAACATTAGACACAAGGAGCAACGTGTTATTACAGCTACTGAAACAACAACAGGTAAAGTCAAGAGTAAAAGAGGAGAGGCAAATATGTGTCGAAGTTTTCATGCTGTTTGAAAGATGAGCTTGAATACAATAACAAACATCTGATTGGTGATAGCTGTCAGGACATCACTGACTTTAAACTTCTGGAAAAGGCTGTACAGAAGGAACTTTGCCACATCCTAGAAGATCTTAACAAAGGCTTGACAAACCTCTCTGATATCAAAATGACAATGTTTAGGAAAACACCACATAAGATTTTGATGTAATATTTCTGTCAGTGTTGTTGGGTTCAGTGTCTTTTCTGTAAAGTTGTCTGTGTTAACACAATGAAGGACCATTCTGGAGATCATATTGCTCCCTTTCATCAAAACGTGGCATGACAGGGGGGAATAAAAGAATACAAAAAACATGCATACATTTTTGCACATCTTTAGTGTGACATGCATCTTTAGAAGTGACATGTTTTCCTGCCCACGTGATTCAGATGATACAGTTTTGTGTAAAGAGTTTGCAAACTGGTGCATCACACCTGATCTCTCAGAGCTGCCATACTGAAAGTGGTTTGTGTGTTGATTCCAGGCTGATTTGGAAAAGCACTATGACAAAACTTTTGAGGGTGAAGGTATAATTCCAGAAAATTGGAGATCCTTTACAAAAGTGCAAGTTTTTACTCAAATGGTACTTTAACTAGACTACTGTATTTCTAAATTGTAAACCTTTAGGTGGAATTATGTAAAATGCTGGGAAAACGCTACCTGTGAATTTTATTTATTTTCTTTTAACCTTATGTTCACAAATTGTTCTTAATAATTTAATCTGTTTAATAAATGTGTTGATGTTACAAATATGTGATGTTACAGTATACGTTTTTAAATCATAACTGGATAAAAGTACATAGGCAGAATGAAGTTAAAACAGTTTTTGCAATTCAATACTATTTTAAGTTTTCAATTGTGATAAGTTGGCATACCTTATAAAAACAAGTCAAAATTCTTTAACTTAATTTGTGTTGGGACAACATTGAACTGAAACTATGAAGAGGACTGAGTTCCCAGCATGCTTTGCTCTCATGACAAATGAAGACAATAAATGTTAAAATGAAGTTCTGAACTGTGTGTTTTTAAGCAAGATTAAAGTTATGAGGACATGTTAATGTTTGTTGTTCTTCAGTGTTGAAACAGAAGTTTTCTGTAATGTATATAAGTTTTCGGGGTTACCATGAAGTGTGAGTGTTTCACTTACTGTAGGTTCAGGATGAGCATGTTAATACCATTGTGGCATGTATCATGTGAACACCTGAACACATTCTGCACTCTAATACAAAGTATTACAAAAAAAGAAGAGCAAAGCAGAGTAATTTCTGATAAATGTTGAGCTACTATGATAGAACATGTTTTTATTCATCAAAAGACAATAATGGAGAATATGACATTTGTTTTGAGATAACAATTTTTCTCATTCACTTGGAGCATTTCTCGAAACATTCTTAAAATTTGCCAAATAATGTGTGCATTTTGTACAATTCGTACAACCTGTACAACGTCATGGATGTCCTGCAAAACCGTGTAACTTCAAAATCCTCAGTTCCCTTTCAGTCGGTCACTACGACGTCACGTCGTGACCGACGAATTGGGAACCGCTCCGCGGTGGCAAATCTACTTCGAGAAGCTATTAAAAAGGCCAATGAAATTGGCATGCAGATTATTTGCACCTGCCGCGCTGCCCAGCCGCGCGGGTATATAATGAGAGGCAGGTGCAGTAATCAAATCAGCTTTTCGCTTCGAAGCCGGCAGCATTCTGCTCTTGAGAAGCAATCCTTTCTGGGACCTCTGTGTGTGTCGAAGTTGGTAGGACAGACAGCACCTCAGCGGAGACTCGCATTTGTTCCACCTCTTTAATTTCTATTTTTTGATTTTATTTGAGTGTGTCGTTGCCTCTCCCCTGCGTGCTTCATCAACTCACGCATTACATCTAAAGAGTGAATTCCCTAAAAGAGCAACACGAGCTTGAACTTGTGCCTTCGTAAAGGCAGCCGTTCTCTCGTGTCACAGGTCGGGTGGCGTCCTTTTCAGGATGACATTCCGACCGTGTGCTTCGTCCGGATGCGGGCTGTACATGAATCCTCGTGACGGCCACGATCGTTGCCTCTCATGCTTGGGGCTTGAGCATGCGGAGGCAGCGTTTCGTGACAGTACATGTCAGGTTTGTCTGAACATGACTGTGGTGGATCTGCGCAGTCGGGTGGCGTACCTCCGGGACCGCCGCCCCCCTTCCAAGCCATCCGGCGCTAAGAAGGCGGCCGTGATGCTTGCGAAGGACGACTTGCGCATCACGGTGCTGAATAAGTCCACCGACGGTGGCAGTGAAGTTCGGCACCCTGATCCACAGCCGGAGGTGCCAATGGAAACCGGGAGCGCGTGTTCTACGTTGCCCTCGGGGACCGCTGGCACCACACGGGATTCTGTTTCGTCCGCAGCATCGGAGGGGGGGCCGTCTCTCTCGGACATTGAGTCTGACCCTCTGCCTCCTTCGGGACGGTTAGGGGGCGCTGCGCTCGACCCCGAGATGGAGGCCATGCTCGCTCGGGCGGCGGGTACGGTCGGAGTGGAGTGGCGTCAACCATCTCCACCCGAGCCATCCCGCCTAGATGATTGGTACTTTGGGTCTGCTAGAACAGAGCAGACCCAGCCACCGGTGCCTTTCTTCCCCGAGGTTCATGAGGAACTGACACGGTCGTGGAAAAATCCTTTTTCCTCCCGGAAGCGGCCGTATCAGCCCTCACCCCTCACCACCCTCAACGGCGGGGCCGCTAGAGGGTACACCGATCTCCCCCCGGTTGAGCGTCCCGTCGCGATGCAACTGTGTCCGGCCGGGTCCTCTTCCCATTGGCGAGATCGGCCGACCCTCCCCTCGCGGGCATGTAGGTACTCCTCTGCACTAACAGGATGTGCCTACCGTGCTTGTGGGGAAGCGGCCTCTGCCATCCATGCCATGGCATTACTTCAGGTACACCAGGCTAAGGCACTGCGTGACCTGGACGAGGGTGGTCACGATTCGGCCGCATTAAAAGAGCTCCGTGCGGCTACTGACTTGGCGCTCAGAGCCACTAAGGTCACCGCACGGGCGGTCGGACGTGCGATGTCCACTTTGGTGGTCCAGGACCGCCATCTCTGGCTGTGCCTGGCCGACATGCGGGAGCAGGACCGTATTAAGCTCCTAGATGCTCCGGTGTCCCAGGCCGGCCTGTTCGGCGAGAGGGTGGAAAATTTTGCACAGGCGGTTTCCACCGCTCAGAAACAGACTGAGGCCATTGCGAAGATCCTGCCGCGTCGGAAACGTCCATCTGCCCCTTCGACGTCGGCACCTCAGTTTGCCTCTCGCCGAGTCCCGCTCAGCAGCCTGCCAAAAGAGGTGGAAAACGTAAGGCTAAACGACCCTGAGACGGGCGACCTGGAGATGGGGGGGATCGCTCTACGGTAGATGGTGAAGGCACCACTCCCCCCACCGGAGGAGGGCCGGGTGGGGAATCCTTGGTTTCAGTTTTTTTCTGTTCCGCCGGCTTTTCAGCCGGCACCCACAAAACCACAAAAAGAGCGAATTCCTCTTCCTTCTCCAGGTCTTCAGAGGAGCGTGAGAGCTACGGACGGGCACAAAGCCCTATGTCCTCCTCCTCCTCTTTCGCCACCGGGTGTGTCACGACGGGTGAGTCTTCTACATCGAGATCTCCCCAGCTCTGCCCCCCATCAGGGGAAAAAGGTGAGTGGCACACCTCACAACACCTCCGTTGCTGTTATCACAGAGAGCGCAGCAACCGTTACATCCGCTCCCCTCGCCGCGGTTACTCCGGTCGTGCCGTTAATTCCCCTCGCTCGGTATCTGGGGGCGTGGGAAGCGCTTCCCAGCCCGTCGAGATGGCTTTTACGCATGATTCGTCTCGGCTACGCGATTCAATTCGCCCGGCGCCCTCCCAAATTTGCGGGCATTCGGTTTACTACGGTGAAAAACGCCGACGCGCATGTTCTCCGTGCCGAGATCGCTGTTCTTTTGGCGAAAGATGCGATCGAACCGATCCCTCCAGCCGAGATGAAATCTGGGTATTACAGCCCTTATTTCATTGTACCCAAGAAAAGCGGCGGGTTGCGACCGATCCTGGACCTGCGTTTACTGAATCGAGCGCTTCACAAATTGCCATTCAAAATGCTGACGCACAAGAGCATATTTCAATGCATTCGTCCAAACGATTGGTTCGCAGCCATCGATCTGAAGGACGCGTACTTTCATGTCTCGATACTTCCTCGACACAGGCCGTTTCTCCGCTTCGCGTTCGAGGGGCGGGCATATCAGTACAAAGTCTTACCGTTCGGGCTTTCTCTCTCTCCCCGTGTATTCACGAAAGTAGTCGAGGGGGCATTAAAACCCCTGAGAGAGAATGGTGTGCGCATTCTAGCGTATCTCGACGATTGGTTAATAATAGCCCAGTCCCGTCAGATGCTTTGCGATCACACGGACCGTGTGTTAAAACACCTCGCCCGTCTCGGTCTTCAGGTCAACTGGGAAAAGAGCAAACTTTGCCCCACGCAGAGGATCTCTTTTCTCGGTATGGAACTGGATTCGGTCAGTTTAACCGCACGTCTAACAGAAGCGCGTGTGCAATCCATTCTGACTTGTCTAAATTCATTCAATGGCAAGAGCGCGGTCCCTCTGAAACAATTTCAGAAGCTCCTGGGTCATATGGCGGCAGCAGCGGCCGTGACACCGCTCGGGCTGCTCCATATGAGACCGCTTCAGCGTTGGCTTCACGACCGAATCCCGAGGAGAGCGTGGCTCACCGGCGCGCACCGCGTAACGATCACACCGACGTGCCGTCTCCATTTCACTCCGTGGTTAGACCCGTCATTCCTCAGAGCAGGGGTATCATTAAAACAGGTCTCCAGGCATGCCATTGTGTACACGGATGCCTCCAACACGGGGTGGGGAGCCACGTACGACGGGCATGCAGTTTCGGGTGTCTGGACGACATTCCAGAGACGCTGGCATATAAATTGCCTCGAGTTGTTGGCTGTGCATCTCGCTCTCATTCATTTCAGCAACGAGCTTCGAGACAAGGATGTATTAATTCGCACCGACAACATTGCGACTGTTGCGTATATCAATCGCCAAGGCGGTTTGCGCTCTCGTCACCTGTCGCATCTCGCCCGTCATCTCCTCCTTTGGAGTCAGAAGAATCTGAGGTCTCTTCGTGCCATTCACATCCCGGGGTCGCTCAATACAGCGGCAGATGCGCTCTCACGAGCAGCGCGTCCCGGCGAATGGCGGCTCCACCCCCAGACGGTTCAGCTAATTTGGGAACGTTTCGGCAAAGCACAGGTGGATCTGTTTGCCTCCCCAGAAACGACACATTGTCGCCTGTTCTATTCACTGAACGAGGGAACTCTCGGGGTGGATGCACTGGCACACAGCTGGCCGCGGGGCTTACGCAAATACGCCTTCCCCCCAGTGAGCCTCATTGCGCAAACACTGTGCAAAGTCAGGGAGGACGAGGAGCGCATTCTCTTAGTCGCGCCGTATTGGGCAACCAGGAATTGGTTTCCAGAGCTCGCGCTCCTCACGACAGCCCCTCCCTGGAAGATTCCCCTGAAGAAGGACCTTCTTTCTCAAGAAGGGGGCACATTATGGCACCCACGTCCCGATCTGTGGAACCTCCATGTGTGGTCGCTGGACGGGACGCGGAGGTTCTAAATGATTTACCGCAAGCGGTATCCAACACTATTTTTGCGGCGCGAGCGCAGTCTACTAGACAGGCTTATAAGCTTAAATGGAACCTGTTCGTTGTTTGGTGTGCTTCACAGTCAGAGGACCCCCGAGAATGCTCTATTAGAGTCGTGCTTTCATATCTTCAGCATCGTCTGGAGAAGAGGCTGTCACCTTCTACCATTAAAGTAGATATCGCGGCAATATCCGCGCACCACTCACCGATAAACGGTAGATCTGTGGGTCAGCACGATCTTGTTATTAAATTCCTAAGAGGTGCACGAAGGCTGAATCCTTCTCGCCCGCCCTCTATTCCTCCGTGGGACTTGTCCATGGTGCTGAAAGCACTCCAGCTTGCCCCATTCGAGCCTTTGCATTCTGTGAGTATCAAATTTCTCACAATGAAAACTTTAACTCTTCTTGCACTGGCTTCGGTTAAACGGATAGGGGATCTTCATGCATTCTCGGTCAACGATTCGTGCCTTCAGTTCGGGCCCGATAATATCAATGTAACATTGAGACCCAGGCCCGGCTACGTGCCCAAAGTTCCCACCACTCCTTTTAAGGGTCAAGTGGTGAACTTACAAGCCCTGCCCCAGGAGGAAGCAGACCCAGCCATGGCTTTGTTATGCCCTGTGCGCGCTTTGTGTGTATATGTGGACCGAACTCAAAGCTTTAGAACCTCAGAGCAGCTCTTTGTCTGTTACGGTGGTCAGCAGAAAGGGAAGGCTGTCACTAAGCAGAGGATGTCTCATTGGATTGTAGACACTATCGCCCTCGCGTATGAAAAGCAGGGTGCCCCTTGCCCCTTTAATTTGAGAGCCCACTCTACTAGAAGTGTGGCATCATCTTGGGCATTTGCTCGTGGTTCCTCGCTAGCAGACATTTGTAGAGCGGCTGGCTGGGCGACACCTAACACGTTCACCAGATTTTACAGTGTTCGTATTGAGCCGGTATCCTCTCGTGTTCTCTCCTCAAACCGGTAGAAACACTCAGAGTCGGCTCCTGTGTCGGCTTGCAGCCTCCGTTTTGGTGCTGAACGACTGCGCCAATATGGAAGGCCATAAGGTCAAAACGTCACAAAATAAGGTTTTGCCTTTCCTCCATCGCCTTTTCAGTCGATGTTGCGGAGCATCGGCTGTCAGCCTCTCATTAGCTGTATTCCTGAAAACCTGTGTTTGGCTAGGCCCCCGTATAGCGCCCCCGTGAGGTGTCCTATGCGCGTATTCCGTGGAGCTAATCTACCACGTTTTCCCTTGCAGAGCCCGCTCTGCTCTTTCTCTAGTATAAATATAGTTATGAGAGTCATGTCATAGACCTACGGGCTATTTTTCGCCACCCATTCGTACAATCTCCTCTGGGTTGGCTCCGCAGCGTCTCCTAGTTCCGCCCAGGCTGGATTGGCTTCCCAGTTTGCCTAGTTCACTATCGTGGGTTTAGGAACAAGTAGTGACCGGCCTTCTGCTGTAAGCCCAGGTTCCGCCTCTCGTAAAGTGAAGACGGAAGGTTTTACGCAGGCACTGGAAGGGTCAGCTCCAGTGGCGCTTTGGTAGGGATTCCCAATTCGTCGGTCACGACGTGACGTCGTAGTGACCGACTGAAAGGGAACGTCTCGGTTACATATGTAACCGTCGTTCCCTGAAGGAAGGGAACGGAGACGTCACGTCCCGTCGCCACAGTTGCTGTTCCACTGCTGAGTCGGCCGGCCCCTTTATTTTGCCGGCTTCTCAGCGAAAAAAGCTGATTTGATTACTGCACCTGCCTCTCATTATATACCCGCGCGGCTGGGCAGCGCGGCAGGTGCAAATAATCTGCATGCCAATTTCATTGGCCTTTTTAATAGCTTCTCGAAGTAGATTTGCCACCGCGGAGCGGTTCCCAATTCGTCGGTCACGACGTGACGTCTCCGTTCCCTTCCTTCAGGGAACGAGGGTTACATATGTAACCGAGACGTTCATCTTTCAAAAGTAAATATTTACGTCAGTAAATACGTCAGTCCCATCAAAATGACAAGCCCGTGTGTCATTGTTCATGAACAAGACAGTCAAAATGTTTAGCCATGTTGTCAGTATAAAAGTGTACACAATAATATGTGTCAGTTTTTTTTTTTTTATGTAAACTGTGAATAAATTAAAATGTTCACCTTTTTTCTGTAAGCAAAATTACCCATATTGTGATTTTGAAAAAAAACAGTACACATAAAAAAATTATAGAAAATTATAGAAAAAAATAAGAAAGGTTCACTGTAGAGATTAAATGTCCAATTTTCTGTAACTCCAAATTTCAGGATTCACTTGACAGGAATTTATCAAAAAACCCATCGTAAACATGCTTCATGCTTACGGTAACAGATTTTGACACAAAGGTCAACCATTTTGCATGACATGCCTTGCATAATGAACTAATTCCTAAATGTTTTGAGGTGTAAGACTATCCAACAGAAATAATGTATTTTGATGAAAAATAAATTGAAAATGAAGGAAACAGCAGACAATTGTACATAATAATCTGCTTGATTGTTTCAAAGCATTTGCAATTTGTCCAAAACAATGAGAATTTGCTTTTATGTTGTGCACGACTTGATGATGTGCATGTTGAAAAAGGGTTTTGAAACATTTATTTCTGATCTAATAAATGCTCCAAAGCATCTGAGTACTATGAAAACTATATGTTTTGAACAATGTGTTTTCTATTCTTTGGTGTATTGTTTACTCACTGTTTGTTAGTGTATATCATTTTGATCACTTTGTTTATGATTTAAGAGCAGTGTTTGATTTTGATTTTGTGTTTAATGTTTTCAGAAAATGGAAAGTCACAATCCAAATCATGTCTCTGTTTAAATCTAATCTTAGCACGTTTCTGTATGTTGTAGGCAATATAGAATCCGAATCAAAAACGTGATACATAAACTGGATGTCTACAAGATGTCCTTTACCCTAGTGAAATAAATGTGTGTTGCAATTAGGCAAATATAAAACACATAAAATAGATCTATTTTATATTTGCTTTTTATTTTGTTTTGTTTAACCTTAAAGGTATAGCAGAAAATTGTCTTTTTCGGGTGAATCATCAAGACTATTGGTCATCCCAGTTGTCAATCATTCTGATGATATGTTTACGTAAGGCAGACGTCATACGTCCCTACACTCTTAATACAAATGTGTAGAAAAATGACACAAATTATGTGTAACACTTCATTATACACATTTTGTGTCAATATTAATTAAAATTGTGTTGAAAGGATTTATATGTTTTACACAGAAGTTATGTGTAGGTTAACATTAACGCATCTTATTCATTTTTCACAGCATTCAACACACTTTGTGTAGACTGATGCTTAACACACATTCAGTGTAGCTTTTTCCTCCACATGAGATATTTCATTTTAGTAAAATTTCCTGAACAGCAGCACTCTCATCCTGTAATATTCATATCATAATCTGTAATAAATGGGCAAAGTATTTTGTGTGAATCTATAACTAAATGCGTAGACGCGTCCCCTTTAAATCGCTGGTGCTCGCCTTTTGCTTTACGAGAAGACGGTCACTTCCCGCTGATGACAAGTAATTCGCAGGTAAATTAAACTTAAACGTTGCTTAACTTATATTTACATATAAAAGACAAAGTTCTGTGAGAGAAATGTATTGTCTTCATTAACTTTAGACGCTTTCTGAACGATAAAGTGATGTAGTACAATGGAAGTGCATGTTGCCTTCAAATCGTTCGTGCTCGTCAAATAACCGCCTTTTGGATTGAAAAAGACGGTTACTCTCGCTGGTGACAAGTAATTCTCAGGTAAATTAAACTTAAACGTTGCTTAACTTATATTTACATATGAAAGACAAAGTTCTGTGAGAGAAATGTATTGTCTTCATTAACTTTAGACGCTTTCTGAACGATAAAGGTATGTTACTTAGTACAACGTAATGCATGTCGTCTTCAAATCGCTACCGCTCGTCAAATAGTCCGCATTTTGCCTGAGAGAAGACGGTTACTTCCCACTGGTGACAAGTAACGTTAGGAATTCTGTGGTTGAAACGTTTCTAAAATTATATTTACACAAGACACGCAACGTTTTGTCACAGAAATGTATTTTGCTCATTAACTTTAGACGCTTTCTGAACGATGAAGTGATGCACAACGGAAGTGCATGTTGCCTTCAAATCGTTCGTGCTCGTCAAATAACCCCCTTTTGGATTGAAAAAGTTAATCTCGCTGGTGACAAGTAATTTTCAGGTAAGTTACACTTGAAACATTTCTAAACTTATATTTTAAAAAGAAAGGCAACGTTTTGTTACTGTTTGATATTTTACTCAATATTAACTTTATACGCTTAGCTCATTGTTGCAGGCTAGTGTATGTATGTCATCCTAATGTTTTTAATGGCATAACAGCTGCAGTATCCTCTTTTGTTTCTCTCTTATCTTTCTTTAGGAGGCTGGAAAAAGGGAGGTTGTGTAGCATTTTTTGCCATCAAGGTCTCAATCTTCTCCAGAAGTTTGCTCACCTGCTCAGAGTTTTCCACATCCTTGTTATTGAAGACCACAAATCCACCACTGCATTTACAAACTAAGTCCCTGAGGTCTTTGTCTGAGCTGGCGATGTCATAATTTGGAAATTTCCCCTCCAGACGATCCCCGGGTGTAAACAAAATAACTGCGTACTTCCAAACGTCTTTCCCAAACATGTTCTCAATCAACTTATGCATGTTCTTCTCCTCACTGGTTAAGTTCCCTACAGTTAGGACGTGCAGAAACACATGGGGTCCTGGATTATAGATAGAGACAGATTTTAAGATCTCCCTGATCACAGGCTTTTCTATTCGGTTGATCGTAACCAGTCCTGGAGTGTCGATTATGGCCACAGATCGGCCACTGATGTTTCCAGAAACCCTTTCACAGATCTGTGTGACTCTGCTCAGCAGCATGTCGGTGTTGAAAGCGTTACACTTGAGGATGGTGTTTCTAGAGACCCAATCCTAGTAACAGGATGCGCAATTCTTCTCACTCACCTCACTTCAGTTCAAGTTTATTGTCATATGCATATTAGTACAGGGTACCACAGCAATGAAATACAATGTGCCTTAGCACTCTCTCAATATCAATCAATAAATAAATTAGTTAAAGTAAATAAGTAAATAACATTAAAAAACATTAGAACAAAATAAACATGATAGCTATGCTCAAACCTCAGCCCTCCTTCATCTCCCACTATCATTCAGTAACCTTAACCTGTGGGAACCATAGAAATTGTCCCTAAAACGTGATGTGCTCTGCAAACGTCTCCCTGATGGAAGTGGGAGAAGAGGTAATGCCCTGGATGACTAACGTCTTGTATAATACTTGGGGCCTTCTTAGTACTTCGTCTCGTCTCCAGTAAATGTTTTGGAGCGATTCTAGTGGAACCCCAATAATCTTAAGTACAAACCACACTGTAATGTTGCCTGTCAATATACTCTCGAATGTACAGCGATAAAAAGTTTGTAAAATATTAGATGACATATCATATTTCTTGAGACACCTAAAAAAAATAAAGCCTCTGATGTGCCTTCTTAATAGCACAATTGATATGTAAGGACCATAAAAGGGAGTCTGAAATGTGGATGCCTAAAACTTAAAATCATTTACAGGTTTAACGGCAAAGTTGTTAAAATAGACAGGTGAATGTGTGGGTTTATTTCTTCTAAAGTCTATGATGACCTCCTTAGTTAACCCCACATTAAGGGAGAGATTATTTCTCTCACACCACATGATCAAATTATTTACCTCCTTCCTATAGGCGCTTTCATTATTGCTGTCAATAATTCCTACCACAGTAGTATCGTACTATCATCTGCAAATTTCACATTACTATATGTTGGAGGTTTTGCAATACAATCATAGGTGTACAGGCTATATAATAAAGGACTAAGACAGCAACCTTATAAGGTGCTCCAGTATTTAACACTATGGAAGCTGAGTATGTATTGCCAACTTTAACTGTCTCGGAAGTGCAAATATTGTAATGTTACAGTAGTATTCCTTTTGCAATTTGCCACTTCTGGCAATACAATAACTGCAAGTTCATGTAGATAGATAAATTCAACAAGTTGTTTAATAATATTGCACAATAAACCGCTGAAACATTGCATTCTTCACATTTTTTTGTAGGTTAGCATTGCAGTGTTGGGGAAAGTTACTTTTAAAAGTATTGCATTACAATATTAAGTTACTCCCCAAAAAAGTAACTAATTGCGTTACTTAGTTACTTTTCATGGAAAGGAATGCTTGTGTTACTTTTAAGTTACTTTTGCGTAACTTTTTCTAAGGCTTGATCTCTTTCAGGCCTTGCAGGTGTTTTTTATTATCGCAAAAATGTCAAACTCAGGCCTGCCATCAATGTTCTGACTCAAACTGTTTCCGCTCAGTCGCACAGAGTGCGTAATTCTACGTTAATATGTTCAATTAAATTCAGTTCATTATATTATTTTTAAATTGAATGAATTAAACTGAAAAGTAAGTTGAATTACTTTTTTAAAAAAGTAACTCAAATATTAATGTATACATTTATAAAGTAATGCGTTACTTTATTTGTTACTTCAGAAAAGTAATATTACGTAATGTACGTTACTTGTAAAGCGTTACCCCCAACACTGGTTGTAAGTATGATTGTTTCTACCACTTTGTACAATTTTCTTTTCAAAATGAATAATTATATTGTTGCATAATATATATGGCAATTATTATATTTTTCTATTTTCATAAACTGTACATGAATATTTTGTATGAGTTTGAGTTGATTTGCCTTCTCTGCACGAGATAGGAGATGTAAACTGGGGTCAGGAAAATGTTTTGCATACAGTTGCATTTGGTACGACATTAACATGTATTAATTATACTACATTGTGCACATTTGTATCCTGCTTTAAAACTATATGTAAAACAAGCTTTTTTTAAAGTAAAGGATGTGTTTCCTCAGTAGTGTCTGATTCACAGTATTTGGTGAATGTGAATGAAGTGTTTGAGAGGAAATTTCTTTGTGAATTATAGCAGGTTGCTCATGAATTAACTCCTTGCATGTACTTGTTTTATTTTTATATATTGGTTTCATATATGTAACGTAGAAAAGAGGATGAGAAATATTTTGAAAGCTGAATTTAAACTTTGACTAATGTATAAAAAAAAGTAATCCAATTCACAACTTTAAATTGAAGTAATAACAATGCATTACTGACACAACCATGACTCACCATACTTTAAAAACTCATATAGTCCATTATAGACTGCATTTAGTGTATTTATAATTTTTATTTTAAGGTCTTAATTTAGTTTAAAAAAAATTCTGTTGTCACATTCACTCAGATAGTGGATTGGTAGTAAAAGTTTTTGTTTACATAATATATGTGTGTGTACTGTGTATAATAATTATGTATATATAAATACACACAAAAACACGTTAGAATTTTAAGGAAAAAAATATATAATAAATATTTATATATAATATAAATTATATAATATAAATATAAACATGTATATACAAATGCAAATGTTTCTTAATTAAATACACTCGTGTCTGTGTGTGTATGTATACATAATTATTATACACAGTACACACACACATATTATGTAAACAAAAACTTTTATTCTGCAAACGATTAGTCGCGACTAATCATGAGGCAGCACTAGTCATAAAACATCCCTATAATAATCAACCAAACAATTTATTTGAAAAATGTCACATGCACATGCTGTTCTCCTAAGAGTAGTATTGCATCATTTATATCTCCGAAGAGTCTTATTTTTATTAGATTTATAAAAGACAGATAAGCTGTATTACTACTTACCGAAAAAAGCTGTCGGAGCGAGTCACGAGCAGGCGACACACACAAAACCTTATCCTACTATCTCTGGATAACTTACGATTTACTATATGTTCATGTTGTTTATATTATATGCATTACGTCCCTATTGCCAACAAAACAGACATCTGATGCAGTTTTACATACCGTCTCTGCAGCTCATGTTGCAGCTCACTGGGACAACGTTAAACAAACACACTTGCACATCTCCGCTTCTACCCCAGATAAACAAACTACATCCATTGTTCCCATAATGCTGGGTTCTTTCTCACAAACAACAACATACTTCTTTGGTTACATTGAATTCATGTCAGCTCTTGGTTGGTGTGTGTGTGCTATACTTCGACTGTACTTCCTGCACTGATTATAGACTACCTTTAAGCAAAGAAAACAATGTTAATATTATTAATCAAAATACAATATCAATATCAGGGGAAATAAATGACAATTATGATTTTTTTTTGTCTTAACTCTTTCCTCGCCATTGACGAGTTATCTTAAGAGAAAACCGTTTCCCTGCCAATGATACCTCCCTTCTGAGTTTTTACAGTAATCTATAATTCTGCTACTATCCACCAGATGGCGCTCTTACCCAACTTATAAAAAACTGATAACTTATTTAAAAACAGTTAAAACTCTGTGTATGTTTTGATCGTCGTTCTGAATCTGATCTCTAACACAATTTATTTACAAAAATGCAATTATTTCAGCTTATTGTTAAAATGGTTTTTTTAGAAGAAACCTACCCATATTTGAGAGGTGATAAAAAGAGAACAAATGAAGATAGGATGTCCTTTCATTTTATATATTGTATATTCATATATTTAAAGAAGAGCACTCTTTGTGAAATATTTGTATAAATCACAAAAAATGTGGGCAGGCAACTTAAAAAAAATGCTGGGGGGGGATGGGTTAATTGCGCAGCCCTTTAAAAAATCTATTTATATGCTTTGATGCATAATACAAGGATGGTAAGATGAAGGATCATAGATGGATGAATATGTGGATATCTATGTAAAATATTATAGGCAGAAATATAAACAATATCCACCTTTAGTATATATAGACTGAATTGTATTGAATTATTTGTGTTTAAACAAAATTTTCTAGCAGGTGTTACATCGACCATTCAGTTTATTACAATTAACCCCAGTTATGGGGTAAGTTGTAACATTTGCACTCCTGTTACTGTTAATGTAAATGTGTAATAAAGGCATAGGTCCCACAACAACTTGTTTTGCTTGTTTAAAAAATATGAATCTAACTTAAAAAAAAATTGAATGAAAGAGCTGAAGCCAAAAAGCGTCATTTTGTGCCCCACTTTCCCCTACTGTTTTCTATAAAATCATCCATCATGTAAAGAACATTCTGTGAAAATATAACCTTGATATTTTTTATACTACCTGAATAAATACATGATTATCAATGTAAATTCAATGATAATCAAAAACTTCTCTGCATGGATTTAACAAACAAGGTCACAAAAATGTCTTAGCTGTTTTGACATAAATATAGTTAAAAGGCGGGGTGCGTGATTTTTGAAAAACACTTTGGTAAAGGGAGTCGGGCCGACTACCAAAACACACTTGTAGCCAATCAGCAGTAAAGAGCATTTCTACGAACCGACATCGTTGCCTGGGTTGCGTATGTTTGGGGCGGGTCTATCAAAAGAAGGTCCAGATTCTATGGGGTAGGGGCGTGTTTGTTTAGGTAATTTCAAATGTCAACATTGACTTTCAGAGATCATGCACCCCGCCTTTAACAGGTTTGATGTCTTCTTAACTATAGTTTAATGTCTGTATACAACAGCCTTTCTCTCTTATCAACATTAAGAGCTCAATGATTCCTTATAAATCATTTACTTTTCTCTGTTTCAGTCCGTCTGCCCCATCACCTGCCTTTCTTTGTTGTTTCAAAAGGTCATGAGAAAAATTGCAAGCCAAGTTTAATTACGGTAACTTGCAAAATTGTCAGTTGATGAGTGTTTGTGGGTCTGTTTGCCTCTCTGGTTACAGAAAGAAAAGGTTAGGCTAAAAGAATTACCCTTCCGCGGACTGAACCGGAGCCAGTGGCCTTTTCTACAACCGACTCTCGGCTGAGCAATCAGCCAGAGATGAATGGCCAGGCGTTCATTTCAATTAGACTGACAGAGAAAGCCATCTCATTGTCCGTGCTCTCTCAGGCCGCATATGACTAATGCGTTCGATCTAACCACCTAAACGACCTTTCAAAACTCAAAGCACTCACCACCACCAACTGAGGAAGCACTAACTGTATGTATTTCAGTCCAGATCTAGATAGTGATGCAACTAAATCTCTGTTTTCCTGTCTCGCACCATGTCCGGCGTGATTCAATCATTTTTACTTCCAAACTGCATATTATGTTGTAAAACAGAGAAATGCACTCAAGGACCCTAATATGGATTCGTTCTGCCTTATGGAAGAAGTTTAGAAGTTTGTAGAAGGTTCACCCCTGCCAGACATTTAGCTGGTAGCTGTCGCAGCAAACAAAAAAAAATATTTTTTTGTTCATTAGATGTACTGTTGACCGCAGCCTTTATTTTATCAAAACCATATTTGGACTCAAGGTCAGAATTCTGGGCCCCCTTACATAAATTATTCTTGAATTGTTGGGGGGCCCATGCACATCATTCTTACCTTTCACCCCAATACTGTACTGTAGCAATGACCCAGTTTGGAATATGAAGACATAATGGAGGCATAGCATATACATGTCATCTTCTTATTCTCAGTTTTCATTGTTTCTACTCCCTGCTGATGTTTTTTTTTAATCCCAAAAACACAGGGTGTCAATACACATGATCTTCACTTAGATACAATAAACACTACACTATAAACAAACCATTGCGCAGCATTCAGCAAACAGCTAGTCCGTCTCTAGGGATCTTGGGTGTATGTTTGCATGTGCCAAATTTCTGAACCTTCCAAAATACATCCATATGAGACATTGTAACATACACCAACTTTTTTGCATTTAAACCAAACAATCTGCTTCTCTTTCTTTTGTCTCTCAACTTTATGTTTTTTTTTGTATTGTAATTGCATACAGGACAGTTTCAATATGAAACTGCGCTCACATTTATGGTTTAAATTTAGTTTCTCTTATGGTTAAAAGCCTTTTTTAGTCTTTTTCCCAATCTGTATTTTTGTATCAGTTTCTCTATATTTTCGTATGTTTACATGAGTGAGTGGTTGGATGGTTTTGAATTATTTAGTGAGAGTAACTGGAGAGCACATAGAGACTGAGATCTTTTTGTATTGAGTCCTTCAATAGGCTTGACTGAATAATGCATATCTGAGAGTCGAGGGAGAGTAGATACTGTATGAAACCGTTTGACATACACACAATAAAGCCACAGGGATGTTATAGTTAAGCAATAATGTTATTATGATGTCTAATTCAATGAGTGGGGGGTGGAAGCATTTTCAGGCCTTTGTATAATTTCCCTTTACTTTCTGTTAGGTTTGTGTAAGCTTTGGCTCAGCAGGAGCAAATGTTTGATTCTGCTCAGCATAAACATAAAACATTTACTGATACAAGTTTTCTCAATTTGTTTTATTATGAATACCATGTGACACATGGTTCCATTACAGATTCAAACATCGGAGACATGAGATGAATTTTCCATGTGGAATACATTGCTTTTAATGTCGCTATAGAGAAACATGTGAACTACAGTAGATGTGTTATAATCAATGTCTCAACTTGTTATGTGAGATTAACTCAAGTTAGTTATCATGCATTGTGCATGCAAACCGACAAGGGCACACGATTAGAAAGAAATAGTCCATAAAGTATTGTATTTCGCAACTATTATTTATTGCATTATTTTATATTTCCCTATTATGTGAATGAATACTGCAGTATAGTGTAACCACATCCATTGGGGTTTTTTTATTCGGCTTTTGATCTTTATGTGTATGCCTGATCTAATAGCATCTAACTCATAATCCACACTGCATGAGGATTCATATTTGATGTGCAAAATTCAACTCCTATCTTTCCCAAAGCACAGTATATTCCCTTCCCTCTCTAACCTCAGACTCATCAACAGAAACCCATGTAATAGGTTGTGTTGTTGTCACTCTCCATCTGTGCTTCTTCATTTCTTCCTGTTTAGATCTGTTTCTCATTTCCCCATGCACTATTCATCCATAAAAAATATCCTTAGAGACTGGGTTGAACAGCGTATTTCGTTCAATTGGACATAGCTATGAGGAATGTTTGCCATCAGCTTAGTTTTTATATTTTGATCTTCATTGACAGCCTAAGCTCACAATGAATTAGTTTGGTTTGCTGGTTTGTTGGTTGATTTTATATACTTCACGAATTTGCATTAGTATGTAATCAGTTATGAAATAAAGCATATTTGGCAGGCTGTCTGAGGGCAGGGCTCCGAGTTCGGCATATTAGCCCGAATCCAGAGTACTCCCCCTTCCAACTGAGATAGAGCAGAGAGTGAGGCAATGGGGTGGAGGAGTGATGCTGCAAAAACTGTCATGGGACAGAGGTACAGGATGGCTATATTTAGGGGCGGTTTCCTGGATAGGGATTAGACTAGTCCTAGAATAAAATAAATTTAAGAGCCGTCCAAACTGAAAACAACTTGAACTGACATTTCTTAAAATACATCAGTGCCTGTTTTTGCCTCAAAATGTACACCAGTAATGTTTTTAGTAAGGCATGTTTGTTAAAACTAGTTATATTTCCTAATTAAACTAAAGCCTAGTCCTGGTTTAAGCTAATCCCTGTCTGGGAAACCACCCCTCTAGAGACCTATTTTTGCTGATTGGTTGGATACCATAATGCTTTTCCAGAACTTAGTTAAATAAACTTTATTAAAATTTTAGTACACTTACAATCATCACAGTGAATGGTACTTGGACAGGACTAAGGAGGATGAAAACTGATTATTAAACATTTAGAGGCAGTTTCCCTGACAGGGTTAATATAAAGCCATCACTAGGCCTTAGTTATGACTTTTAAGTATTTTTGTTTCACACATACCTTACAAAAAGAAAAAACAGTACTGGTGTGAATCTTGAGATCAAACAATGGCACAGATATATTTTAAAATATTTTTGTTTTAAGTTAAGACATCTCAAATAAGCATTTTAGTCTGGGACAAGAAGATCGGATGGTGACCCATAGTTACCATAGATAGCTTCGCATTGGGCCCCCAATTTGCTAAATCCTCAACTGTGGGTAACATACTTATGCCGCAATAGTTAGCCTGTCTGGAACCAAGCTGATTTAAACCACATCACTATGTGACACTTGCATTACATGTGAACGGCCCTTATGCTAATAGGATTTAGTTTCTCTCTCCTTGTCTCGTCCTCGACCCCGAGTACTATGTGACAAACAGACCCAGTTCCGGTAAATGTGAAAGTCGGCACACCTCTGATCTACTGGCCGTCCTTCAACGTGATGCCCAGCTGATGCCTGACCAATGACCACCGGCAGAACCCGCTTAATCTCCTTATCCGTTTACATCCGTTTACATATCTAAATAATTATTCCTCCAACGCAAAAGCAGCTTTACATAGAATAATACCCTGAATTTGTAACCCATATCGTTTCAAAGCCTAAAAAGTTGCAAAGAGACATGTGAAATTTGTTCTTCACGTGTATTTAAAAAAGAGTAAATATTATGTAGATAAAACTAAGAGTTATAGGTAGACAAATAGTTACATGTATTACCCAATTCATGCAAAGATTTTAAGGCACTCTACAAACTTTAGTGCACTCATATTTTGTTTTCAGTGGGTGGTCTTTAGAAATCACAGGGTGTGCATGTGCCAGTGTGTGTGTACGTGTGGTTAGCAGTAAATCTATTTGATGTAGATTCTCAGTGTGTGTCTGAACGGCTTTGTCCTTGTCTGCCTATTTATTTCCATCATATGTCACTTGCACAGAGCCTAGGGTTTGAGATGCTGTCCTGAAATAACTAATGAACACAACCGCTTTGACCACTGGTGACATTACAACAGTCTGAGTCAAAAGATGTTTGGCTGAAAATGTTTTTCTTACTGTATGTCAGTGTGCTTTCTATTTTCATTTTGTCTTTTAACTTCTTTGCTTCACAAGGACCAAAATCATGCAACAAACAAATGTAATGAATGATACAGTATTGTCTGTGTATATATTCTCCTTTGTGCTTTACACAAACTTCATTCGAAACAACATACATAAGACTAAAATCTGTGACCTAGGTCACATCTGTTTATATGCAACAAAATGCCGGATGGATGTGTAATCAAAATTCTTCTCTGCTTTATATGAAATGACAAAACAACTTTCTTTGCAGTGTTCAACAGCTGAATTTTGTTTTCCACACAAAATGAGTGACAGTAAATTAAAGGACATGACTGTTTCCATGTTTCCATTCATGTTTGATCTCCAAAGTTGGATGGACAGACAACATTACTCTTGACGGGGTCATATACATCATCTCAGGGTGTCCAGCGAGACTAACTTGGAAATCAATGAGATTTAAAGGAGAGGAAAAGGAAACATTTGCTTAGGAGATCACTACAGTACAATGTCACAAGCTGAGCTCAGATTTGCCAAAGCTGCAACCAAAAGTTAATATTATTAAATATTTCAATATAAACTGAAACATTCTTATCAAGTTGACCCAAATCCTAATTATTTTAGCTAGCATTATACATTTTTTCACAATTGTTTCATTTGTTTGCCTTTTTATTTTTCCTAAGCAACTTACTTACTTTCATAATAATAAAATGAAGCACAACCGAGAGCTCCATCTAATCTTCTGAACGTTGACATCTGAGTAATATTTTTCTCTGGGGTTGTTTGCAAACTAACAATCATTGTCTTTGCTCTCTGAATACAAAGATGTCTTTATCTATTTAAATTTGCATTGTAGGGAATTGAAAACCACAATAATTTCACTAACAGTCAGTTTATTCATTCAACATAGGCTAATGAATAATGGAAATACTAATAAGGGAGCAATTGTTATGTCGATGAGAATTTGTGAGAAAAGTTGCTCAGTGTTTTTAAGTGTACACTTTTTATTTTATTTTTTTATTAATTCGGTCACATCTCTAGCATCCTACATCAACATTGATGTTACAACGACAGGAGGTGTGCACTCATGGCTTGGCCCTTTAAGAGTAGCCTCACGTCGCCCGGAAGCCGCTGCTCAGGACAAAATGTAAGCAAGCTAGAGACGAGCGCGCGAGCGAGCTCCAATGACAGACGGGCGCGCGCTTTCAGTGCACGCACGCATTCTCATTCGTTTGTTATATGTTAGTTGAGATATTGAACTTGCCCGATCACAAACAATCGCTTGGAATAGCTAAACTCTGAAACAACTTTCAAAAGTACACATCAGGTAAGTTGTTAAAATAATGAACTTCTTTATTGTTGAGTGTTTCGCCTTTTAAAAGCTTATTTAATTCCTGCGTAATTTCCCAAGTGGCTTTTTGTCTTGTTTTTAGCAATTAGCAGCAATATAAACAAACATTAACAGGTCTGCGATGACGCGCGATTGAGCCATGGTGCTGTTAATTAGCCAAAACTGTTTGTTCACAAACCTGTTGGTTTGTTTTGTCACATTTGTCAGTTTAATAGTGTCGTATTACAGCTCCCGTTGAACAGTACAAACATCATTTTAGAAATGTGACTGGAGTCTGAACTTAGGGCCAGATATACTTTAATGTAATAGTGGACAGGAGCGCACCCTCCAGTAATTTACAAAAATCAAACATGGTTAAGTTTGTGTGACGTTGGAAAAAAACATGGGTTCATTTGTTAAGCTGTCGACGCTGATCTGCAAGAAATGAAATAATTTAATAAGTTTAAACAGCGTTTACAGTTCTATTTTATCGTTGTGACTAAAGGATAAAGGGTGACTCCGTTACTTGATATACAGTACTTTCATCTTTCACTGCGGGGACGCGCATTCATGAGGCGCGCCCATGAAAAGATGCATCAGGTAGAAACGCCCGAGGTCGCGTGTGTGTGTGTTTACGCTTTTAAAAATAGATTAAGTTGGGCAAGGCCAATGTAATGTCACACATAATTTAAAACGCTCTAAACATTTATATTTAGCAACTAGTTTCATCTGTTTTATCATGCACCCGTTTGTCAGATGGATCAGGCGACCCTAATGCATAAGGTTGAGACATCCCGTTTAGGATATCGATATGGATCCATTCTGCGAGCTATTAGCTGTAATTTCCTTTTTTAAAACATAGTTTTGCACTTGAATACAGTAAGAAACAAATTGACAATAACAAAAATAATCAATTTACATTTAATTACAGTATTTTGTAGGCTAGTGTTTGTGGTAATGGGTGATATTCAGGTTAAACACACCTAACATGTGTTAAGGGTGTGCCTGTATTTGGAAGCCCTCCTGAGTTTTAATGATTTCCTTCTTGGCATTTAAAACCTTTGTTCACAATTTTGTAATGCTTGCTGTATTTAACATGTATTTAACATCAAACCTTAGCCTGAGCAAAAGAAAACGAAGGACTGAAAGATTTGTGTAGTAGATCTGAAATGCAAATCATAAGACTTCTAATGTTGATCGGTTTTATGATCCAAAGAGACTGTTAGATATTCAGTATGCTTACTGAAAAACTATTGTCAGTAATGGTTATCGATCTATTGTCAGTACATTTATGTATGTGTCCTGGGGCTTTTATCTATTTGAATTAGCTCATTAAAATTGATAGCATTGTCTTAATGTGTATTTTGTTAAGTCGAGTGCTGACACCAGGAAAAAACAGATCCCGCTCCCTATATTCACTTTTACAAGTTTTAAAGAGTTCAAAGAGAAGTGCTGACTACATCTCTTTTATTGTTCACTGGGATCTTGCCTCGTGATTGATCACAGCTCTTATGGTTCAGCTCTTATGGTTCTGTTTTAAGCTATCCATAAGCTCGTCAATATTTCTGCAACATGAGCACAGGCAGTGAAAGAAGCACGCTGTGAATTAGTAAGCAGGATGTCTTGTAAGTTTTACGGTTAACCTCACTTTCTGTTGGCTCCAATTAATGCTTGTGGTCTACATAGTCAGATGACTGATGTAATGCCATATTATTTCTGCCCAAAGCTAATTTCTGATGTGCTTTAAATCTTGTTCAAAATATGAAACACATTAATTTGTGAACTTTCTGGTATATGAATTAGAGACCTATCAGATCAAGCCGTCATGATGTAGGACTGTCATTTTGTATGTTAATAAGAGGTCGTCAATAATACTTATGAAATTTTTCAGAAAATGTTTTATAAATAATTTTTTTAAATACTATGCATTTGGACATATTACTCAACTCGCTTGTTGGTTTAACTTAAATAGTGTTACTTGGTTGCCTTAAAATGTTTTGTTCAATTCAACATAGTTGACACAAATTTTAATGCAACCAGGTTACTTACTTTTTTACGGTAAACCAACAAATATTTTTTTTACATATAGTAGGGAAGTATGTGGTTTCGGACTTAGCGCAAGTGCCAGAAGTGCTGCGGGTACCAGCTGGAACCCACTACAAAATGGCTGTCCCGGGTGTCTCCTCAAACGGTGCACTATTTAAAGGTGGGGTACATGATCTCTGAAAGCCAATGTTGATGTTTGAAATCACCTTAACAAACATGCCTCTACCCCAATAGAATCTGGAACCTTCTTTTGATAGACCCGCCTCACACATACGCAACCCAGGCAACGATGTCGCACTTTTCCATTGCATAGTACCCCACGGTTTGATTTGGGTTTGGGTCATCTTACCTTTGGGAGCTTTCCCACTGGGGCAGTACGTAGTACCCAAAACTTTTTTTAGTACCACCTTGGTCGGGGTTCCAAGCCGATACCAAAACGTGATGCGAAAACACTCTAGATCACTGATTGGTCTGAGAGAATCGTCACTACCAGCGTCATCGCTATATTGTAAAAGATTAGCTTTACCCTCATGCTAGCTTGCGCTGTCTCGAGTAAACCTGTTGTTATCTGTGCTGTGCTGCTGTAAGTTCCCAAACTCCCTTTCAGCGATGAAAAACATCCACAGGTTGTGAACAGTTTTTTTCTAGACTTCTAGACACCATGGGTGTTTGTACAGAAACTGTTATGTGAGACAGAGATAGTGATAAACGCAATGTGCAAACATCTACTTGTGGTGGTCAATTTTAATTTTCAATGGAAAAGCGTCATTAGTAGATATGCCCCTTACTGCTGATTGGCTGCAAGTGTGTTTTGGTACTCGGCCTGACTCCCTTTTCCAAAGTGTTTTTCAAAAATCATGCACCCCGCCTTTAAGTGTATATGGAGAGCTTATTCAGACACAGCTTCCACTTTAAACCCGTTTTCAAATGGATTGTTGGGTGATTATCTGCCAAAATTCATGAAAGGTTTTCTGTTTTGAGTTATGTAAATACTCCCTAAGTGAGTTAAGATATTTTTGAGCAATCAGAAGTTACTGTTAGCCAGTAAGTAGTGAGATCTGAATTATTATTATTATTTTGTGCTTGTGAAAGTGTGTTTAAAATGAGTCACCATGTTGACAGTTTCTGAATGTGAAAATCAGCCAGGTTCATTAATGCGTGTTGCTTGGTACTTTTGGTGACATTTTCAAACACATACACAGACACACTTGTTGTGTATAGGTCTGTTCAAAAGGGATTTTAACCATGTGCTGAGGTTGGCACGGATACACCCGTACACCCATTATTTACCCATTGTTTAATTCGGCAGATATAACCCCCAGGGCCTTCGGAAGCAACTGCTCATTAATCAGAGCAAAGATCAGCTCTATGAACAAGACATGATAATACCAACTTTTGTCCTGCTCAGGTCTACAGAGGGAGAGAGTACGGTAACCCACCAATAGGACCTTATTTTTGTAATTTTGCCAACCGTGCGTCTTGTGTTACCCTTGATTAATATTGAGATTTTCTTCACAAAGACTAACATTGTGCTGATGTATGACTGAAAGGCAAAACAGATGAGTTTCTAACTTTCACCTTTATTATTGCACAAACCCTTTAACTAGTCTCTGAGGAGCTGTTGCTCATCGATGTGGAATGAAATGGAGAAAATATGTCTATTCCTTTTGGTGTTCACATGGAATATTAAAACATAACTGGTGCATTTATGGGTGGTTTCCCAGACAGTGCTTATCCTAGTCCCAGACAAAACTGCATGTTTGAGCTGCCTTATTTTAAAAACATCTTGCACTAACACATCTTAACAAATATCAGTGCCATTGTTTCTCAAGATGCACACCAGTAATGTTTTGTTTTTAAAAATGACTTAAATGTCCTAATATAACTAAGGCCTAGTCCCGGACTACTCTAAACCCTGTTCTGGCAAACTGCCCCATAATGTTACAGATAAAAATTATTTGTTGTACTGTCTTGCGTAGAGAAAGTGGGTTATGGGAAAGTTTTATTTTCCCTTTCTAGTGCCCCAAAAGTTTCTCTTACATTGTTATCCCGAAACAGAACATCTCTACAGACCCTCCTGTTTTCTCTCTGAGTCACAGCTGACCTTGTTGCATAAGCTCAGGGGCTGACATCATTGTTACAGACCCAGCACTGGGGTTGAAAAGGGCGGTAAAAACCGGTGTGGGGCCTCAATCTACCCCCCTGTCCTGGGATGAGAAGCAGTTGGGGCTCCTGAGACAGGGCTGTAGAGAAAATATTGCAAAAACAGCCCCTCTGTGTGTGTGCTGTAGCACACGCACCTGGCTTTCCATTTTGCTTATAGACAATACCGGCCATAGCTTTAGGCTATATGTGCCTGTGTCTTTCATTTCTCCATTGTCTTTAGTGTTTGGTTGGACAAAATTATTGAGTTCACAAGGAAACATCAGAAATGCATGGACTTAACGTACAGAATTGCAGAATAATACACTGGGGCAGTACCTTTTAAAAAGGTCCTAATATGGGTACCATTGGGTACCATTTAGGTACAGATACAGTATTTATTCCTATGTACCCTTGAAGTACTAATATGAATCTTTTTAGGGTCAATGGTATACTTTTCGAAAGTTCATCCATTACTGTCCCAGTGACAGCCAGGGACCATTTTTTTTACCATTTCTTCTGACAGTGTACAAACACTAAGGGGCCGTTTCCCGGAGAGGGTTTAGATAAGGGGTCTCCAACGTGGTGCCCACGATAGGATAGCATCTTGCAGTTTATGGAGATTTGTGGGATGCACATCCAGGGCACGAAGCTCCCGTTCCGCCACATCCCAAAGATGCTCCATTGGGTTGAGATTTGGTGACACTGGGGGCCATTTTAGTACAGTGAACTCATTGTCATGTTCAAGAAACCAATTTGAAATGATTCGATCTTTGTGACGTGGTGCATTATCCTGCTGGAAGTAGCCATCAGAGGATGCATACATGGTGGTGTAAGGGATCTCAGGTTTCAGAAGGAGAATAAAACTGCAATCGTTCCCGGGTTTCTGACACAATATGTCTGAGAGCGTTGCTAGAGTACGAACATATTGTATTGCAATATGGAGCGTTTAAGTGTTAACACTAAATCAAAACTAAACAACAGATTTGTAAACGAAAAGGTTTAATTACAGTACTGACTTAAAGTTACAGTTGAAATGGTTACACTATAAATGCATGAAATGGTAAATAATACAAACAATTGACTGTTTCCAATGTATGTGAGATATTACCTGATAAGATAGAGAACAGCGAAAGAAAGAAAGTTTAGAAGAAAGATAACTGGAACCTAGGCCTAATGGCCTGAACCCCAGTGAAGAAGAAAGGAAAGGGAAAAGGCCAATGCAAAAGCCAAAGCAAAAGCCCAGAGCTGATAAAAACATTGACCTTTATCCTCTATCTCTTGACCATGTGACTAAACCTAACTTGATACATTCAAATTGACCAATCAGTAGATCACCTTTAACCCCCACTGTACTTGACCAAACCCAACATAATACATTCAAACTGACCAATCAGAAGACCACCTTTAACCCCCACTGTAACGGCTGTGACAATAGTCTTTGATCACTATCAGCACAGGAGGTTTTGGCAAGTTGAAACCAAGTATTAAATTCCTATATTTATTTTTAATCTTACAGTGGTCATAAAGGGATGGAAATGGTCAGAAACAATGCTCAGGTAGGCCGTGGAATTTAAACGATGCCCAATTGGGCCTAAAGTGTGCCAAGAAAACATCTCCAACCCCATTACACCACCACCAGCCTGCACAGTGGTAACAAGGCATGATGGATCCATGTTCTCATTCTGTTTACGCCAAATTCTGACTCTACCATCTGAATGTCTCAACAGAAATCGAGACTCATCAGACCAGGCAACATTTTTCCGTCTTCAACTGTCCAATTTTGTAGAGCTCGTGCAAATTGTAGCATCTTTTTCCTATTTGTAGTGGAGATGAGTGGTACCCGGTGGGGTCTTCTGCTGTTGTAGCCCATCCGCCTCAAGGTTGTGCGTGTTGTGGCTTCACAAATGCTTTGCTGCATACCTCGGTTGTAACGAGTGGTTATTTCAGTCAAAGTTGCTCTTCTATCAGCTCGAATCAGCCGGCCCACTCTCCTCTGACCTCTAGCATAAACAAGGGAAAACTGGGAAACCACTCCTAGGATATTTAAGTAGTTTTTTTACAAACAAACCTTACAAAAAACAATAGTGGTGTTCATCTTGAGACAAAACAATGTCACATGTTAAGATAAGTCATTTCAGGGTGTTTTTAAATTAAGGCATTTTAATTAAGTATGGCAATAGGATAAGCCATGTCTAGGAACCCCAAAATATTCTATTTTATGCTTTAAGTTTCTTTTACATTAATGTTGTTAAAATATCAGTAGCATTCAATACCTATAGTCTTTGTTATCGACTTGTAAACATTGAGGGTCGTGTACATGTGTCTAAATTCATTCAAACATGTGTATGACCGCAGTTTTAGTTTCAGTTAATGGTGTTTTAGGGAGGAAGAATTTGGGTTGCAAGAGTACACAAACACACATCCTTCTTTGCAATGCACAATGTATGAGGTCTGATCTCTCAAAGACATGTGCAGACCTACTGTAGCACCATATTTACACACTGACATACCACAAAAACGCACTCACCATACTTGCATGAGAATCACAGATGTGTTGATCACTCAATGTTTTCTGACTGTGATCCAGAACATCCCGGCATATATTGGAAGATGTACAGCCTGTTTCGGAGCCAAATGAAGACATTATCAGCTAATGGGCCCGCAGCTGTTATTGTCGAGCTGTTTCATTGTTTATGTGTATGCATACAGTATGCCATTGTGTAAGGGGTTCGTAATAGAAAGGCACATCCATTACTACTTCTTTCCTCTTTCTGACGTAATCATTTGTATACGGCAATCTTTTGAGATTTATTCTTTTAAGTGCAACATCAGCTGTTTGACTGTTTGCTTATTGGCCCTGAAAAGAGGTTTAAATCTATGTTGCGGTCATTGCATTTGTTTAAATAATCGGAGCTTGCTCAAGGAAAGTTACAAACTCCAGACAGCTGTTGAACTATGTGTGGTTCGCAAATTGCGTTTGGTCAGTCCATAAGTGGAATTTATGCTGTGGCAAAGTTTTCTTCCCTTACTGCTTTTTCTTGAACTTTCAAATGGGTAGTTTTTAATTTGCAGATGTTTATATGATTGATTTAGACTTTAGGTTGGAAACCATCTTGTTCATCTTTACATGTCAGGAGGATACACACACGCATGCACCCTCCAAAAAATAGTAATACACTTTGGAAAACATGCATCTTTTTCCGGTTGTGGCTCAGATGCTTGGTTGTGTGCGCTCTCCAGAGTCCCAGTCTTCCCTCCCATTTCATTTTGTCAGATGGATCTTTAGTTAATGTGATTGATACTACCTCAGCTTAAAGGACAAGTTCGGTATTTTAGACTTAAAGCCCTGTTTTCAGATTGTTTATGGTCAAATAGAATGGTTTTGACTGAAATTTCGACATTTTCGGCTGCCCTGAGAATTTTCGCGTGTTTGTGTTTCAGCTCAGACCTCTACAATGGGTCTATAGGTGCACTGGAACAATCCTTCCTAAAATGCATTAAACTTTCGTTTACAAAGACGTGAAACTCACCGAGTGGTCAGGGTTGTTTACTGGTATGCTCACACAAAAATCGCTGCAAAAGACGCATTCCAACAGGTTTTATCGTAGTTTTTACCAACTCCATTGACTGTATTAGACGTCCTGTGAGGTACGGTATTACTCCGCGCCGGGAACTTTGTTTCTATTCTTGCAATTGGCAAAGGCGGATTAGCGCCACCACCTGGGCTGGAGTGTTTATTATTCAAGCTCTAAGCGGAAGAATGTACGGGTGTGAGGCGTTTGGGGAAATAGGTCCACAAGTTAACAACGAATGCTAAAACAGCTGTTGGAATGCGTCTTTTGCAGCGATTTTTGTGTGAGCATATCAGTGAACACCCCTGACCACTCGGTGAGTTTCACGTCTTTGTAAACGAAAGTTTAATGCATTTTAGGAAGGATTGTTCCAGTGCACCTATAAAGCCATTATAGAGGTCTGAGCTGAAACACAAACACGCGAAAATTCTCAGGGCAGCCGAAAATGTCGAAATTTCAGTCAAAACCATTCTATTTGACCATAAACAATCTGAAAACAGGGCTTTAAGTCTAAAATACCGAACTTGTCCTTTAAGCAAACTATTGCCTGGGCAACGGCACTAAACTTCTCCAAGCACTCTTGTTACAGTGGGATGTCACAGAAGGAAAATGACAGGACGTTGTTTTTTTGCATGGGTGATTGATTCAGCCTGTGCTAGAAAGGAAGAGAAGCGAGAGAAAACATGATTTTCCAATTAAGCCTTCCCTCAGCATTTTCGTCGTAACAGTGCAAAAAGCCAGATCTGGAGGGAGATCAAACCTCCACCCAAGTTAGTCCACACTATTCACATGCACACACAAACACTCACACATATAAACAAAGAACCACCCCATCATGTTTGAAATCTTTCTTTTCACAATTCATTTCTTATATAGCATGTGTTGCCAGTAGTGGCAAGTTCATGTTAAAAATTTGCCAACTACAATATGTTTCTGGTTAAGCTCCGTGTATCCGGTGCGGTTTCTGCAGTATTTGGACAGTGTCCGTAAAATCTTTCGGTTCTACAAGTAATCCAGTAGCACTTATATAGAAGTTGGGATCATGGTGATGGATATGTAGTAAACTGTAGGAATGGAGCTGACTTGTGCCGTGTGCTGGTAAGGTGGTTTACAGTCTTTTATAACTGTGCATGTTCATTTCACATATTTAAACTTTTGTTGGGGCAAACCTTCAGTATTGCTCTTTAATTCAAGAGTAAATTAAAGATGCAATGTCCTTGTTTAGTAAGGTAATCTCTTTATCCAAAAAATACATGATGCATCTTCAGGGGCTTATGCATAAATTCCATATTAATGTAACCAGCAAATGGCAGAATTAATTCTCCACCACTACCAGAGCTAAGACAATGAGACAAACTGTGTAGCTGTAGTTTTGAGAAAACTTTACAATCACGATTTCTTCAATACCCTTACCCTACACTTTGCCACAAGAGTTGTGACACTGTTAATAGTTTGCTTATATCAGCGTGTATAGGAAATGTGCCACCTTGTTTGCTGTATATGCAACAGTAACACTATATGTGGCAGAAAGTTTTAGGGCCCTATTTTAACGATCTGAAACGCAAGTGCGAAGCGCAACGCGCAAGTGAGTTTGTGGGCGGATCTTGGGCGCTGTTGCTATTTTCCCGGCGTGAAAAATAACTCTTGCGCCGGGCGCAAATCAATAAGGGGTTGGTCTGAAGTAGGTTCATTATTCATAGGTGTGGTTTGGGCGTAACGTCAAATAAACCAATCAGAACGCTAGCCAACATTCCCTTTAAACGCAAGGGCGCAAGTTCCATGGCGGGTTGCTATTATTATGACGGATTTACCAGGCGCACGCCAGGAGCGGTTCACAGCCGAGGAGACCGACGTCCTTGTACGGGGGAATCCCACGCTTGCCAGCATAAATCGGGCACGCCGTGTAACGGGAGGTGGATCTGCCTCAGGACTTGACGCCAGCAGAGGACATCGCTGCGTCCACCCTCACCGCTGAAAGGGTTTGGGGGCTTGAAATCGGACCCAAGAAACGCAAGAAAGGTCCAACCCCAAAGTACTCTTACAAATCAAGTTCATATACATTAAGGTTTCTTATGAAAACATTTTAATTATTATTTACATAAAATAAACGTAATACAGCCACACAACAAAGTTATGAAAATATTTTAATCGTTATTTGCATGAGAATAAATAAAAACTATCACCACAATGCTCACCACTATGATTCCCCTTATCTCGTGTATTAATATTTTTAAGTGTAACAATTTATGATTTGCAAAAATAACTGTTGCACCTGTGTAGATTAGATAAGCAAAGTGTATTCACGTTGTGCACCCTATACATTATGGTCAAGCATGCGCCCTTAAAATAGCATAATGAACAACGCGCAACGCGCCACTGACTTTAAACTTTTTTTTTCTGGTCAGTGGCGCAATTGTTTTTTGAAACTGCAAAATAGCATCAGGGATGGTTTGCGCCGGAACACGCCTCTTTTTTTGCGCTGAACCACCCAGGTAGCGCAAGTTCATTCCCTAGTTTGCCGACGTGCTTCTGTGACGGGAAAAACCCGCTGTGCGCCGGGGCAAAATACGAATGATACATGCGTCACGGACAAAGTCAGTTGCGCTGGGTGCAAGATAGAGCCCTTAGTCGTCTTATTCTGTAATGCTTATCAAAAGATTAAAGATTATTTTAGTATCTGTTAGACATAAAGCAGTAACGGAGAGATTAAAAACAGCATGCTGTAGATTGCAGTAAATGATGGATGATGTGATAAAGGCGAGATGTGAAAAGAGGAGGGGTGTCCTTTCTTTTTTTTCCACTATCTTCTCATCCACCCCTGTTTTGTTATGCTGTTGCTAATGGTTGGTATTTTGAAATACATTCACAAGGACTACCCAGGGATACTGTACTCACTACAATGTCAAGCTCCATATTTTACCTTTCTGTCAACATTGCAGTTTTTTTTTAAATTAGTGATACAATGTTGTCGATATTTGAAGCTTGAATTGTTAAAGGGAAGAAAAGAAATTGGTATATACTGTAGATATTAAAGGAATATTCAATTTTCTTAAAAGAAAAATCCAGATAATTTACTCACCACCATGTCATCCAAAATGTTGATGTCTTTCTTTGTTCAGTCGAGAAGAAATTATGTTTTTTGAGGAAAACATTGCAGGATTTTTCTCATTTTAATGGACTTTAATAGATCCCAAAATTTAATACTTAACTCAACACTTAACAGTTTTTTTCAACGGAGTTTCAAAGGACTATAAACGATCCCAAACGAGGCATAAGGGCAATACGATTGTCATTTTTGACAAGAAAATAAAAAATATGCACTTTTAAACCACAACTTCTTGTCTAGGTCCTTTCCTGCCGTGACCTAACGTAAATGCGTAGTGACGTAGCAGTGTTTCCCACAGGATTTTGAGATACTGTGGCGGCGATGTTGTCACATGCTAATTAGCATATATGTGACGTCATTGCGTCATGTTTTACTCTTTGATCCGTCACATTATATTGCATTTTAACACAACTGAATGCTATTTTTACATAGTTTCTATTCTGTTGTCTATAAAATAGTGACTAAACAGGACCCAGTAACGACCCACGACTCAGTAACTCTTCGTTGAATCCAATCAGCTCTTTCTTTAACTGCTGCTAAAAACGCAACATTGTCTGAAAAAATCATCATACGTTTACATTGAGGCTGTACTGATTTTGCTCTTCTCATCAGTGTTGTTGTGTTATGAGCGCTTTTTTATTTGAAATACGAGTGGTAGTTTTATTGTATATCGCGTATAGCGCAAATAATTTGTTGCAAATTCAGAAATATGAGAGAATACACGGTTGCTGTTACTACAGAACACGTGCATGGGCATGCCACATCATAGGTAGGGAGAGAGCTCGGACACAGACTCACATCAGAACGGGTATGTGTGGGAAACACTACTGCTAACCTTTTGTTAAGTTACTCTCATGATGAACTTGATCAGCCGTAACATCCGTGACTGTTGAGGTTTACGCGAAAAAGAGAAGGAACACGGAGTTAAATACTTTTCACTGTTATGTGAGAGAGGCGCGTAGCAAAGAGAGGGAAGGGGGCCGGAGGCGCGTGCTGTTGAGGTGCTGCACACAACGAGAGCGGGAGGATGGAGGCGCGCTGAGCGCTCGCTGCAATGAATTAAGACGTTCTAAATAGTAAAATTAAAATGTTAATGGGAATCATGAAAAATCTATTTGTGGCGGCCAGTGTTGATTCTGTGGCGGCCCGCCACAGATAAATGAATATATGGGAAACACTGCGTAGAGAGGCCAAGTGTTACATATATGAAACGAACATTTGCGGACCCTTGTAAACAATAAACTGACACAAATACATTAATTAGTATCATTCGACATACAACAACGTCGGAACGGTCCTCTTTCTCAACACTTGTAAACACTGGGGCGTAGTTTCGCGTTCGTCCTCTGTGACCTCTTGACGTCATGACGTATTGCGTGGGATCACGCTGGCTCATCACGACCGGATCTAGACGAGAAGTTGTGGTTTAAAAGTGCGTATTTTTTATTTTTCTTGTCAAAAATGACAATCGTTTTGCTAGATAAGACCCTTATGCCTTGTTTGGGATCGTTTATGGTCCTTTGAAACTCGTTGAAAAAAACTGTTAAGTGTTGAGTTAAGTATTAAATGTTGGGCTCTATTAAAGTCCATTAAAATAAGAAAAATCCTGCAATGTTTTCCTCAAAAAACATAATTTCTTCTCGACTGAACAAAGGAAGACGTCAACATTTTGGATGACATGGTGGTGAGTAAATTATCTGGATTTTTTTTAAGAAAACGGACTATTCCTTTAATTTAATTTCCGGTGATGGAGTTGTTTGTTTCTGTGTTTTTATTTAAAACCGTAGTATTCTCTCTCTTGCAAGGCTACACCTGGAAACTCTCTTACCATACAGTATGTTTGTAGACTACTGTTTGCTTTAAAGGGCTCCTTTTATGATTTTTCACATTTCAACTTTATTTAATGTATACTTTTGCTGTTTAAGCATATAAAGCTCAGTTACAAAACTAAAAGTCCCTTTCAAATGGAGAAAAAAAAACACTGCTTTACAACTACACCAAATGGCTTGTTAAAAGTTACAGTCTGCTGCTTCTGTATATTTAAACATCACAATATCTTGTATATCTGATTGCTTGACCAATCAGAGTAGACTGAGCATTTGGGGGGGCAACAAAGAGATAGTAGTTACAATAAAGCATTTGAGAAAGATTGGAAAGAAAGGTGCTGCAATAATGCAAAATATGTGAAAAAATTATTTATGAATAATCCAGCATTCATATTCTAGCATGCCCTAAAAACTAAATCAAGAGATTGTTAAAGGCATGGTAAATCTATTTAATGGCTCTTGTCAAGGATGCTTATCTTTCTTCAAGCATTAGATACAACAGATGTTGAGAACAGCTGTGATGTAATTGGTCATTTGCAGTGGTGCTTTTAATCCATCTGTTACTGTTTCTGTAATGTTTTGGTAAAGTATTGCATTAGCAGCGCAAAAGGATGTAGGTTCGGTCCAAGGGAACAAACACTGATAAAGAGTACCTTGAATGCATTGTAGGTCGCTTTGGATAAAGGCATCTGCCAAACACATAAATGTAAATGTGTTATTGTTCTTTCGTTATAGCTGGATATATTAAATCTGAAAGAACATTATGAAAGCTCTTACAATGTTTGCCTTTTAAAGGCAGGGTATATGATTTTGAAAAATGCTAACGGTAGCCTAATAGCACTGAATTCAAGATCCCACCCTCCATTCAAATCGGCATCTAAAGCCACGCCTCCTCCAAAATACCGAAATGAGCGAGTGCCTGCGGTCAGCCGCGGTTACGAGTCATCCAAAAAATATTTTTAATGATATTCGGTTTGCGGTCGGTCGGGTCGTTTGAAATAAAGAAGGCAATTAACTATTTTAAACAATTACTACTTTTAAAAAAGGCGGGCAATTACAGGTACTACTTTTTAAAAATGCGGGTCAGGTGCGGGTTGTTTATACATTGGCCCACGCATCACTGGTCCACATCCCATGTCTCATTCACCAGTGAGAAAACTAACATTACCAAAATAACCAACATGAACAACTGTTTTAAAACGGAATTAGTTAAAGCACGTTTTCGATACTGTAGACGTAGAAGTATATTGTTACACTAATTTGTAAAGGAACACAAACTTCATAAGCAATCAATGTTTCATCAAAGTAGAATATCTGAATCCATTTAAATACAATCCTGTTGCGTACCTACCTACCAACATAAACATTGCAATGACCCTTTAAGACCCTTTGCCTCCCATAGCTGTTTGCATCTTGTTGTAAAGCAGTAAAGTAACAGATGTTCATTTGGTTTTTGCCCTTTGCTGATCCAGACTAGGGATGTTCACATTGACCGTTTAACCGTTAACCGAAGGTAAGAAATTATGACCGATTAACATTATCAGTTAAAATAAAAAATATTTGTTAATACATGGTGTGTGTCGCCATGAGGCGACAGACATTTCGCCACTTTTCTATCTTTAATTTGTGAATGTCCTGTAAATGACACAAATGATTGCTGCCCTGACGGTCTGATAAAGTAATCATTTGTATGAGAAATCATTTGTATGCCCGTTTGGAAGCTGAACGGAGACGCGCGCGTGTCCGCGCAAGATGACGCGGTCCGTCTGCGCACATCCGGACAGACGTTCGCTGATGGCCTCTGACCCTAACCATAAACATCTAGCTCTTTTTGGACAAACGGAGAAAGACGACGCAAAACCAAAACTTTCTGAAAAGCGTCCTGCTTTAGAAATGACCACTGTGGTAGATGAAACGGAGACAATCTGCCATTTGGATATTAATCCACTGGACCGATCGCGTGCTTTTTAACAAGGTATGTTGCGTGAATATCTGATAATGTATGAATCCTGGTTCTGTTTTTGATCTGTGGCTGCTGTTTGCACAACGTAAAACCAAAGACGACGCAAAACCAAAACTTTCTGAAAAGCGTCCTGCTTTAGAAATGACCACTGTGGTAGATGAAACGGAGACAATCTGTCCTTTGGATATAAATCTACTGGACCGATCGCGTGCTTTTTAATAAGGTAATGTTGCGTGAATATCTAATAATGTATGAATCCTGGTTCTGTTGTTGATCTGTGGCTGCTGTTTGCACGTTCAAATTAAATGTTTTGTTTTTACTAGTTCACAGACAACCGTCAACTGTATTTTTACTCAATGACAATTTCATATTAAAATCTTATCAGTTAACGGTTAATGTTCGGTTTAGAAGCTACGGTTGTCGGTCGGGAAAATTAACTGATATGAGCATCACTAATCCAGACGTGTTTTTTTTTTTTTGTCGTAGTTGGTTTAAAAAACATATTTTGTTTTGTGGCTTCTATGCAGGTTGTCAATTCAGCAGGAAAGTTTGCCGTTCTCCCTCTGTTTACTGACGGGAGGTGAGCGCACGTGAACGCGCTGATGATGTATGATGTATGGTGTCTGCGTGAACAGGGTGCGCAGTGGCATATCCAAAACACATTCACAGATGAGGGGCAAACTTGCACGCATCCAATTATTGCGTTCGGTCCAAGTTCAATAATTCACAGATGACACGCATTTATAAAAATTATTTAAACCACTTAACATAGTGATTGCTATCAGGATGTGAGGTGACTTTTAACCAGCATAACTAAAAATGTTTCTGGATCAAATCAGATACCCTGCATTTAAGCTTTAGATTAAGACTGCACAATGCTTCAGTGTTTAGATTAGTTAACTTAGAATTGCACTGTATATTTATTTATTAATAAATTTCGGGTTTTTCTTGTTCAGAGATCTGATCTGGTTACCTTGGGTGGTCATTTTCAGTTCATTGTTGACAAAGGGTGATGCAGATGTCCAAACGAATAAAGAGTCTCCATTGATTGTGCGTGTGTGTTCAGATGGGCCATCTGGCATCAGTCCACATTATTTATACAAAACGGTTTTCTACAGTGAACCACTTGTTATCCTCATTAAAAGTTTTTTTCATCATGATTTTCGAGGCACTCTAATGAACAGTTGTCTCCGTTCATTTTAGTTCATGATAAAAAAGGCCAGCTTTGTGCCCCTAACTTGGGGTAGTCACTGTATTTTTTTATGGTCCGTTGCTCTTTTCTTCCTAATGCCACAAGCTCTCTTGCAATTTGTGTTTTTTCACCATGCAAGTCAGACAGCTAGCCAGATTAAGGGTTAACCTTTTACAAAACACCATGTGGTGGCATACACATGCTGGTATGAAAGCATATAACAGTTTTGGACTCATTGTCTTGTCACATGTTACTCAGTTTTCTGGGTAGTCCTGGTCAATCCCAGACCATCCCCTTTGGCTTTCCTATCTCTCCACTGACTCCTACCTCAGTCTTTGGGATGCAAGTCTTGGTCACTGGCTGGGTCTAAAGCCTCGGCTCGTAGATCATTTGTGGTGCCCATAGAGAGAAATCCTGAAGGATAAGAGCATGATGAGAGGTAAAGTTAATCACCCTTTCCATGACAAAACTTTTTCTTGTGCTGTTGTTTCTTCACTTTTGGGCTTGTTTGGCTCTTCTTTAGCACATAAGCCTGTATGTCTCAGAGTAATGTATATTGTCTCTGTCTGCCTTTAGTACACAAGGCTTTGGCCTGTCTTATAGATCATTGATGTGTATAATGTTCGCTGAGTACAGTCACATTAAAATGTACAAATATTGTAAGCAAGCATAAATTCCAGTTTGTGTGTGTGTGTGCAAGCTCATATTTTCCTAAACTATTTGATAGAGTGTGAATATAGGGGTTTGGAGAGTAGTGTTGTGCAATTCTGTGAGATTTGTAAACCCTTGCAAATGTTTAATTTCTCCCATAAATATGCATTGACATTTTAGCCAGACCTCCATTACCTATTTTATATCAATTTTTTTATGAGACTCAACAGTCTGTAGGACAGTCTGATTATCTGCAAACCTTTTTACATGTTTATCCAGAGTTTGAACAAGTTTACGTTGCTTACAACTCTAAATTTAGAAAATCATACTGTATAATAGTATTTTGATTGATAAGCATGTGTGTAAGAAACAACACAGACTGATGTCATCCATCAAGCCGAGCCGAATAGCTTCTAGATTGCATAGTAGTGCTCTGATAACTCACCAGCTAAAGTTTTAAACAAATGGTTTGACTATTAGTTCATGCATTTATTTATTGCTCATGATCTGTACAGGACACCTTATAAAGACACACATGTTCATGCACTGGTCCTGTTGGCAACACGGATATCTTGATACTGACATGTCTGAGCCATCTAAAGGCAAACTCAGAGCTTTATTTTCATTTTTAACCATACAGCTTGTAAACAGTGAAACGAAACCCTCTCTCTAGAGCCAAGATGCTACACAAGATACACTTAAAGGGGACATATCATGAAAATCTGACCTTTTCTATGTTTAAGTCCTATTGGTGGGTCCCCAGTGCTTCTATCAACCTAGAAAATTTGAAAAAGATCAACCCGATAACTTAGTTTTGATAATCTATTCTCTGCAAGCATGTGAAAAAATAGCTCATTGAAATTTGGCTCCCCTTGTAATGTCAGAAGGGGATAACCCCGCCCCTTAATCTTTCACTATCCAACCACAGTGCAGATATCAACTCATTTTAATTTTAAAGGACACACTAAAGAAGCCAAATTTTTGTGGCTAAAAAAGGGCAATGTTAAAATGCAATGTTTGTGTTAAAATTGCAATTTTAACATGTTATAATAAATTATCTGTGGGGTATTTTGAGCTAAAACTTCACATACGCACTCTGTGGACACTAAATATTTATTTGACATCTTAAAAAAGTTTTGCGAAATGTCCCTTTTAATTAAATTACCTTGAATAATCTTTAAAAATCGTAAATATAATTAAAGTTAAAAGAACTAAAACCATACCAAGATAATAAGAAATGCAAACATATGCTCAACATTACAAAGGTTATACACAGAGTACCCACTAAATTACACTTCTTTAAAGTACACTTAGTAAAGTGTACTTTTTCACACACTAATTTTGTACTTAATATGCAAAACATTAATTTAGGTATTGCTGATATTTATTCTTTATACTTTTTAGTATGTACTTCAAATACACTAGTCAACATTAGTGATAGACCGATAAATCGGCCGCCCGATATTTGCGAGTTTTATGTATATCGGCATCAGCCGATATGTGGCTGCTGTGTTTGCCGATTTTTTCCGGCATTATTTACAGACAGAGTGCTGGAAGCCGCGAGCGATTGCAGGTCATGTGACTAAAAACAACCAACCTTTCAATGACAAAATCGAAAGCTCGGCCTAAGCTGATCATAGCTGCACAGAGCTAGTTTTTATTTCTCATCTCTATATATATTTAATAGTAGTAAAGTGCTAGAAATCAATATCCTTTGCTGATAGTTCCTCGTCATTGTGGAGGTGCAGTTCATGGTTCCATAGCACCCTCACCTGTTTTTACTATTTGTTAAATATAGTTTTTTTAAGTTCAATAAAAGTTACTTTTTTAAATTGAGACTTGTAATATTCATCATCATGTCATTTTTATGATGTAAATTGAGTGAGCAAAAGCAGTATCGGCTCCAAATATTGGCTCAAGAAAATCGGCGGCCTGTATCGGTCATCGGCTAAGGCTGATGAAACAAAAATCGGTATCCGCATCGGCACAAAAAAATAATCCATATCGGTCGATCCCTAGTCAACATTTGAAGTGGATCAACTTTTATCAAAGTTTTTTTTATCCATTTCAAATATTGACTCATCTACTGGCTGGTATTTAAGTATATTTTTAACTTATATATAAGTATACTTTATTTTTACTTGGTTACATTTTAGTGCATGTTTGCTAGCCTATGCAACAGCATTTACAACAATAACAGTTAGGGTAATAAAAACAAGACTATGGATTGTAATAAGTGTACAAACATTCAAGTTTTTTTTTCGAGATTCAGGCTTATTGTGAAATAAAGTCATTATCACATTTATGCCCAATCATTTCTTTAAAAAGTGCATGTTTACTGGGCAATGTCCTGTAAATTAGAAAAAGTATGTGCATGTGTGTTTGTGGGAAGCTAGGAAAGGGACACTAGGTGGAGCTATGGTCTCAAAGGCTAAATACAGGTGATGGTGTTTGCTATATTCACCAGCTATTTCTCTCACTTTTCTATGTGATCTACTTCTCTCTCTTTATCTGGCTCCCCTCCTCACTTTTACAGATTGAAATGATCTTGAACAGAGCCCTAATCTGTTTTATCTCATTCTGACACTTAAGTGGTGTCCTGCTTACTGTCATCACTTTAACTAAAGCTTCTTCTCTTGGTTTAGTGTGCAGCGAGCACATTATTTATGCTGGGAGAGGAAACAGCTCATCATCTTTTTTATCAAGGGTTACGGATAGAAGCTTGGATATAAAAGGCAACAAAATGCAATTATAGAGTTTGACATACTTTGTAAAAGCTATTACCAGTAAAATTAACCATTTTATGCACTGGACTGGAGACAGCAATCCATTGGTTCTCTATACCAGAATGCAGAGTCTGAGAAGACCAGGTAAGCTCAGCTTTGTGTTATGTACAGTGGGGTTTAAAATCTGAGACTAAATTACAGTAAATGTGTGGGGTTGTTACAATTGCATATAATTTAAACTCAGTTCAACTTTATAATTAACTAGTGTTGATCATATAGGCTGCAATGAAGAATGTTGTATTAAACTAGACAAGAATTAAAAGCAACATTTGGCACAAGTGCATTTAGAGTCTGTGTGTACAAAAGCTTACAGTTTCATTTGTATTTATACATAATAACAAATAGATAATACATTTGTATTAGGGCTGGGTGGTACAAATGTATTTAGAATTTTGGTGGTATATTGGTATTATTTTCTCGTGGGGATATGGGATGAGACAATACTGTACCTCAATATCGGTATGGTTTGATACGGAAGAATTTAATAATTCTTTGCAACAGATGCTCTGCCAGAAAGGCACAATGAGGTTAGACGTAAGCTTTCCAACCACCTTACATGTTGTGCAGATGTATATTTTCAAACACAGAGGAAAACTCTGTCTTTGATTTTTATCATACACTGTTTGGTGATTGATATCTCACATGAGGCTTAGACATGAGGCATATAAACACTTATTACACTATAGCCTGGCTAACACCAGACCAGTCTCATAGAGAATGAGACGACGTCTGGGAACCACATGCTCATTTTCTTGTATTTTAGGCTTGGTTTTCGAATGCCCAGAGTCGTTTATTGGGCGCTACAAATGTCGATCAAATGTGTCTGTACGTAGCTCATAGCCAATTGTTTCAGTTATACCAGATGACGGATCTAAAGTGACATAAATTCAAGCGTCAACATATTGAAAAGCAACACAACTTAGTGGCAATGTGACAACCACATTAGGTAGGCTACAGGCATAATGACAATATGATATTAATAAATAACACTTAGGGCCCTATTTTAACGATCTAAGCACATTGTCTAAAGCGCACAGCGCAACGTCTAAATGGGCGTGTCCGAATCCACTTTTGCTAATTTAACGACGGGAAAAATGGTTTGTGCCCCGAGTGCACGGTCGAAAATGGTGGGTCTTTTTTTTCAATGAGTAATGGGTATGTTTTAGGCGAAATGTGCAATAAACCAATGAGAGTCTCAGCTATCATCTCCTTTAAAAACCAGCTGCGCTGGCGCTATGTCTAATCCTTATTTAGATGACGAACTTTGTAAGCTGAAAAACTAAGCGGAGGAAGAAGATCCCCAGTTTAAGATGAACGTTAAATAATTGTGTTGTTTTTCACTTGTATTGAAATTATTTTTTTTATTAAAACCTTTAAAACCAGTTTTCTTTTAGTCATGGAAGTAAAAAGCAGGCTTTTAATTGCTTTAAATGTATGGCTATCCAATATCATCAAAAATAATTTACAAGTATGTAAGAAAAGGTTTGTACTCTAAAAATACTTTATCTCCTGTTTGTTACAAATAAAGAATTTACAAACGGCTCTCCTTGCGTTTCAGCACTTGGACAGCGTCAGTTTAAGCATTACTTAAAAATGTTTCTCATCCCACCATATCCACAGGTACAGAGTCATCATATACAATAAATCCGTGAGGTAGCATAAAAAAAAAACATTTAAAAACAGATGCATTTGTTTAAAGCAAAGCATTTATTTACTTACTTACCAGGCTGCAGGTGAAGCAGCTCTTTGTGCCTTTTAACGTCTCATAATCGGTCCTCATTTATGTCCAAGAGACTCAATAATAATCTTTTACATTCAATCCTTTAATCTTTGATATTAAAAAGCGTTTTTGTGCTGCTGCACATTCATGTATGCGATAAGCAAACCCGCGTTGTCGATCCATTTATAGGCGCATATTACTAACGCGCTCTTTAAATAACAAAAAAACATATTGCGCCATTGACTTTAGACTTTAGACCAGGTTTTTGTTGGTCAATGGCGTAGTCTATTTTAGTTGCCTCGAAATAGCAACGCGCCAACAATGCGCCTGAACACACCTCGTTTTTACAACTAAACGCCCATGGGCGCTGCAGGGAGCAAAAATGAGCGCAAATGCATTTGCTATTTAAACAACGTGGCGCTAAACCTGAAAATGATCATTGCACAGGGTGGAAACTAGCAAAAGACACTTGTGTCGCGCATTGCGCCGGGTGTAAGAGAGAGCCCTTACTATTTATAAGTCAAATGGACTTCGTCGATGACGATGCCTAGCAGGATGGTCCTATAAAACTTCGTGGCTATCATGTCTTGCCATATCCAAACACCCTTCTTGGATATAAAATTGTTTAACGGCAAAAGTTGCTCTTTTTTAAAAAAATAAACTTGCGTTCAAATCTACTTAGAACACTATCTAAGGCTTCATCAAAAAGTAACTTCGCGTCTGCTGCCGTGTTGGATAAAAACTGCTTCGGTGTGTCGCATAGATGTCGTCATCGTCTTGCTGCCCCCTCCCCGTTCTGTGATTGTTTCCCTATTTCAGGGGGAAAATTATCCATGGTAGACTTGCAGCGTGAATGAATTTGCATGCATGACAGCATGGGAATTTAACCCAGGCTAATTACACTGTACAAAATACCAAGATATTTATTGTATTTCACCAATCATATCATGTATTTAGCAGGTGCTTTTATCCAAAGGGAGTTACAGGGAAATCTATAAATGTATTATCAGTATGTGTGTTCCCTGGGATCGAAACCCATGGCCTTAACTGTAGGAAAACCTTACTGTATCTCTTCAGGATCTGCATTCAGTCTTGCCTGCACTCACTTGCACTATCACTTTGTCAAACTCCACTTTGTTCTCTCCCTCTCTCTCTCCCCCCCTCTCTCTCCCTCTCTAAGGCCTGCTATGGCATTGCAGTGGTGGGAAAGCACCGTGCTATATTTAAATACCTGTGATGTCTGTCTTCATGTGAAGCTTTAGCTTCTTTGCTGTACTTCTGTTGAAAGGAGTATGATTGACAGTGAAGGGGTGCTTTGTGTGTATATGTGCCAGTATCGCGTGCTCCACTGCTGTCCTCCCCTTTTCCTGTTGCTTGTTGCTTTCATGACCTTCACCAGACCTGATACATCTCCTTCGAAGAGCAGTGAACATGTCTCAGTCTTGTTTAACCCTTTCATGATTAAAACGCAGAACAATTGAGACTGTTGGGTAGACTCACTTGAAACCACGTTTGAAACAAGAGTTACTGCACTTACAGTAAGTAGTTTGGACATGTTTATTCCTCTTTTAGCTATTTTTGTAACTTATTTTTTCTTTAAAGTGGGATTTTAAATTATTTTAACGGTATAGTTTGACATGATTTTGAGTATGTCTGTTTCCCAGGATATCTGGTTTCTATTCACTGTAAGCAAAGTGGGTCAAAATCTGTGACCTAGAAGGCACAGAGACTGTGTAGTAGACACTTAGCCTGAGTGATCTTTGATATGAGACAGACACAGAAAGACAGCAGCTAATACAAGACAGTGCCATTTAAACTGCTTGTGTAGACTGCTGTGTGTTTTTTGAATCCTGAAAAGTTTCATTGGCTCCCACTTCTGACCTGTTTTTGTTCTGTAATGTAGGCTTGACATTATTTTATTTATAGATCTAAATATCTTATAGTTTGTGGCAGTTTAATATTTGTTATATAGTATTGGAGCTGTTCCAGTAGGTGACTTTGTATGGTGAACGTGTATGATGTGATTGAAAAATCATAATTTTTACTACGTACGTACTGTTGCTAAGGTGTGTGCATGACAGTTAGCCTAAATAGCAAAGCCTCATGCTCCACAGCTGTCCAGTGACCCCACCTGCTCTCTCTCCATCAGACTTTTCTGACCAAAATAGACACATACACATGGCAGATACAAATTACAAACAAAATACAATAAAAAACTGTAGGGTCTAAATCTTTTACCCATAAAGTCAGATATGATTATGCAATGAAAACACTTTCTTTAGCCCTGGATAAGCTTGTAAGCTCTGTAACTATTTTAGCTTCCTTTAACTCCATCTACACACTGCAATATTAGTTTCCATTGGTAGAGTATTTGTGTCAGCACTCCTAATAGTATGACAGGCTTACTGTATGTGCTAGCTGTAAATTAGCTAGTCCTACGCTAAATATACTCACTTGAGCTTTAGCTAAGCCTGACTGGCTAACAATGAGCTATTATCTGGCTTAAGGATGATAACTGGAGCATTTTCTGTGCGCTTACTGTCACTGTACAACTCACGAAATTCAACCTGACTTTCCATGCCTTAAAACTGTGTTTAGCTCAGAGCCCTTGAAATTCGAATATATCTGAATCTTCTAGATGTTGTCACAGGACACATTCTTCTGTTCAAAACAAGTTAGATTAATTGCAATGAATGCAAGGCTCTTAAAATGTTTTTGGAAAATTGTTGTTCCCTCTTGAAAAAGCTGCATATTGTGCCCAAAGATGTGTATGTTGACTTGACATTGTACAATGACAATTTAGAAACATCATACAATAGTCATACCTAGGGATGCACCGATATATCGGCCTATAATTGGTATTGGCAGATATAAGCATTTTTTGGACATTGACTAAGACCTTGTTCACACTGTCAGTCCAAATCCTATCACATTTATAACGTGTGAACGGACAAAAATTGCATAAAATCCGTTTCAGGCTACTACCAGAGGTGGTTTGAAATCCATATCCGCAGTTCCTGCAAATTAATTTCAGTCTGACCACTCTGATCGCATTTGTGTAGCTTTTTGGTTACGTCATGCTTTCACGTCACGTAAACGCAACCCCAGTGCGAACTTTAGAACAGTCTATTTCTGACAAAATGATAGGGGTGTTTGGGAAAGTCCACATTTTGGGGAATATAGTTTTTACAAAGTCAGACATCGAAGCAGATTGTCGTGCCAGTGCGACGTCATTGCAATAGAAACACGGATGCACCGATTTTTTGGCCCGATACCGATTTAAACAGACAACTTCTGGCCGATGCCGATATTAAACACTTGTATACAATACTATACAGTTGGTCTATTAGCTAGTTTATTTCTGCATCAAATTATTTTTACTGAACATGGATTTGATCTAATTAACATTCAACTGACCAACATAATAAGAGAGGCCAGTGTTTCCCATACATTGATTTATTTGTGGTGGCCCACCACAGAATCAACACTGGCCCCCACAAATAGAATTTTCATGATTCCCATTTACATTTTATTTTCACCATTTAAAACAGCTTAATTCGGCTTAAAATATAATTTGATATATAATACAGATCAAATACAGATACAGATCAAAGAGTAGAAGTGAAACATATTTCAGGTGCCAACACTAGATCAAACTCAAACACAACATGATGACTTCACATATGCTAATAAGCGGGTGACGTCATCACCACCACAGTCTCCTCAAAATCCTGTGGGAAACACTGGAGGCACAAATTAAGCTAAAACAAATATAATAAGACAGCATGACAACCTTCATAGGTGGTTTTTGCTATTCAGCATTTATTTTATTAACAACATTAACTCATTTTTTACATACAATGGATTTCTTTATGCATTTATTTAATAAACAATCGGTATCGGCCTTTCTCGTGCTATTGCCGATATGCCAATGGTTTCAAATTCATAAAAAATCGGCTGATAAATATCGGCGGCCGATACATCGGTGCATCACTAATAGAAACAGTGCAGCAGATAATCAAGAACACGACAGGACGCACAGATCGGTTCTGAACAATTGTGATACACAATGTGGACAGCAAGTCTGTCAATGTAATACAATACTTTGAAACAAGAAGTATAAAGCAAAATTATCGTTTCGGTATATGTCATTCTAAGTAATCAAATATCAGTATCGGCATAGAAATATTGTATCTCTAGTCATAACCCAAAGATCTGTTTCGGTTTGGGTTTTACCTAATGGCATTAAAATAGGACCTTATGACTTTGTTTGTGTATTTCTGAGAGACAAATATTACCTAAAAGTTTTAATCCTTTACATGTGAAACGAGTAATGCTTGGGAACTTATTTGTTTTCTTTGGAAGGTTTTGTGTAGTTTTATCAGTTATATTGTCAGAATTTATTATTGTGGTGAATGTGTGTAGAGTGATTCATGCATTTTCATGTGTGTATACTTCTTGTTTTGATTTTATGTATATAATGTATATACTGTACAGCGTATGCACTTCAAAACTTAGTTTGCTAGTTATTTACTAATGAAACTCAAACAAACACACATTCAACAAGCTTTCAACAAAGGTGCCGCCAGACCACTGACAGCCCAGCCATCCAAGCAAGGGAAACAAAGAAACTGTGACCCAGACTCAGCCACTCAGAATACACGTTCCCTTTTTAGGATAGAGGTGTGTGTGATAATTTTAGTTAAACGTGATGTGAATTGAGCGAACAGTTAACTGACCTTGTACTGCTGCATATTACTGACCTTGATCAGGTGACCAATGTTTGAAACAAGACTCGATGAATGTTTACTAGTCACCTCCCAATCTTAGGACTTTGATCTGTCATGTGTCATATATCAAGCACTATAGAAGTCATACTGGTTAAATAGAGCAGAATGTTTTCATGGGTCATCATCGGTTCTTCCCTCTGTGTCATACGTTATGCTTATAGCATGAGATTGAACTCTGATGTTAGGAAAAACATTGACTTACAATATATCACAATTCTATTGAGAAGGCATATTATGCAGGCTAGGCATATGCTATTGCAGATGACAAGGATGTATATGTGCATTGTGCGGGTCTGCTGTTTTTACACTTTTTCAATAAACAAAGCAAGCGCACATAAAATTTGCGAAACTTTAATAGCTAAGAACAAAAAATAGGCTGAACAAGCTTATTTTAAAGAAAACAGGCTTTTTTTCCTGGCTTGAAACACTATAAAAGTTGATCATTTAAAGGGGACAGAGAATAAAAAACCATTTTTACCTTGTCTTTGTTGAATAATGGTAGTCTACCCGCATTCACGAACATACAATAAGTGCTAGACATGCTAAACATCTCAGTCTCATAGAAAATCCTCTTTTAGAAATGTCAGCCAGAAAACGGCCCAATCTGAAAAACTGATGCTTATGACATCACAGGCATCTCACTGCCCCTCACTTTAAAATAATTTGCTGCAAAGTCAGCCAATCAGTAATGAGATTGCAAGTTAAGCCAGTAGGGGGAGCCAAATAGGTGCAAAACCACTTGTTTAAAATCCCCCACCCTAATAGAGCTATCTGAGAGAGGTTTTTAGGAAGCTTCTAAGGCATTACAGACCCAAACAAAAAAAAATTTTTGTCTACATGTCACATCACAGAACAAGGATAAATACCTCGTTCAATCATTCTATGTCACCTTTAAGAAATCTGGTCCATGTCAGAACACATCGAATTTAAACGATAGTTTACTAGCTTTTTCTAGACCGGTGTTTCTTAAAGTTGCCATAAAATTAAAAACTAAAATTTTTGGGATTTTTTTTTTACCTTTGACTTATCTGTGAGCTTTAATATTTTTTATAAATTCATGTGCCCTCATAATTTTTTATCTAAAACGCTTACTTTGTTGCGATTGCGCTTCCAACAATCCAATAAGCCCTCGATGGATGAATTCAAGACTCGTCCTACCTTTTTATTTTATTTTAGAAGCTGTCTCACTTAGTAATATGTCACGATGGGGAAAATAAAACAATAGCGTCTTCCGTTTCATGGCAACTTTTACTCCAGTTCTCGTGACTGACCGCTCCTTTCCAAATATTTTATACTTCTCATTATATAAAACACCAGATTAAGTTTATCAGCTTGTTAGTGTTTCGGTTAGAAAAACAAGTTTGTTCGACTTCAACGGCACTGCGCAGACTGATTGGCTTGTGACATCACAGTCACGCGAGCGTAATTTGAGAGATGAGTACTCCATATCCGTTTAAATTGCTCTCGCTGTACTGCGATGTCACACCCTGATCGTTTTGTGCAGAGCCGCATGAAGTTGAACCACCCTTTAATGGAAGAGTGCTTATTAGTTGTATTTGACGTTTTTTATATGTAGAGACGGTGATACCAAAACGTCCTGGGAGGGGAGTCCTATGTAATGGAGTTTACAAACACTGCTGCTCTATACCACAGCCTTGGGTTTAGTTGCACTTGTCATATTTTAATTATTCATAATTTGTTCATTTGTACATTTGGTTTAAATACTAGTTAAGTGTTGTCTTTTTATTAGATTGCTTTTCATGTGTGAGATGTAAAGTAGTTATTTACATAATCCTTGTATCATAAAGACCCCAGTTACCCAAGTTTTGTCTTCCAGGACATTGACATTACTGTATGAATGAAGATGATCATTTTCAAAAGCAGGTCTGCACAACTGCACCATCATTTTCAAGTCCAAGGGGCGTGTCTAAAAATAGCCCCTATACCCTGAAATAGTGCACCATTTGAGGAAACATCCATTTTTAGTGCTGTCTGAACTCCATAGTGAACATTGAGTGCACTTATTCAATCCCACAATGCACCACAATAATAAGTGTACAACCGATGAACGGAGACTCGTGCCAAATGAATTCTCGCGTCTTGGCGGAAGATGGCGCCCACACTGCAAGTGTGTGGCGAAATGACTCACTGGTTTTCATTCACTCATTCGAGTGAACTATATATATAACTATATAGTGAAGTAATAGGGAATAACGCATGAGGGTACGGTACAGGGGCTATTTCGGACACAGCCCAAGTCTCTAAATTTTGAATTATGACATCATCTCGTACACTGGAACCAGTTCTTAGACTAACATTTTCTTAAACTCTTAAGCTGATATTGAAGTCTTGGCACTTCATGAGCCATGGCTTAATTTGCCTCATAATTCCTCTTTATTTCTATTTGTGTGAGTTTATTGTCACCATTCACCACTTTATTTACTACTGTAGCGTGCAGAGGGTAAAACCGAGCCCAGCCGTTTGAGCTCTAAATACGAAGCACATGTACATGTGTGTGAGAGCGTATCATTAGATGGTGAGCTATGGATTGGGGGATGATGTCACATTTGGACTATTTGTCATATGAGAAACCGGGAAAGTCTCGAACGAATTAGTCTAATGACAGGACAGAACAGATGTCATCCTTGAAGTGACGTTGTCTCTTTATCATCAGTTAGATCATGATAGAGTGACGGTTTAATTTAGTTATTAGCTTAGTCTTTGGAATGCCCCTGATTTTTTGATCATGATCTGTTTATAGGGTCTGATCTGGAGCTTTATCAGATGCTGATGTTCTGGATCGTAAAGTTCTCTAATTGTGTCCAGAACAGCAGCAGCAGCAGCTGATTTCTCAGGCTGCTTGAGACACTCACTGACACGTTCTTGATTTTGATGGGTCTCATTTCTTTGGTCTATAAGCTGTCCTTAAGGGTGTTTGTGTGCATGGCATTGATAAGTATTGCAGTGGAAACACTGCACTCAGGATAATAGGCCAGAAATAGTGCAGGGTGAATGCCATTCTGCATGTACAGCAGTGCCTAAATACTCCAGTTGCTTGAACGTTACTGTTTGGTTAGACGGTCAGCCAGAGTCCATTCCATAATGGCTTGTTTGTCATTCCCTTCCTCTTTTGCTCATACTGCCTCCATGTGTCCTTTCCTTGTTCAAGTTCAAGTTCACTTTATTTATATAGCATGTTTAAAATAGCCATAGGACTGACCAAAGTGCTGTACAAAAAAAAGCCAAAAATGATAAATAAAATGATGATAATACAAGAAAGAATTTAAATTAAACAATTACTGGAAATGACTAATAGGCCAAATAAATAAGTTTTTAAAAAGTACTTAACAAATAGTCCTTAAAAATAGAGAGGTGCTAATCTAATCTCTGGGCCACAGATGTGGAACGATCTGCCTAGAATCACTGGCAGCAGCATTTTGGGCTAGTTGAAGATGGGCCATTTGAGTTTTGGCAACACCACAATATAGAGAGTTGCAGTAAACGAGAGGTGATTAGAGCATGAAATGCCATCCCTAAAGTTTTGTCAGTTAAAATGTGCCTAATTTTTTGATAGAAGGCGTAGCTGATAAAAACTCAATCCAATCATCACGGAAATTTGTTTATCAAGTTTTAAGGACTCGTCTAAAAGAACAACCAAATTCCGTACCTCCAGAGACCTGAAAACAGCGAGACCTCTTTAGTCATGGCTGGTGGCCTTTGTTTCTTCTGTGGTGTCGAACACAATCACCTAAGTTTAGGGCTGTCTAATCGTTTGCAGAATAAAAGTTTTTGTTTACATCCTGTGCATGTACTGTAATGATTATATAAATACACGCACATGCATGTGTATATAATTAAGAATTTCATGTGTATGTATATTTATATATATATAAATACTGAAATATATTTTTTCTTAAATATATACATGCATGTGTGCATATTTATATATACATACTTATTACACAGATATGCAGTACTGTGCAGAAGTTCTAGGCCACCACCACCAGTTTTAGAGGTTTTAATTTCCATCCATAATTATTTTTCAATCTATTTTATTAAGATACAAACAGAAAATACAGGAAATATGTAAAGCATTTTTGAGCAGAATGAAGTAAAAATTTCTTTAAAATTTGAAATTAGAATTTTATTTTATTTATGTTTAGAGATCCTGCAGTTTCCTACTATTGCTCAAGTGGAAGTAGCCTGGGAAAACCAGGATTTGCTCTGCAAGTAGTCTGGCAAAGAGGGCATTCAAGCCCATTTCTAATGCAGAGAAATCGTGGCACCAGTGGTGTCAAAAGTATTCATATTCATTACTCAAGTAGAAGTATAGATACTAGGGTTAAAAAAGACTTTTGTAGAAGTTGAAGTATCAACTCAAGCTTTTTACTCAAGTAAAAGTGAAAAAGTACTGGTTTCAAAACTACTTAAAGTATAAAAGTAAAAGTAATGTAAGGAAAAAATTTCATTACGGAAAAAAGCCTAGGCCGCACCACAGGGGCCTTTTGTGCACTACCCTATCTCCTCTAAAACATGTTTCTAAAGGCCATAATAACTATATTGTTATATTAAAAATGTTAATGTTAAACAATTTGGGATGCACTAGGGCCAGGGGTAGGCAACATCAGTCCTGGAGTGCCGATGTCCTGCAGATTTTAGCTCCAACCCTTATAAAACCTTGGCTACCTGTAGTTTCAGGTGACTTTATAGACCTTTATTAGTTTGTTCAGGTCTGCTTGTTTAGACCTGGAGCTAAACACTGCAGGACACCGGCACTCCATGTTGCCTACCCCTGCACTAGACTATCTGTTTCAACCACATACGGTACATGCCCATTAAAAATGAACGCATTTCAATACAATGCGAACAAATACATTAAAGGACAAGTTCGGTATTTTAGACTTAAAGCCCTGTTTTCAGATTGTTTATGGTCAAATAGAATGGTTTTGACTGAAATTTCGACATTTTCGGCTGCCCTGAGAATTTTCGCGTGTTTGTGTTTCAGCTCAGACCTCTACAATGGGTTTATAGGTGCACTGGAACAATCCTTCCTAAAATGCATTAAACTTTCGTTTACAAAGACGTGAAACTCACCGAGTGGTCAGGGGTGTTCACTGATATGCTCACACAAAAATCGCTGCAAAAGATGCTTTCCAACAGCTGTTTTAGCATTCGTTGTTAACTTGTGGACCTATTTCCCCAAACGCCTCACACCCGTACATTCTTCCGCTTAGAGCTTGAATAATAAACACTCCAGCCCAGGAGGTGGCGCTAATCTGCCTTTGCCAATTGCAAGAATAGAAACAAAGTTACCGGCGCGGAGTAATACCGTACCTCACAGGACGTCTAATACAGTCAATGGAGTTGGTAAAAACTACGATAAAACCTGTTGGAATGCGTCTTTTGGAGCGATTTTTGTGTGAGCATACCAGTGAACACCCCTGACCACTCGGTGAGTTTCACGTCTTTGTAAACGAAAGTTTAATGCATTTTAGGAAGGATTGTTCCAGTGCACCTATAAACCCATTGTAGAAGTCTGAGCTGAAACACAAACACGCGAAAATTCTCAGGGCAGCCGAAAATGACGAAATTTCAGTCAAAACCATTCTATTTGACCATAAACAATCTGAAAACAGGGCTTTAAGTCTAAAATACCGAACTTGTCCTTTAAAGCAGTGGTTCTCAAACTGGGGGCCGTGAGATGGTGCCAGGGGCCCCAGTTTTATAATATTTTATGAAATACATTACTTTATTATAAATTCTGTGTAATTAAACCTCAAAAAATAAGGCTACTAAACAAAAGCAATACATTGTATAATTTAATATGTTTTGTTTAATTCAAATTGTAAGTTTTAGAATGTTTATGTCATACATTTTCTTTGGGGGGTCGTGAAGGAATCCACTGTACACAAGGGAGGCGCGAAAAAAAAAGGTTTGATAACCACTGCATTAAAGAACCATATGTGTACTACTGAGCATTAACATGTGTTCCATAGAGAGGAAGATATGATGACTAGTTGCCTATAAATATTGTAATGGTGCAAAAAGTCAAACTTCAGAGCAGGGCCGCTGCTGGCAAAACTTCTACAGTGGTGCCCTCTTTAGTTAAAAAACAACAAAATCACACACAACTATAGTATGTGTGAGAATAGAAATATGCTAGTATTGTTTTCATTTAAAATTTTATTTTGACAGCAACACAAACTACAATTATACAAATATGCAATTATATATTATAGCCTATATTCCTGTATCTGTACTTGTGTAGCTAATGGACTTTAGTATACTTTACTTTAGTCAGTATAAATCCAAGCAATTAAGGAGAATTACTAAATGTCTTTCTTGTAAGTAAATTCAAAAAGTCATGTTTAAGGAAACAGCTGATGTCTATTAACAAAAGCAAAAGTTGGTATGTATGGTTATGTGTTTGATTGATTTAACACTCAAGCATTCAGCTAAGTAGGTTTTGTTAATGCAAATAAAATTTAGGGTAGTTATAAGCATATACAAAACAACAGATGTCTTTAGCATAGATATCTTTGCCATGCTTCAAAACGCAACGCAGCACAATGTCATTTAAGTTGAACAACTGAAGTTATATGATATAAATTGGTATTGTTACACTATTTAAATCACACAGATGAGTTGGTGTCAGCAGACAGCTATATATTTACACAGGCTTGTGAATGTGAACTGACCTGAAAGTGATGCGCGAGTTTTATTTCGTACTTTTCCATTTGAAGACAGAATGCCGCGTTCTGTTACTGTACAAACGGATGGCGGCTGATATCAAAGCATCGCGAGAGCAAACTGCTCCGCATTCTTTCTAATCGCTCTCGCGGTTCTTTTATGTTTCTCTGTGCAGCAGCATCGAACAAACTTTTGATCATCTGCAGTCAGCTGGGGGGGCGGGGATTGCGTACAAACCAATAGGGTGTCGGAATGGTGTATGTTTATACTTCTCATCCAACCACAATCGCATTTATCTGGATGATGCAATTTATCAAAATAGGTTTTTTTAACGATGACAAGCCGGAATGAAAAAAAGCAAACAAGCCGAAATAATAGAAGTAACGAGGCGATTTTTAAAATGTAAGGAGTAGAAAGTACAGATAATTGCTTGAAAATGTAAGGAGTAGAAGTAAAAAGTCGTCTGAAAAATAATTACTCCAGTAAAGTATAGATACCCAAAAAAGGTACTTAAGTAAGGTAACGAAGTATTTGTACTTCGTTACTTGACACCTCTGCGTGGCACCAACCAGAAACATTGGGGCAGGCTTTACACGATGGCGACAGCGCAACGACGGTGAAGCAGATTTTCTACATTACAAAGATGCCGCCGTGGAACATTCTTTCGAATCAGCTATCGCGTCTGTTTTAAACAATTTAAACTTTTCCTTTCCGTTAAAACCCGAGCAAAGAACAACACTCGAAACCTTCATATCTAAAAGAAAAGTCTGATATAGCTCTGCATACATCATCTCCTTTATCGCTGTGATTGGTTTTAGGTCTATCCAATTGGACACAGAGGCATTTGAGAGACGTCCATTGATGACGCCCCTTTGGAAATGATTTGTCTATGAAGCTTTGCCAGACCATAACTCGGTTACTACTGAGAATGGTCTGGTTTTAACCAGGCTAAAGTTTAAGGGAGTTTACCCTAAAAACTTGACACATCAGTTTACATTTTTATACAGTTTTCCTGTATTTTCTGAATGTATTCTATTAAAGAGACTGAGAAACAATGATATATGATCACTATAACATTGCAAAAACAACAAATCTATTTGTGGCATGGTGGCCTAAGATTTTTGCACAGTACTGTATGATGTAAACAAAAACTTTTCTTATTCAAACGATGCAGCCCTATCTCAGTTTTATCTTCATTTAAAGTTTAAAGAAAAACCTTGTCTAGACACAATAAAAGAGATGTAAAAGATGTTCCTCGGTCACCCACTATACATTTATTTTATTTTGTTTTCTTTCAAAATGAATAATGTGTTTTTTTTTGTACCAGTAACAAATAGGACTTTGGACGAATATGAGCTGTTTTTGCTACTGTAACTTTCAAAATTTTGTATGCAAATGGCCTTTTTTAATTGGCCAACCACCAAAGAAACGTGTACAGTTAGATACCATCAAATGTTTAAAATTGTTTCAATTTTAGTCCATTCTAAGCTTAAATGGAGAGGTGACTAACTGCCCTTTTTAAATATCCTTTTGATATTTTCATAATGTAATGTTTTAAAAACTTATTTAAAAAACTTTCCTTTTTTCTTTTTTAAAATCCATTTTAATATTTCCCCAGTATTGCTCACTCACTTGCTCACTCACTCACTCACTCACTCACTCACTCACTCACTCACTCACTCACTCACTCACTCACTCACTCACTCACTCTCTCTTATAATCTTATCTTTCTTTCTGAGTCAGATGGGTGACTATTTCATGAAAATCTCTTAGATTGACTGCTCTGAACCCTGAAGTGCACATGTCTTTTTACAAAACTCATTACTTGAACTGCACAAAAAATCAAGCTGTAAAAACAAGACGATAAAAATAAAAACCTTTTTATGTGGATATTGGGAATTAATGGAAAAGCAGGCGGAAGATCCAATGATGATTTGTTTATTATTTTGCCCTTCCCTGAAAGACAGTATGTATTGGCAAATGTTTCCCAATTTCATCATAAGCATGTCATTGCTCCGAGATGAGTGGAATTTCTTGTTTCTTTGACACGCTCATCTTCTCTTACTTTCTCACCCTTTCAGCTGCTCAACAGACAGCAGCAAGACTGCATACTTTTATGCAGCTGCTTGTGCAATGCATATAAGCACTACTTTCCTACTTGTGTATTTTCCTTCTTTTGTCCCTATTTCTTGGGTTTCTCTATCTGTCTCTCTTGTCCCCCAGCCCCTATATTTTGACTTTAATCTGATAAGTGATCTTTAAGCAGGTTTAGCACTGTTGTTTCCTTGCTAGCATTTAGTTAATAGAAATACTGCTTTCCTCTCTCTCTCTTTCTACTGGTCTCTTCCGACTGCCTCCCTCCTGCTCTATGTCTCCCTCTCTCTTTCCCTCCTGCTCTCTCTCTCTCTCTCTCTCTCTCTCTCTCTCTCTCTCTCTCTCTCTCTCTCTCTCTCTCTCTCTCTCTCTCTCTCTCTCTCTCTCTCTCTCTCTCTCTCTCTCTCTCTCTCTCTCTCTCTCTCTCTCTCTCTCTCTCTCTCTCTCTCTCTCCACCTCCCTTCTCTGAGCGTCCCAGGACCGCTGCAGCTAACTCTGCATCACCTTGCAGTTTAGGCACTGCTGCTATTCTGCAGTCCCCTCCCTTTACTCTCTCGCTCTCTTTCTTTCTCTCGTTTTTTGTCTCCCTTTCTCTTTTCCTTTTCCACACCATATTTCTCGTTCTCTTTGGCCCTTCACATCACAATCTCTCTTACCTTTTCTCTTTCCTTTACTGTCTGGCGTCCACCACTGTGTTTATTTTGTCAACATGCACCGGAACGCTTGGATCTCCAACTATATCAACCATGTCAAGTTGTGTCAGGGTAAGTAAATGGGAGTAGTGAGCGGACAGGCCCACCACCTCACTGTTAACACTGCTGGAGTTTGGATAGTGATAGAGTCTCCAAGGACAGAACTATTCAGGACAAGCACTTGCTGACTCAAATACAGCAGTAAGAGGAACGTAATGGACTGATGGGATATTTTAAATACAGCAGTAAGAGGAAAGTAATGGACTGATGGGATATTTTAAATACAGCAGTAAGAGGAAAGTAATGGACTGATGGGATATTTTAAATGTTTCAGAAGTTGAAATGATGCTTTTGTCTGTTAGTCAGTTTAAGAGAGTTTTGTGGGACCTGCAGTTATTTTTTGGTATATTGCTTTTTAATGGCTTTGTTTTGGTCTGTGCACTTGCGCAACAGAACATGCTTTTCCATTTATCCTTTGTGTTTAGTTCTGTTTTTCTCGGTTTTATGGTGTTTTTGTGCATTTATAGCAGGTGCGTATACATGTTTGTCCATCAAGTGCTTTTAGACATTCATTGTTGCAATTAGATTCATTGGAGTTTATAGTTTTCATTCAAATTGAATTCGATTTTTCATATTGGACCTGTACTGTGTGATATCCAAGTCATTTTTTTGTTTATTTGTGCATTTATAGCAGGTGCGTATACATGTTTGTCCATCAAGTGCTTTTAGACATTCATTGTTGCAATTAGATTCATTGGAGTTTACAGTTTTCATTCAAATTAAATTCGATTTTTCATATTGGACCTGTACTGTGTGATATCCAAGTGGTTTTTTTGTTTGTTTTATAAGTTTTCAAAAAGGCTTAAATAGTTAAATTGACACACTTATGGCTTAGGTTTGCGCTCACCTGATTTACTTTGTGTGTAGACATCAGTGCCCGGTTGCATGAAACTCCTTAAGTGAGGGTTTCCCTGAGGGAGAAAAAATCCCTGAGGTAAGGGATTTATTTAAGAGCGTTGCAACAAAGGTCTTAACTGTCACCCTTACCTAAGTGTTGATACTAAGTATTTTACGATAGTCTCTGCCAAAACACGGCAGCGGAGAAGCAGTTGCTACGGTTACAAAATCTCACAGTGTAAACAAATCAACGCACGCAGCTCAACAGACGGCGAATTTGTGTACAATGAAACATCGCAAATAACAGACTGTAAAGTGCCGCATGCATGAATACTCAAAGTAATTCAAACTGGAAACACTTTATTTTGACGGACGATCAAACCGCCATTCTTCTGATAAATGCGCATCACTTTTCTCTAGGGATTATTTCGATTGTTAGAAATGCGCGTTTGTGCTTCATTTTCTTAAAAAAAACATAAAATCAGCCATCGCGTGTGACGTTAAGGGACCTGTTTTAGTCCCTTAAGTTTTTAAGGGAAAATGGGACTTAAGGACTTTGTAGCAACGCATAGCAGAACATAAGGTAATACTTTAGCATTCAAGGGTAAATACTTATTGACAGCCTTAAGGTTCACTTAAGGGTTTTTCTTGCAACCCATTTTTTATTAAGGGTACCCTTAAGTTAACCTTATATTTAAGGGATTTCTTAGCTTAAGGACTTTCATGCAACCGGGCACAGCTATGTAGATAAAGACTCTTATGATCTCCCTCAATTTTTTCCAAAAGTGCAAATCCAAAATATACAGTTTTCAGTCCCTGGGATTTAAACCCATGATTTTCCGCATTTCTAAAGTCATCTACTACTACTTGAGCTTCAGGAACACGACATATTGTGAGTGATAGGGTAGGTATGCATGATGGCACACTTCCTGAGTTCATTCAGGCTAATCCTATTACTCTCAAAGACTAATCCTTTATTAGCTGAGACAATAACACATGGTTGCTAATTTAGCCCCATTATTTCCTGCATTAGTTAACAAGTTGTATTTCTTTAGTGTGTGAGTAGCCAATAAACTAGCTGTTATTTCTTGCTGACTGTAATAAAGCTCTCACTGCAGTTTGCCATTCATTGCCTTTATCCAGTAAATGTGCCTTCACAAGCAAAACAAGTGTTATGTGAGGCAAAAAACCTGTACAAAACAAATCGTATCAGTTTTATGATCTCATTGTATGGCAGGACAAGCCATAGCTTGCCTTGAATCTTCTCCCTAGCAACTTTTAAGTGCTTGTACCCTTACTAAGGGCAAAAATCAACAACTTAACCCTACAGGCATGCAAGTTTATCTCACCTGCGTTATTTGTTAGAAAACAGGTGTGTGTAATGGGGAATAAACCCGAGCAAATGTTAGAGTTGTGTGATCATCAGCCTCAATGTTATGATGAGGTATGTTGGTGTGTCATGGGCTGTGGAATAACACATTTGCCCTTTGACGTTCTGCAAATGTCACACTTGACTGCATCTGATTAGCATCTGTGCATTAAAGGGCACAGAGCCAACTAGCACAACAGAGATATCCTGGATCTGTACTGTATGCATGTCTGTTAACAAGTGCTGTAAACAAAACCATGCAATACACATAATGATAGAGCTTATTATACCACAGGGTAATTTTAGCGATCGATCGAGTTTATCTGCATTGCTTGCTTTGTTTGCGTAGTGGTTCTGTGGTGTTGTTGCAGCCTATAGGAAACACTACATTACTGTCATTAGCACTACAAAGAAAGTTTTTACTACTAGGTATCTATTTAGGAAACCTTTGACGTCAAATGTTTAGGGTCACTTGTCTTAAAATGTTCTTATGATTTAAAAAAAGGTTTAATTGTATTATTTATAATTGTGTCAGTTTTTGAAATGCATGACTTAGCCTGAATAATGTAGAAAAGCCAATAAGAGCCCAGAATACAGGAATTCCTTCAAAACTGTTTTTTAAAACCCATCTCAGAGTGAAACCTCAGGAATCTGGTTGGTAAAATGCCAAAAATACATTAACAAATCTGGTATGGTGACTACTTCAAAGATGTTGAAATAAGTGTAGTTTAATTTATTTTAGTTAATTAAAATTAATAGAAAATTAGTCTTTAGTCATACCATAATTCCCAGTTACAGTTACTTTGTGCTATTCTATAGTTTAGATAAGTTTAACATTATTCTAAAGGTACCAGAATTAAAGGGTCAATCCACTTTTTTTGAAAATGGGGTCATTTTTCAGCTCCCCTAGAGATAAACATCTGCGTTTTACCGTTTTGGAATCAATTCAGCCGATCTTCGGGTCTGCCGGTACAACTTTTAGAATAACTTTGCATATTTCATTAAATTGATTAGACCATTAGCATCGCGCTCGGAAATTTCGATATTTTTTTCTATTTAAAACTTTGAAAACTCTTCTGTAGTTAAATCGTGTACTAAGACCGACAGAAAATTAAAAGTTGCGATTTTCTAGACCAGTTTGGCTAGGAACTATACTCTCATTCCGTCGTAATAATCAAGGAACTTTGCTGCCCTACCATCGACGCAGCAGGCGCAATGATATTACGCAGTGCCTAAAATTAGTCCTGACTGCAAATCTGCAACTACACAAACTTAGTGCCGGTCACATTGAAAGCTACCTAATATCATTGCACCTGCTGCACCCATGGCACAGCACCAAAGTTTCTTGATTATTATGCCAGAACACAATGTAACTATAGAAGAGTCAAGTTTTAAGAAGGAAAAACTTTGAAACTCTTTGGTTATTTTTTTAGCGCAAGGCTAATGGTCTAATAAGATTCAATGGATTATGCTAAGCTATGTTAAAGGATAATTCCGGTATTTAACACTTTGAGTCTCATTTCTGGTTTGTTTTGGATGAACTACAGTGATGGACACTGACATTTTGACAATGGGTTGTGTCTTGACGACTTGACTCGTTTAGAAGCGTCTCTTGACTGCTTCAGAATGGAAGTCAATGATGCACAAACATGTCATTAAAACAACACCTAACGTTCATTTTCAAAACTGCGCTACTCACCGAGTGGTTCGTGGTGTTTTCGTTGATCATTAAAAACAAGTTGTGTAACGAAATACAGTTTCTGTCGTGTTTTATTTGGGATTTTGTAAAATTCCATTGACTTCTCTTGGAAGACTCATTGCTCGCTGATATATCACTCCCCCGCCGGGAAACAGAAAAGGGGTCTGTTTACATGTTGTAGTTTTTTCGCTCGGTTTCTCTCAGAAGAAATTGTTCCCATATTTGATGGCTCAGTGACCAGCCTTAGGTTTGAAGTTGAGCTCGATTGTGACTGTCTATACGCTTGACACCGAGCGTACTTGTATGGCAAAGGGGTTGTCGCCATCAAGTGGTCGGGAGTGTGCTAACGCTTCAGACTCAAATATAGAGCGGAAGTATACACGTGGTTGTGAGGTATCTGAAAAAATAGTTCCATTATAGCAAATAACACGGATTGAAATCATACATTGCGCCGATATATTTGTTTTTAATCATCAACGAACACCACAAACCACTCTGTGAGTAGTACAGTTTTGAAAATTAACGTTAAGTGTTGTTTTAATGACATGTTTGTGCATGGTCATTGACTTCCATTCTGAAGCAGTCAAGAGACGCTTCTAAACGAGTCAAAAAGTCAAGAAACGACCCATTGTCAAAATTTTTGTGTCCATCACTGTAGTTCATCCAAAACAAACCAGAAATGAGACTCAAAGTGTTAAATACTGGAATTATCCTTTAAAAGTGGTACCGCCAGACCCAGAGATTGGCTGAATCGATTCCAAAATGGTAAAACTCAATTGTTTAACTAGGGGAGCTGGAAAATTAGCCTATTTTCAAAAAATTCCTTTAAGGAATTGCGGTCCATGGGAATATGCTGTAAATTCACTTTACATTTAAACAGCCGATGCTACAGCAAGGATGAGTTAAAAAATATCTTTTATTAAGATTTTTGGCATTGCAGCAAAATTAATTTATTCCACCACTTATTTTTCCTAAGTGTTTCCAAAATTCCATGCTCCCGCCAACTGATGTCGCCTTGTCCACTGGCGTTGTGATTTTAGGCAGTGAGGAATGTTTTTAACAGATACTCGTTCCAGCTGTGAAAACTTTCCCAGTAACAAAACAAAGTATCTCAATTGGTTCACTCACTCTCTCTTCTCACATTATGTTTGTGTAAAGAGAGGAAAGTTATGACATCTAAACCGAATCTTGTAGATTATTAAGACTCTGAATGTTGAAAAAATGTGTGTGTGTCTGTTTGCATGTAGGTGTGGTAAGGCTATTGATCTATAGTGGGTAAAGTGAAAACACATGGTCTCCTTCGTTCCCACTGTGAGGCTCGTATGTCAGATCTCCATGTGCTTATGCAGAGAATTGATTCCATACAGAATAACAATACCAGCATTAGTGGTTTCATTAACATTACTCACATCGGTGAAGTTGAAGTTGAAACAGCATGACCTATGTTTATAAACACACCAAACAAATGAACTTTCTTGTTCTTTCTTTCATCTTTCTCTCTCTTTTTTGCTTGGTTATTCATCCATCCGTGTTCTTGATAATGTTGGTACTCGGGTGGTTTTTCTTAATGTAACCATGTGTGGCATGCAAAATGTACTGGATGTAGATAAGAAACGGGTACTGAGATTGTCTATTATATGGTGTTCACTTTGACTAAAACCTAACCTCATTGAAACAGCACATAAGCCCAGACAGACAGCTTTGTGCATTCAGATGTACCCGTGTGTACTGTACATACATAAGTCTTTTCATCTATAGACTGAGCTGTACTGTGTGTTGAAATGGATTCTATTGTTTACGGCCTTTCACACATGCAACTGATCTGTACTGTCACCAGCAGGAGTTTTGGTAATCTGAAGTCTGTGCTGTCTTCTGTGTCCACAGGAGAAACAGCCACTAAAGTCAGCAAGACCAAACTACAACGGAGAGCTCTTAGGTAAGATTTAATGTAATAAATAATTCATTACGATGTATTTATTCAGATTGGAAAAACCTAGGATTTTAAGTTATAAGTCTTTTTATAATGTTAAATGTTTATCATAAGCCGTAATTTTTTCAAACCTCATTGTGTTTGACTCATTGAATCATTCTTGTTGATTTATTGAATCATAGTAGCTTCACCTCTTGCATTACTTTCAGATATAGTCTTACTTTTTATATTTGGGATTTGCTTTACTTTAAAAAATGTGTGATATATGTCCAGCATGCTTTATGCCAATTTTAGATTTTAGATGACTATGCTGTGACCATTTTTGCTGTCAAGAAAATATTTCAGAACATGGTTATTTTTTCCAGTAAAGAAAGAGATCATCAGTGCTTCTTATATTTATATATTTTTTGAGCCTGTTCCCAGCATATGACCCATGCACAACATATATTAAAGGGATAGTTCGACCAAAAATGATATTAAACCCATGATTTACTCACCCCCCAAGCTGTCCGAGTTGCAAATGTCCATCGTTTTTCAGACAAACACATTTTCGGATATTTTAGAAAATGTTTTAGATCTTTCAGTTGATTAAATGTAATGTTACGGGGTCCACCCATAGTCCACGACCTTCAAGTCCAAAAAAAGTGCGTCCATTCTTCACAAATTAAATCCAAACGATCCAGGATGATAAACAAAGGTCATCTGAGGGTAATCCGCGCGGTGTTGTTGTAGAAATATCCATATTTAAAACTTTATTAACGAAAATAAATACCTTCCGGTAGCGCCGCCATGTTAGTCGCGTCCGCATTCAGGATGAGAGCTTACGCAGCCTACGGAGGCTACTCTGCTGCTGCTCTGTGCCCCCCGCCCTCCGAATTTGTCATACGTCACTTAGAAAAGTGCGTACACTACGCCAATACTCTCTCCTGAATACAGAGGAGTCTAAGATGGCGGCGCTACTGGAAGGTATTTATTTTGGTTAATAAAGTTTTAAATATGGATATTTCTACAACAACACCGCGCGGATTACCCTCAGAAGACCTTTGTTTTCATCCTGGAGCCGTTTGGATTTAATTTGTGAAGGATGGACGCACTTTTTTTGGACTTGAAGGTCGTGGACTATGAGTGGACCCCGTAACATTACATTTAATCAACTGAAAGATCTAAAACATTTTCCAAAATATCCGAAAATGTGTTTGTCTGAAAAACGATGGACATATTCAACTCGGACAGCTTGGGGGTGAGTAAATCATGGGTTTAATATCATTTTTGGCCGAACTATCTCTTTAAAAAATTAAAGGCAGTTACTGTTTGTACAGCTTCCACAAAGAGTTTTCGTTTGAGGAAAAGGGCGAGGGAACCAACAGCAACAAAGAATTAGATGTCAGTCTATTGACAAATACACCCAAAGGTAAGTGTTATATACAATATGTACATAATTTCAAAAACTATGTAGAAAATAATAAATACACACAGATTAGATTGTTTGTTTGATTGTCACTATACCAGTAGTCAGTACAACCATGTATCAATGAATTGACATCTGCTGATTTCTTATTAAGTAGTATTAGATGTTTAAAGGAGCATTTCACCCGTAGAAACATTAATCTTTATTGAAAGTGTGTCATATTTGTAGTTGAAATGTAACATACTTTTAGAATTTGGTGCCTATTTGACCGAGAAAAGGAGTGTTTGCAGTCTCACCCCCCTCAACAAAGATATTGGTCTTCCTTCTTTCAATGATGCAAAATGATGATTTTTACATCATTGAAAGAAGGAAGTGCAACACTGAAATCTGTATTTCTCCTGTCTCAGCAGCAACTGAGGAAATGATGCACGACCATTCAAAAAGCATGACTGGGGTTCTAACTATACAAAGCTTCATGCAAATGGGTGAAGTGTCGCTTTAAGTATCTTGCTGTACAGGTTGTACTCTATGCTTAGTACAATAGAGGACACTTAATTGTCACTTTGATGTCAAACCTGTTATTCCTTTAAACAAGTCTGTTATCCTCAGAGGTGTGCTTTCTCAGATTATTGACATTATGACTGCTAAAAGAAAGGTAACACTGTATATATGGTGCCCTTTAGAGGTGTGTTATTTCGGGTATTGACGACCTGACTGCTATAAGGAAGGTAACACAGTATAATGGTATCCACCATTCCTTGATCTGCATTTTCACTTTACCTATAAAGTTGTTGTCCAGGACGGTGTGTTGTCTCAGTCACGTTGTTTTGATGGGTCTTAGACACATGGGGTAATGGGGGGTTGGGCTGCTGATGACCACCTGTTTTTGAGCAAGTAGTCTTGTTTATTGGCTCTCAAAATAGGATAGTTGTGTGTAAGAAAGAGCAAAGAATCTGTTAAAGCAAGTGAGTTCAGAAAATGGGTAAATGTGATTATATGCAGCTCTCACAGGACCATCTGAATTCTGGTGAGCTACAAAATAATGTTTTTGCTCTTTGTATGATTCTATATTGTTCTTTAAATTAATTCGGACATTAATACATTATTATTTTTTAAAAATGGATTTCTTTAAAAAATGTAAAATGCTTTAACTTTACTAACATAAATCTGTGTGCTTATTATTAACAGTAGATCATTTGTATATATGCAGCTACCGTGCCGTGTTTTCGTCGTAATGGCTTTTTAGCTTTTCTTTCACTTTCTGCATTTTCCTATAGTGTTATCCTTGTTTATTAAATGTTGTTTTTGAATGTTTTTAAATGTGTTTGTAATCCGCTTAGATTAAAATAATTTAATAAAAAAATCATTTAATTAAAAATAATTGAAAAATTTAAATGTTATTGTGCTTTTATCTAAAACCGCCATTCACTTCTTTGTTTATAGGGCAGTCTTAACTTCACTAATATGGTGTTGCTGTTAACTGTTGATTTAGCAGCCAATGTGGCATACATGTTTGTGATTTAAAATTTTCACGGTACATTATGACATAACTTACTGAGATATTAATTGTGATTAGGTAAATGGTGAAAACACCATAGACTTATGGACTTAAAATATATGGGCGTAATGTCCGTGACGTTCCCCATAGGTTTGTGAAGAGCTTTTTTGAAGCCAAAAGTTGAAGCAACTCGAGGTATCAAACACCGGACGTGCACATAAAATAGCGCAAACTTAGTCAGATAGCGTCTACTTCAAAATGCAAAATATACTTTAGCAGCCAATGTTAATCGTGAATGATTTGGAACAAATATGATGCCATTTAATTTTAGACATGTAATTTGAGCAGCGTCCATAGTCACAGCGGACATTCGCCGCCAGTTTGCGTACATTCATAGAAAATAATGTGTTCTGTTTTTAGATGCGCGGCGCTTCTTGTCCTTCGTGTGACCGCCTTGAGGCTTAATATAATTGAAATGGATGATTTAAAAAATATTCACCCCCCTCACATTTGTCATGAAGGGCAAAATTAGCTATATAGACAAAAACCTTGTACCAGGCTGTAAACACTTTCTTCTGCTGTAAAGTTGGGCATTTTAACATGGGGGTCTATGGGGATTGACTTTCTTTTGTAGACAGCCTTTAGCGGCCAGTCGATGAATTGCAGTTTAAGTCACTCCCGTCTTGGCTTAACGATAGAGATTATAAGGTTGCCCCTTTGGGAAACCGAGTTGTTCACCAAGCTAATGTCATACTTGAGGATTTAGTGTAAGCAGCTTTAGTTTCAAGGAACATGCTGGGCTTCTGTCACCCAGACAGTAATAGGAATTGTGTCTACACTGACACAATGACCTAATGTTCAGAATTATTTTTGGTAATGATTTCAAAGAAACAAAAAGAGACGCTTTCACCATGTTATTCTTAGTATTTTGGGATAATGCTTTATAACTCATTCCAGTTCTTGTCTTACTGAAATGTATTTTTAAATGGTGCCCCTTTGGATCACTGTTAAAAATAGAGGTGCTTAAAAGGTTCATTCACAGCGATGGCATAAGAACCATTTTTGGTTCCTTGAAGAACCATTCAGTCAAAGGATCTAAGACAAACAATTATTTTATTACCATTTTATAATCTTAATCTTATAATCTTTTTCACTAAGAAGAAACAAAAAGGTTCTTTAGATGTTAAAGGTTTTTCATGTAGCCATTTAGTTCTTCTATGGTATCGTTAAAGCACCTTTTTTTTTAAGTGTTGTATTGGTGCAATACTTTTAACACTTTATTTGCTTTTTTGCATACTTTAAAGTTAGGAGTGCATGACGTATGCTTTTGTTTTCAATATTTGAAACATACCACCATTTTTGTCTGTCTTTCTCTAGTCTCAGAATTAAGGAAACGTTTTGAGGGTATCAGCACAAGTCGGAGTTGGGACATGAACAGGTGAGGAAAAAAATTACTTACTTGTGTGCTAACATTATTGTTTTCTTACATATTAAGATCTTGAAGGAATAATCACTTGCACTACTTCTGTTTCTAGAAAAGAGCGTATTGCAAGGCGCCTGGAGGGTATTGATAGTGAAGTTCTCCAAAATCTCCCAAGTTGTGCTGGTCTGGTGACCAATCGGCTGCTAGAGGAGGACACTCCAAGATACACCCGTGCAGCAGACACCTGTGACCCCTGTTCAGGTCAGAAATGCTCTTTGGCTAGATTATCTTCCTTGAAAATATTAATAAACATGTTTAGTAAAAATTTAATAAAGTTAGTCAGTGCAAAATGAATCTTCAGCAAAGTATTTTCTTACAGTTTCTCTTCAGCACTATGGCAAAAGCGATCCAAACTTCTCAAAAACGCACAACACAGACCACACTGTCCACTCCGAGTCTGCCTACAGCACTGACACCACTCATGCGCCGGATCTGGAATCTAAGGCCGAACGCATCGCCCGCTACAAGGCGGAGCGGCGACGTCAGCTAGCCGAGCGTTACGGTATCTCTCTGGATCAAGAAACGGACACCAGCTACACACCTCGCTTCTCCAGAAGCTCCAGAGAGCCTGACGGTTCAGATCGACAACGCAGGACAAAGGCAGAAGGAGAAGAGGTGGCGGAGCATAATGCTTACACACCTAGTCCTCATGAAGATAAGACCAGCTCCCACATCCACACAGATCCAGAGTTCACGTGGGAACGTAAAGACTCTCTCTCTGAGCGTGAGAGGTTGATGAATCTGGAGAATCAAAGGAGGGCACAAGAAAGGGATAGATTGCATAGAGGTGGAGGTGTTGCACCTGACCCATCTGCAACGTATATGGATGTGTCTGGGTCCGCCAGAGTCCCAGCGGTCGTAGGAGTTCCCGGCTCACCCATTGCAGGCAGAAGGGTCACAATGCCATCTCCCAAACAGGGAGCATCTCCCGGTGACATGTTTATTGAGCAACAATCTCAAAATATCCTACACAAACAAGGGTGAGTCTGATCAGATTATACATTACTGTGTATATGTACATATATTGGCTCTTGTATATATGCAAGAGGTACAAAAGACAATTTTGTTAAAAAAATATAAGGGTGCAGTGAATGTGTGGCACATAATGTGTGAAGTGGTCATAGTTGCTCTTTATTGCTCTGTGTCTTTTCTCTCCTTTCCTTTTCGGAAAGAATGTTGGCCTGGTTTTCCCTGAATTTGTCTTTCGCAGGTATTTTCCCTAAAGAAAATGGTTTGGCTCATATACTGTTAGAAGTATTTCTACAACTCCCTAAAGATGGGTGGGCTTTGTACAATATGACACAATGTCCATTAGCTTTGACCTTTACTGTCCTTTTTGGCAGCTGATTCCTTAAGGCATGGGTCATAGCTTTATTGAGACGTGTTGCTTAATTTGGCAAGCAGTTTAATTCCAAAGGATTGAAGTGAAATAAAATTCCAAAAGCGAAGATTCATCGCACGCCAAGCCAGAAATAATATAAGCGAATATGATAAAAATTATATTCAGGAAATACCCAGTGCACATTCATAATGTCAGTATAAATCTTGATTGATTTGTTAATGTGAGCACTTGAGGACATGGCTTTCATACTTTCAATTCCCAGCAAGATCAGCTCAGTTTGCATGGTTTGGCCCAGATGTCCTACTTATTTTTTTTTCTCTGGGTTAAAAAAAAACTCAACAATTGAGTGGTTCACTCTCTTGGGTGTTTCTAAATGCATTTAGCTCCCATAGCCAATGGTCACTCCAGACTGATTCGGAAGGAGACACCCTCACTCCGATCAACTGGCCTTCCAGGTACCTTACTTTTGGAATGTGTGGGTGTGTTTGGCACCCTTCCCTTAACGGTGGTCCCACCTAACCTCATGGCCCGATCTCAAACCATCTCTATGCCTAACTATTCTGGAGTCTTAAGAAATATAATTTTTTTGCCTGAAAAGATAATTGTACATTTGTAGGGTTTCCAGCACGCCATTAAAAACCAGACACTCAGAAAGTCCCAGGCTGTCGTGACGATTTCAAGCCTGGCTTGCCGTTGCCGTGATCAGTATGCATTAAGCAGTCCACAGGTGACACTAAAACTAATTGGATTGGGATTTTTCTCTTCTTGATGTAGGCCAAGGTTTCCTAACCAGGGATTCTGATAGAAAGTCAATGCGGAATCAAAATTGAAGTATGCAGAAAAATGCTTATTACAAATAAAGAAAAATAAGTAATATGCAAAGATGTTCATGATTATAGTTAAAGGGGACAGAGAATGAAAAACCATTTTTACCTTGTCTTTGCTGAATAATGGTAGTCTACCGGCATTCACGAACATACAAAAAGTGCTAGACATGCTAAACATCTCAGTCTCATAGAAATTCCTCTTTTAGAAATATCAGCAAGAAAACGGCCCAAACTGAAAAACTGATGCTTATGACATCACAGGCATCTCACTGCCCCTCCACTTTAAAATAATTGGCTAAATTTTTTGAGTGGCAGAAAAGTCAGCCAATCAGTAATGAGATTGCAAGTTAAGCCAGTAGGGGGAGCCAAATAGGTGCAAAACCACTTGTTTAAAATCCCCCACCCTAATAGAGCTGTCTGAGAGAGGTTTTTAGGAAGCTTCTAAGGCATTACAGACCCAAACAAAAAAAATGTTGTCTACATGTCACATCACAGAACAAGGTTAAATACCCCGTTCAATCATTCTATGTCACCTTTAAATGCAGTTTTATTATTTATTTATGAAATGTTAACAGTGATTAAACAATCTTTTGGTACAGTACATTTATACTGTACAAATTTACTGTACGGTAGGTCATAGGTGTTTGTCTAACAAAAAAAGAGTATTAAATCTAACATTCCATGTTGTTTGATACTAGTAAGTTTGAGGGCTAAGGGTGTGGTTTTGAGTTGGGCCCATCATCTCAGTAACAAAATAGCCATACATATTTCTACCACCCATCCTATCCCACGCTGTTAACAAATACTGTTGGTTTGAATTTGATTTTTGAACTTTTTGAGCCATTTTTGACCCTGTCTGTGAAATCCAGGCTAAAGTCTCATGATTTATTATGAGATTAGGCGCATGCAAGTTTGATTTCACTTTAAAGGAATACGCCCACATTTTGGGTATTTAGCTTATTCACCGTATCCCCCAGAGTTAGATAAGTCCATACATACCTTTCTCATCTCTGTGTGTGCTGTAACTCTGTCGGACGAAGCCCCCGCCAGCTTAGCTTAGCACAAAAACTGGAAGTGAATGGCTCCAGCTAGCATACTGCTCCCAATAAGTGACAAAATAATGCGAACATTTTCCTATTTATGTGTTGTGATTTGTATAGTCACACCGTGTACAAATAACAAGGTCATATGAGACACAGCCATCTTTTAACAGTATACATACTGGGAACTATATTGTCAGAAGGTGAAGCACTGTTTTTAGGTAAATGTTTGCGTTATTTCATCACTTATTGGGAGCAGTATGCTAGCTGGAGCCATTCACTTCCAGTTTTTGTGCTAAGCTAAGCTAGCTGGGGCTGCGTCAGACAGAGTTACAGCACGCATGGAGATGAGAAAGGTACGTATGGACTTATCTAACTCTGGGGGATATGGTGAATAAGCTAAATTCCCAAAATGTGGGCGTGTTCCTTTAATTCTTTGAAGTGGCCTTACTCAGTCAATATTAAAGATATCAAGGTTTTATTTTTACCGAATGTTCTTTACATTATGTAGAAAACCGTAAATCACCCCAAAAAATGAGTTCAGCTGGGTTTTCACAGGCAGGGTCACGTTTTTTTCTAATATGCAAGTAGTCACAGTCTGGTGAGATTGTGTGTGTCTGTGAGCGATTTTACCCTCGGTTAATATCCTCATATTGTTTATGCATTTAAGTCTTTGGCTCTGTAAAAACAAGGATAGCTCATTAGAGTTTGTATACTGTGCTGGAAGAGAAAAATGTTGAGCTATGAGTCATCAAACTTGACATGAATGTAAACCCAAATCATCGGGCCTGCATTTTCTCAGTATGTCAAATGAAGAGTGTGATAACTTCATTAGTCATGCAGTGCATCAGAGCCAGGTTTTCTGGAAGTCATTTCACAGGCAAATTATGTTGCCATTTTGCATTGCTTTTTTCTTTTTCTTCTCTCATAACCCCTTCAGACTCTAGTAGTGTGTTGTGGTTTGATTTCAGTTCCTTGCCAGAGTTTCTGCTGAGTGTGATATACAAAACATACAGTAGACAGAAGTGTAGAGAGAGGGATGAAATAATGATTTATTTGCACTATGCACTACTGTGTTTACATAATCGTTATCAAATATATAGGTAACTGTTTCCTTTTTTATTTATTCTCATAATGCTTATTTGAGTCAACAGCTGGATTTCCATCACACTGATTTTGTGTGCATTTTGAAGAATCGCATAAGAAACGAGTGATGGAAATGCCAAATTTTGAATAAAAATCCCTTTATTCGCATAAAAAGTTTTTACGCTTGCTGGAGGTGGTTTTTTACTTATGCAAAAAAGAGTAAATGCGAATAATGAGAGATGAAAACGCATTTGCTGAATATATTCTGACGGAGCGAACTTTAAACCTTAAAGTCCTGTCTCCATTTTCTAAGCATGCCTTGTTTTATTTACTGTTGGTTACTAGGTTACCAGTACCATTGTCATTTGCTTGAACAACTTGATGGAAACGCACCTAATTCGCATTTGTTTGTTTTTTTGCAAATTTTAATGAGATTAGTTTCAAGTTTCGATGGACACCCAGCTAGATGCCCTAACTGTGTTTCAATAGCATGATATCCTGTTATCTACTTTTTTATTCATTTACATTAAAAGTTTAAAAATGTATGTATTTACTTAATTGGTATTTGTGGTCTTATCATGAAATATTTTGTGCATTATTCCAAAGAGAAATCTATTAAGTATCTTGCTTTTTGTAATATCTCTCCTCTTTGTCAGAGGACACAGCCTTTAGCAGCTGTCAGGGAAGTGGATGAAAATTGAAAAAGGACATGGTTGGGTGCAGTATGGTTGGGTTGTTGAACCTTTTTGTACTACTTAGGACTTAAATCCAGCTTAGTTGCTGGACATTACACTTTGACACTGGAGAGCAGGTGCAAAAAAATTGGTCACAAAGTGACTTTTATTGACAGTGGACAACAGGAGGAAGAAATTGCCAAGATGAGGTTAAAAAGATTAGATTTTTAAGTATTTTTAAAGCATGATGAAAGTTTTTTCTTTTTTATTTATATATGTAAGCTCTGCAAAAAATTTCAGAATCTCTCTGCCAATTTTACGAAAATTTTCAGGGATAAAAGTGTTGTGTGAATAGTTAAAGGGATAGTACACCCAAAAATAAAAAATTCTGTCATAATTCACTCATGTTGTTACAAACCCATATAAATATCTTTGTTCTGATGAACGCAAAGGAAGATATTTTGATTCATTATTTTTTCCTACTATGAAAGTGAATGGGGTCCACAAACTGTTTTATTCCGTTTAATTTTTTCCCAAATTCCGTTTTCTCCGTTTTAATTTTTGCAAATTCCGTTTTAACTCTTTCACCGCCAGCGTTTTTAAAAAAAAAGTTGCCAGCCAGCGCCAGCATTTTTCATGATTTTCACCAAAGTTTAATGCCTTCCAGAAAATGTTCTTCTTTAAATATATAAACATACAATATACCAAATGAAAGAACAGACCCTCTGCTTTCAAACAAAAAAAACCGTTTCATCCTACCTTCAGTGGTTCTTTTGCAATCAGCTTTTGAATATGGGTAGGTTTTTGCAAAAACACCATATTTTGAGCAAAAAGCAGAGATAATTCCATTTTTTTGACAGACTTTTCATACAGATCCCCTTCAGAGCGATCTTTAAAACAGACACGGACATGCAGCAGCTTGCCATAGGGCAATACTTCCGGGTTTAAAAAGTTGCGGAAGGTGGATAATAGCGGTATTGCGGAAAGACGTAAAATCTCGTCATTGGCGGGGAAGCGTTTTCTCTTAATTGACGAGATATCTCGTCAATGGCGGGGAAAGAGTTAATTTTTGGCAATTATATTTTTTACCCTTTACTGTTATTTCAGTCATAAAAAGAGAGTGCCTTTAATGTTAATGATTAAAATGTAAATGATTTTGGGAAATACTGGATAACAGGATTACTTAATGACTATAAAAGATGCATTTACACACGCACATACACGCGCGCGCACACATACAACTCAATTCAATGCATTGTTTAGTGTGGTTGCAGGAGGCTTCAACAAGGTGTCAAAGCAGTGGTGCCTTCAGAAGTGCCTTAAACACATCAATCCAGCGGAACGCGATCCATATTTTATACACAATCGCTTGAAATGCATATAACTTTACAAACATACACAGGATAGTGAATTAGGACAGCATGAGCACGCAGCTCTTTGCACGTGCGAGCGAAAGAGAGACCGAGAGCGGCGCCATGATGCAGATGATTATATTTTAAATGCGAGGGATAGTTAGTTTGCCTCAGCTCGCTTGAAATGCATAAAACTGAACAAATACATGAGGATTTGTGTTCACACTTCGGACAGATGCGTGAGCGCGTGCACGTGTGAGAGGTGCAGTGAGACAGACGTGGATGAGAGAGTGCATGTATCTTTGCGCTCACCGTGAACAGAGTGTTGACAAAACTTACAAAATAACAGTTTTCCGGTCACATAAAAGTCATGTGAGACCTGCTCGGAACTAAGTGCTTAGCGTCGAATTTCTTAATTTTTTCGCTGACGAAAGCAAGAGTCGTGGAGAGCCGCTTCGCCATGGTTTCAGTGTTTTGGAGGGGCTCTGAAACGACTTAATACTAGATTCCGTGTTAATTAGCCAATTCCGCGATTCCTTGATCGCGGAAATTATAGGGCCCTAAATGTATACGGGTTTGTAACAACATGAACGTGAGTAAATGATGACAGAATTTTTCTTTTTGCTGAATTATCCGTTTAAAGACAGACAGTCCTGCCCCTCCCTTTGTTGCTATATATGGCTAGTCTGGCTGCTCGAACAGGTAGGGGGCAGTGTTTTGTCAGCACCAGGTACCTTAGTTGACAAATATGTAGCTAGAATTGGTAAAGTATTTTAATAAAGAAAATGTACACACTTTCTTTTTACTGCATTGGTAGTGCACTTATTCCAAATGATTCTGATAAGAGAATCTGCCTATCCCTGTGAGAGCTTAGACTTTTCTGCTGACTCTGACCTGAATGTAAAGATGGAGTCATCACAATGTAAGCTAGTTTGGCAGCAAACCACTTTCAATTCAGCCACTTTCACCAGTATGTAAAAAATGTTTAGCTTTGTAAAATCTGATGGTTAACACACTGTAGTAGGATGCCCATAGCTATGAAAAAGATTTTAGGAAAAAGTGCTTTGACATTATTGTTTAAAGGGACGCTCCACTTTTTTGAAAATAGGCTCATTTTCCAGCTCCCCTAGAGTTAAACATTTAATTTTTACCGTTTTGGAATCCATTCATCAGATCTCCGGATCAGGCGGTACCACTTTTAGCATAGCTTAGCACAATCCATTGACTCTGATTAGACCATTAGCATTGAGCTAAAGAAACCCAAAGAGTTTCTATATTTTTCCTATTTAAAACTTGACTTTTCTCTAGTTACATCGTGTACCAAGACAGACGGAAAATTAAAAGTTGTGATTTTCTAGGCAGATATGGCTAGGAACTATACTCTCATTCTGGCAACGACTTTTCTGCTGTAACATGGCTGCAGGAGGCGCAATGATATGACGCAGCTCCTGAAAAAGTCCCCTGCTATTGAAGTTACAAAGGGGACTATTTTCAGGCGCGGCATAATATCATTGAAATAGAGAAATAGAGTATAGTTCTTAGTCATATCAGTCTAAAGTACTATAAAGTACACAGTGTAACTACAGAAAAGTCAAGTTTTTTAAATTGGAAAAATAAAAACTCTTTGGTTATTTTTTAGCACAATGCTAATGATCTAATCAGATTCAATGGATTGTGCTAAGCTATGCTAAAAGTGGTACTGCCAGTCCGGAGATCGGCTGAATGGATTCCAAAACAGTAAAAATCAAATGTTTAACTCTAGGGGAGCTGGAAAATTAGCATTAAAAAAAAAAGTGGAGTGTCCCTTTAAGGCTGCTTTTCACACAATACATTTATTTATCTCCCAGAAGCTGAGTCTTTTCTAATCTAAACGACTGACCATTATTCTTGAGTTTAAACTATTCTGAGATTGTTTCGGTATGGTTCAGTTGTTTTCAATATCATGGTTGATTTGTGTTGCTGCTTGATTTGTTACAGTGAATGCCAGAATTTTTCATATGGTTCTCATTATGTCGACCACTGAAAAAATCAACCGATTTTTTTTATATCTTCAAAATTGCTCATTTTCATAGCCAGGGCCGTTAATTCTTCTTTTCTTGCAGGGTCAGTAACTATTAAATGATTTTCCTCTAAGTGAGACTTCTTTTCTCTTCTCCTGAAGAATCCGAGTTAGGGAGCGACTTGCCCGCGAGGAGCCTTTTCACAAGAGTCCAAAGTTGGGCTCCAAAACAGAGGGTCCTGCTTACAACCAGTTTCCCCAGTCATACCCTCGATATCATTCAAACGCTCCCACATTCACTGAAACTCCAGCCACACGATTGACCCATCAAGATCTAGAGGATCGACATCTTTACTTCTCTATGGCCTGTGAACCTGGTTTTAAACCTGCACATGAGAACCAGGAGGTGCTTGAAAAAGCAGAATACAAAATGGAGGAACGACAAGACGGAAGGGCGATTGGTCTCCTGCGCAGCAAGAAGGCTGTGTTACCCTCCGAGATTCGACGGAAGGAAAAAAGCATTGAAGAGCCATGCCGTGGATATGCCGAGGCAAAACCAGGGATCAGTGGGCGTGAAAGGAAGGGTGTTGAAGAAGACCCTAGGGGGAGGCGTGGAGCGCGTGTTTACACAGAGCACGTATCCCGACTTCAGGCTGCAGAGTCTATGCATTTAAAAGCTAAAGAAGCCCAAAGGAGGGCTGATGCTAGCCTCTTTCATCAGCAAGGATCAAGTTATGCACCACTTCAAACATCTACACAAGCCTCCAGTGGAGGATGGGGGCAAAGTTCATCCAAACCCCTCCCTCACTCCATGCCAGATGCTGGAAGTGTCCAAAAGGCTGCTCCTCATCAAAACCATAGAGAGGCTGCCCATCAGGAAAAAGTGCCCAATGGAGATCATCTGTCCAATGATGTCAGAGTTTCAGTGGCCAAGCTCCGCCACTCCTACCTGGAAAGTGTTGCAAGCACCCGGAAAACCGAACTGTAGGTTGTGGTACATTACCCTAATGGCTTACTAACCCGTCTAACAAGTTTGTTTTGAGGAAGAATGAGTTAATCGATCATAACAATCTAATCCGAATGCTTGGAGTATGAAAAGACTAATCTTTCGGAAAATCATTCGGATTATGGTCTTTTCCTTGGATATGTGCTGCTCGGCTTATACTGTAAATAACCATGGCTTTTGTCTATGTTTGTCTTACCTTGGCTAAGCTTTGTACTGTAACTTTGTCTTTCTGGATTGAGAGAAGCTGGTTACACCTGTGTGCAAATTTGAAATAATCCCTTTTGTGGTGTTTGTAGGATTTTAAGTAGTTTACTTAACACGCCTTGAGGATGCCAAAAAGACGATTCTGTACATTTTGGCTTTAACAATATACAGCATTATCCATTATTGGCTTTCTTATGCCCTCGTATCGATCCATCTTTGTGTGTTAAACACTGCTTTGTTCAATTATACTTGGTGACAAAACAGGGCAAAGGGACTGCCTGCAGTTACAGATGTACCCTGGAGAAATGAAAGAGGCAGAGATCGGTCGTCTCGTCGACCTATGAGATATATATGTCCCACTGAAAGTAGAAAGACATCTGAGAGGTTTAAAACTCAGCCAATCACAACAACTGAACACAAACAAACAGACCGGTAGGCCTTATGGGTAGATATATGCATGGGATTGATTTTTAGTCTGGAGTGCAACTTACACGTGATGTACTGTAACACATAAAATGGTTTTGTTTAACCTGATAACATTAAAACATTTGTGATTGACACCTCTGAGGACTAGTATTTAGATTTTTCTAACGGTATTGTAATTTCCCAAGCATTAATATTGTATTACAGTTAGCGTTTCTCTTAATGGTATTATTGACACACAGTTTGTTTTTATGTGTAGTGAACTCTAATTCAAAGGTTTGCTAAGTTATTTCTATGAAAGGTTCTTTGTTTTCAATAATTCTTGCGCTTTCCAACCAAATAATCCTGCTGCTTTGTGTATTTTCACAATTTCCCCCTTCTTTTCTGTCTTATGTGGCTTTTGTTCGTGCACTTATATTATCACAAACCTGTCAGATTGCTGGTGTAAATTTCTCAGTCTGAACTTTAATTGTAACTGTTTTCTAAGTTTTGTATTTTTTCTTCCTATAGGTCTTGTCTAAGCCCTGAACCACTGAGCCCTGAGGGTAAGTCACAAGTCTTTTTGGAAACGCTATTTTTGATCTGATAAAGGATGTCTCTGTTATATTTTAATATAGAAAGTCAGTGTTTCATAGAAAGTGTAATAGAGGATCAGCTTGTTGTAGGGTTTAGATGCTGTTTTAGATGAACAACGAGCACTTAATACTTGGATCACGTACTGTCAACTAAATTTAAAACCTACATTTTTGTTTGTAGGATTATACAGAGTTGTGTTTGTATTTTTGGGGCTCTTTTTTGTAATTAAATACAATAAAATGCATGATTTAATACATTGGATACACTGCTAATTTGGCTTGGAAATGTTTATGGAGGTATGTCCTCTCCTCTTAGAAATTTTCAGGCACTTAAAAAAATGTTTTACTGATCGTTACTGAAAAGTTCATACTGAATTTTTTTGCAAAATAATATTCATTAGTTCACCCTAGTGTTATAGTTCTCGAGACCGGTCACTTTTAAAGGTCTCGTCTCGGTCTCAGACAAAGAGGACTCTGAATTTTATTTCAAGACAGGTCAAGACCACAACTGATGGCACATCACAAATTTATTTTTTATAATTAATTTTATGCAGTTTATTTAGGTTTGGCATATGATGTTGGCAATGTTTAAGCATTGTTTAAGTTACTGCCAATGACAATTTTTCTAATTTTATTACTAAAACACCTGCATTGTGTAAGTGGATGGCAAGCCATGGAAAGACAGTTCAGAATAAATGGTTAAGTTGATTTCAGCTCTTTAGTGTTTGTTCACTTTTATTTTGTTCACTTGACTTGGTCTCGACCCTTTAAAGTATTGGTCTTGTCTCGGTCTCGCCCTGTTTTGGTCCTGGTCATGACTTGGTCTCTGTTTAGGTGGTCTTGACTACAACACTAGTTCACCCCAAAACATCTGCCCATATTTTACTTGTCCACAAACCATTGTCACACGCATCTCGTCAGTAAAGACTGTTCCTTGATTAGTAATAAATGGCCATCAGCTGCTTTACGATGGAGTGGCATTTATTACACAGAGCCATAATTCGCTGAAATCTAGACAATCTTGCATTCATAATCGCAGGCGATTTATCCGCAATTATGTATGCAATATTTCGCCACTTGTCAGTGAACTCCAGCTCTGTTTAGTAATGTCGCTCCATCTGAAAGCAGCTGATGGCGATTTATTACTAATCAAGGAACCGGCATTACTGACGAGATCTGCGTGACAATAGCATGCGATTTATCGTGCAGCCCTATTTTTTAACCTAACACAGTCAGAGTTATATTAAATAATATCCTTGCTCTTTTCAGCTTTATTATTATAATTGCACTGGATAGTACCATAGCGGAGGGGAGTTCTTAAAGCTCCAAAAGAGCGCATTCATCCATTTAAAACTAAATGTCTTCTTTTGAGGCAAAGCATATGGGTGTTCACAAGAGCGTTAAAGTAAGGCGAAAGGCTGACCTCTTAAACAATGTTACAAAACCCATCGCTTCACCTCAGAAGACATTTAGTAACTGTATAGACCCTTTCACATTTCACATCACAGGCGGTTCCCACTGCGCATGTCGGGGTCAGAAAAGCCATTACAGCAGATTGAGTTGCGTGTTATTCGGTTTCGTCTAAATGGCTACTTGCGTCGTGGGCTTTGAAAATCGCACCAGGTCTGCCATTAAGTTTTTCGGGATTTCTGCAGAATCTCAAAAACAAAAAAATACAACATCTGTGGCTGAAAGCAATTAAACGTTCAGACTGGGACAATGCAAAGATCAAAGAGGCTTGTGTTTGTAGTGCTCACTTTATTTCATAATTTTTCAGCCCTGTTAGATTAAAATAGAAAGCTTAAATGGTATGAACAGTTTGACCCCATGCTGTGCGCGCACCCGATAGTCATTCAATGTTTACAAACCTTGAAGGGGTCTATGGATTAGTTTTTGATGGATGGATGTACTTTATTGGAGCTTTAAAAATGGGGCACTATCCAATGCCATTATAAAGCTGAAAAGAGCCATGGTATTATTTGCTATAACTCTTAACTGTGTTTGGCTGAAAGAAGAAAGTTATATACACCTAGGATTGCTTTAGGGTAAGTGAAATATGGGCAAATTATTATTTTGGGGTGAACTATTCCTTTAAAGTCACAATGAAATGGCAGCAGCGATTGTCTTATTTTCCAATCTGTGACGTATATCCGAGTGAAACGTCTTCTGAGAATAAAATGGTAGGGCTGGAATTTGTCCATCAAGAATTTATTGAATCGTTGGGTCATGTTTGTTGCTATTTACTAATCACTGCGGTCTTTTCCCAGAGCCGCCCACCTGCCATACCCTATGACCGGAAGTAAAGAGAGATCGTTTTGAGAACGGGAGACTTGAGTTTTTGATAAAAGATTATGAGGGCACTTGAATTTAAGGGTGCTGTAGATGTAAAACTATATTTACCTAGGCATAGATGAATAATTAGGGTTCTGTACATGGTAATGACATATTGTGAGCCTCAAACACGATTGTTTCCTCCTTTTTATGTAAACCTCGTGCATGCATAAGACCGCTGGAAAAACAGGCCAATCTCAACATATCACCGACTGTAACGTTACGGTCAACATTAAATTACACATTAAATTAATTACAATGTTTTGACTGCCGAGTTAGCGCTTTATGCTAGTTAATGCTATATGCTAGCATTTAGGCTGAAGTTCTACTCCTGTTGTTACAGTTCCGTTTGCCGGTCCATAGTAAAACACAAACTTACCACTTACACTGAATAAGAAATTATTCCTCAAAATCTGTATCTTTGTCTGATACAGGCTCAAATATAGGGTCTGTTTGCACACACACAGAGCTACTGAAATAAGCTCTGAAAACACAGCCAATCAAAGTAGAGCCCAACATAATTATTCATGACCCTTTCAAAAAAGGTAATAAAGACCCTTTAATTCTAGGGTTGTAAATGGATATCTAAAAACATTTCTGGATCATTTTTGCACTTAATAAAGCCACATAGCTTCTATGTAGATATCATAGAACAATGTATTTTTGTATCAATGCATTCTTTGGCACCTTTAAAAAAATTATCACAATTGTCATTTGTAAAATACCACAATATTAAAAATATAACGTTTGTAATTTCAGTTTCATGACGACTTTATGGCAAGCTGATAAGGTTTATGTACCTCACCTCAATTTTTCTAAAGAGCAATAGAACCGCGTTTACTTTAGCTTTTGATCTAAGCTACTGCTTTGCTTTCCAGTTGTATGTGTGATTTAGATTTATATTTAAAATATTTTAATGCCTGTTGACAAGAATCAGAAACTAAAATTTTATTTCTGTAGCACCTTATAAAACAGTGTTTACAAAGTAAAATAGCCTGTGAAATGTTTTACCATGTGTTCAGCATTTTACATGTGATCCTCTGAAAGTCATTGGGTTTATTCTCATGAAAACACTTCTGAGTCATTTCTTTTCCTTTGTGTTTTTCCAGTGGACGAGGAGAAGCTGGATGAGAGAGCAAAGCTGAGCGTGGCTGCCAAGCGCTCTCTCTTTAGGGTATGACGAGCCTGAATGTGTCTCTGTCTGCTCAAAACCCTCTTAGTGAGCCGTCGATAGACAGCATCCTAACCCAAATCAAAAAACCACATAAGCGACCGGTTTACAACACTTGAGTGTGTTTGACGTCACACTCACACATGCCACACAGATGCCACAGGAAAATCCACTACAGTTCATTTTATTATAACTGACATTTCCTTGCGTGCAAACTTATCTCATTTAAGTAAATTATGAAATTACGAAAATGTGAATTAATAAAGTATTAGCAAATTCCTTCGTTTACATTACTACAAAGTCAAATTCAGTACAGTGCTGTTCAGTTTATTTATGTCTAATTTGACTAATGTAAATGTTTCTTAGGAGCTAGAGAAAACTTCTGATGGTTCGGTTCTGAAGTCATGGAGCCGTAACCCCGGCGCGGAGCGGAGGCTGAGGAGAGGTCATGATCGCTCCCGTACTCAGCCTGTGACCTCTGAGGAAGTGGTCATTGCTGCTAGGTAAGTTTTTGATACATGCCTGCTCCATAAAGCAAATGTAGCATTTTTGTGGGAGAGATAAACATCTTTTTTATTGGGTAAAGCCCCCAAGAGCCACCTTATAATTTAATACCATTTAAAGGGGACATTTTACAAGACTTTTTTATGATGTCAAATAAATCTTTGGTGTCCCCAGAGTATATACAGTGATGAAAATAAGTATTTGAACACCCTGCTATTTTGAAAGTTCTCCCACTTAGAAATCATGGAGGGGTCTGAAATTGTCATCGTGGGTGCATGTCCATTGTGAGAGACATAATCTAAAAAAAATCCAGAAATCACAATGTATGATTTTTTAACCATTTATTTGAATGATACAGCGGCAAAAACGTATTTGAACACCTGACAAAATCAATGTTAATATTTGGTAAAGTAGCCTTTCTTGCAATTACAGAGGTCAAACGTTTCCTGTAGTTTTTCACCAGGTTTGCACACACTGCAGGAGGGATTTTGGCCCACTCCTCCACACAGATCTTCTCTAGATCAGTCAGTTTCTGGCCTGTCGCTGAGAAACACGGAGTTTGAACTCCCTCCAAAGATTCTCTATTGGGTTTAGGTCAGGATACCTTGATATGCTTCTTACAGAGCCACTCCTTGGTTATCCTGTGTGATTCGGGTCATTGTCATGTTGGAAGACCCAGTCTCGACCCATCTTCAATGCTCTAACTGAGGGAAGGTGGTTGTTCCCCAAAATTCCGCAATACATGGCCCCAGTCATCATCTCCTTAATACAGTGCAGTCGCCCTGTCCCATGTGCAGAAATGGCATGCTACCACCTTCATGCTTCACAGTAGGAATGGTGTTCTTGGGCTGATACTCATCATTCTTCTTCCTCCAAGCACGTTTAGTGGAATTATGACCAAAAAGTTCTATTTTGGTCTCATCTGACCACATGACATTCTCCCATTACTCCTCTGAATCATCCAAATGGTCATTAGCAAACTTAAGACGGGCCTGGACATGTGCTGGTTTAAGCAGGGGAACCTTCCATGCCATGCATGATTTCAAACCATGACGTCTTAGTGTATTACCAACAGTATTCTTGGAAACGGTGGTCCCAGCTCTTTTCAGGTCATTGACCAGCTCCTCTCGTGTAGTTCTGGGCTGATTTCTCACCTTTCTTAGGATCATTGAGACCCCACAAGGTGAGATCTTGCATGGAGCCCCAAGCCGAGGGGGATTGACAGTCATGTTTAGCTTCTTCCATTTTCTAATTATTGCTCCAGCAGTGGACCTTTTTTCACCAAGCTGCTTGGCAATTTCCCCGTAGCCCTTTCCAGCCTTGTGGAGGTGTACAATTTTGTCTCTAGTGTCTTTGGACAGCTCTTTGGTCTTGGCCATGTTAGTAGTTGGATTCTTACTGATTGTAGGGGTGGACAGGGGTCTTTATGCAGCTTATGACCTCAAACAGGTGCATCTAATTGAGGATAATAAATGGACATTTTAAAGGCAGACTAACAGGTCTTTGAGCATCAGAATTCTAGCTGATAGACAGGTGTTCAAATACTTATTTGCAGCTGTATCATACAAATAAATAGTTTAAAAATTGTGATTACTGGATTTTTTTAGATTATGTCTCTCACAGTGGACATGCACCTACAGTAGGATGGCAATTTCAGACCCCCTCCATGATTTCTAAGTGGGAGAACCTGCAAAATAGTGGGGTGTTCAAATACTTATTTTCTTTACTGTATGTGAAGTTTTACCTCAAAATACAATATAGATAGTTTATTATAGCATGTTAAAATTGCCACTTTGTAGGTGTGAGCAAAAATGTGCATGCTGTTTTTGAGTGTGTCCTTTAAAATGCAAATGAGCTGATCTCTTTATTATCCCCTTTTGACATCACAAAGGGGAGCTACATTTCAATGACCTAATTTTTTACATGCTTGCAGAGAATGGTTCACCAAAACTAAGTTACTGGGTTGATCTTTTTATACATTTTCTAGGTTGATAGAAGCACTGAGGACCCAATTACTTAAAAATGGAAAAAGTCAGATTTTCATAAAGTGTCCCCTTTAAAAAAAAGGAAAGTTTAGCTTTAGGCAACATAAAGGGGTAAAAAGGTATTTAAGGTTTGCAAGAACTATATTAATATTTTGCCATGGTATTATCAACTTTCTTGTCATTTTCTTTCATTTGGTGTATGTAGTGTTGTTCTTCAGTTCTCTCATGTATTTTCTTTCCATGCTTTTTTCCTTTTCTCCCCTCTTTTCCTTCATCCTCTGTGTGATTAAAAGTGTCCCTGGCAATTTGTCCCAGTCCGAGACTGTACAAACTTCTGTAGCACGTGTCCCTAGCCCCACTATAATCCACAGCTCTGTAACCAAAAGCAGGTACCCAGGAACAAACATATTAACAATCACATGAGCCTGTGTGTGTGTGTAAGCCGGGCATGGTCACTTCCATCAATACTAATATTTGTCAGTCTCCGCACTAAGAAAAGTTGTAACTGGGATGGTACCTTTTAAAAAGATCCTAATATGTACCATTTAGGTACAGATGTATACCTCTAAGATACCAATGTGTGCCTCTGAAGTAACAATTTGCACCTTTTAGGTACAAAAAGTGTAGTTTTTGAAAAGGCACCCCCCCAGTGACAGATTTTGTATCTTCTTGTACCATCTTTCTGTGTGTCGTTTAAAAAATTGTCTTTGCTTTTTGAAATCTAGAAAAGCACTAAACCCTGTCTTGCCTTTGTGACAGTCTTAAAGGAAAGATTGTTCAGATAAAAGGGGTTGCTGTAGCTCAACTGGTGGAGCATTATTTTAGCAGGGCAAAGGTCATGGATTTGATCCCATGGGACAAACATACTGATACACTGCAAATTGCTTTTGGATTAAAGTGTCTGACAAATGCATAGATGTACAGATTTGTAAATGTAGAAAGTAAAAAATCTGAAGTTTAAAGTTGGTAAGACAGATGAATGTTTAAATCTTCAAATAAGGAAATACTACCCTCTTGTGGCACCGCACTTAAATATAAAAAAAGTATTTCATAGCATATTCATAGCATGACATGTTTGTCTGCATGCATGTATATTATATTAATATAAATATATGTTTAAATGACCTTTTACAAAATGTCTAACACTTTCATTTGTTACATAATTCATAATCACTTACTTATTTAAAGCATGCATGCTATATATACACCAAATATATATACATATATACATATATACATATATACATATATACATATATACATATATATATATATATATATATATATATATATATATATATATATATATATATATATATATATATATATATATATATATATATATATATATATACAGTCGATGATATAATGAAATTGAAACACATTAAGTATTCTATATCAAACAGTTTGGGTGTGTCCCTCAGCTTGCAGGCATCATCTCAGCAGAGCTCTATGGTGAGGGAGCAGGCCAGAGAGGTTCGGCTGGCTCAGGAGGCTGCGGAGATGAATCGAGCTCACCACACATCTCCTGGACAGGATGTGCAGGAGGAGCCAGATCTTTCCACGCTTACGCTAGCAGAGAAGATGGCACTCTTTAATCGCCTAGCGCAGTCATCCGGCCATGGTCCTCGGGTTAGAAGTGACACTCGGGCACGCAGGAGTAACGCCCGCTACCAGACCCAGCCAATCACATTAGGAGAGGTCGAACAGGTATTTAACATGTCACTTTCATTGGATACAGTCTCATAAATGATTTGTGTTAGGTTATTACTACTCTTTTGTGCTACAGTACAGTAGTTATGGTTATGTAAACATGTTTTTTACTTTGCAGCTCTTTTCATGAGCACATTAAAGACAAATTTCCTGTCAGAGATAAGCCTTTCTGCTAAAATGAATTAAGTTGGAAAACGTTTCCCAGAAAAAGGATAAAACCACTGAAACCACATTACTAACATTTTAAATTGCAAACGCACACATCTTGGTATTTTTGGGGTAGACAACATCTGCTAAATGCCTAAATGTAAACACAACCTCCAGTATCATTGACACGGACACAAACCCGTACCCTGACAAAGGTCTGTTACGTGGGCATAAGGTGCGGGGCATGTATTGCAATACACAATACATATTTTGCAAAACAATGGTTTGTCTCTAATGCAGGATGGTTCTGAGATGTTTGACGAGGAGTCTGAGTTCTCAGTGGGTCTGAGTGATCTGGAACATGTGAGGGTGCCTGACTCCTTGCATTTAAACCATTGGCCCGTGTTTTAGCCGCAGTGTCCTAATGTTTGAGCATATATTTTCCTCTGCTGTCTGAATTCGGGACTTGTTTGCATCTTGCAAAACCACAATGAAGTCATTTGGCATTGTAGCCATTATATTGAATTGTTCTTCAGATTGCACAGACCTTGCGGTTGATTTATGATTTATGATTTTGTTTTGCATTGGTGCTAAGAAATGCCAACAGATATGATGTTTTTTGTTTATTTGTTATAAAGCATTATGAAAGGGAAAGTTCACCCAGAACAAAAAATACTTTAATTTACTCTTCCTCATGTTGTTTTAAACTTGTATCAGCTTGTATACAACAAGTTTTGTTGTATAAACTTGTATTCTTTATTCTGTTGAACACAATAGTGGATATTTTGATAAAGGATGGTAAACATACTGTACAGTTGACAGGATAAACATAATATTGAAGTTAATGGGTACTGAAAGGTGTGTGGTTACCATTAATAAAGAAACTCATTCAGGTTTAAAACAACATGACGGTGAGTAATTAATGACACGATTTTCATTTTTGGGTAAACTGTCCCTTTAAAGGGATAGTTCACCCAAAAATGAAAATGCTGTCATCATTTACTCACTCTTATGTAGTTATAAACCCACATACATTTCTTTGTTCTGATGAACATGAAGGAAGATATTTTGAGAAATGTTTGTAACCAAACCGTCTGTGGACCCCATTTTCTTCGATAGTGGGAAAAAAGAATACTATTAAAGTAAATGGGGTCCATGAACGGTTTGGTTACAAACATTTCTCAAAATATCTTCCTTTGTGTTTATTAGAACAAATACATTTATACAGGTTTGTGACTACATGAGAGTGAATAACTAATGACACGATTTTCATTTTTGGGTGAACTGTCCCTTTAAATGGACATTACACTTTTTTTGAAAATATAATTTTCCAGCTCCCGAGTTAAACATTGGAATTTTCACCGTTTTGGAATCCATTCAGCTGATCTCAGAGTCTGGCGATACCACTTTTAGCATAGCTTAGCACAATCCATTGAATCTGATTAGACCATTAGCATCGTGCTAAAAATAACCAAAGAGTTGCAATTATTTTTCCTATTTAAAACTTGACTCTTCTGTAGTAACATTGTGTACTAAGACCGACAGAAAATTAAAAGTTGTGATTTTCGAGGCAGATATGGCTAGGAACTATACTCTTATTCTGCCGTAATAATCAAGGACTTTGCTGCTGTAACATGGCTGCAGCAGGCATAGTGATATTACACACTGTCCGAAAACAAAGAGTATAGAAGTACAAGAGGGGAAACTCAAATTCGTTTTTGTCAACAGTCACTAGGTGGGGCTTCAGTAGCGCGGCCGCCATTTTGGAATGAAAATTCTCAGAGCCAATTCATTCTCAATTCATTCTCAGCGAATCTCACAGCCAATTCAGAAGCGCAATAGTAAGTTTCTTAAATTAAAATTTTGTTCACTTGCTACATCTACACGAAACGCTGTATTGTCTTGTATGTATGTGTTGTGTTTTTGTTGTTATCAGTTGTGGAATCCAATCATTAAATATAGGGCTGCACGATTCGGAGAAAAAATCTAATTGCGATTTTTCTGATCAAAATTGCAATTTGCGATTTTAAGTGCGATTCATTAGTATATAATAAAAGAGCTACATCCAGGTTTGTTGTGGTGGTTTTAATAGCACCAAAGAAAGATGCTGTGCTACTGTTTATTTAAAACCTCTTAAACATTGTACCAAGTTCTCTGCAGGACTTTGCTCTTTTGCAGACAAATTCTTTTTATCTAAGAACATTAAAATACAATTTAACAAAAATGTATTGAAAGTTTTCTTTAAAATAACATATAGGCCAATGTATTTTGGCTGTCACTACAACAATGCTTCTGACAAGCAAATGTTTAGTTTTTTCTTTTAATCATAAGACTATACTCATCTTGTTTTACTGTTCAGGCATCTGTAATAAATGTAAATAAATTAGTTATTAGAATCTATGATTTAACATAAGCAAAAAATACAAGATTTTAAATGTGGATCTGCAGAAGCTTGTACAGTTAAGATTAAGGAGTGATTTTAATTTTTGGTGTGTAATAAACATTTCTGACACAGAAAGCACCAGGTTACTGTCTGTCACTTTAAGACACAAGACAGCTTTAAAACTGCTCTGCTTCAATATGGACCAGTTCAACAGATGTAAACAACACTGGTCCAGAAGCACTTCCTGTTTCCGTTTTTTAACACTAGATAAACGTTGGGATAAAATAAACCAACAGAACATATAAACCTGAATTAACTGAAGTTAAACAAACATCTTAAAGATAATAATATATGTAAAATAAAAAAATAACTCTCACAAACTGTAACAGGAAGTGTTTCTGGACCAGTGTTGTTTACATAATTTGAACTGGTCTATACTGATAAACATCCAGCTGTTTATGTCCACTGAGACAAGAAAGAAAACTGAAGTTTAGTGATCACGCGTGTGCTGACTCTCTGTGTGCGCGCTTCATGAACCCTCGTGCCTGTAAATATTCAAAGCGGTGCAGATGTGCGCGTGCAAGAAACTACAATGTACCTCTTTCGTCTGCTGTGTTCCGGGCTTTAATGAAACCTGCTTATAGTCTGATGAGGCGCTTGTCATTGTTTGCGATGCATGACGAGAAACGGACGTATAAACACCTTTCTTTAAGTCCAACATTACACAAAAGGGAAATGTTTTCGCGCATTTCTGTCCTTTCATTTGCCGGTTAATGAGTTATAATGGGTTTTTAAAATGACTGAATCCAAAATCTGACAACTTCATGACATTCCGCGTTGTGCAGTTAATTCCATTTGTATGCATTTCGCGATTCTGTCCGTGTTTTCCGCATCGCGGAAATCATATGGCCGTACACTTTGTTGAGGAGTTGAACTGCTGCTCGCGCAATGGCGTTATCTGACGTGTAGTCAGTCAGCACCTCAGTGTAATGCACTCTATTGGTTTAAACTGCATCAAACGTAAAATGCGAATGAAGTGAACTGTCAAAAACTGCGTACTAGATGATTGTTATATTTGATAGTTTTGAATCGAAATAATCGCAGCTCTTGCGATTCGAAAATAGCATCCATTCACAATGCGGTTTCGGTTTAAAAAACGATTAATCGTGCAGCCCTAATTAAATAGATACACATTTAAGGTAGTTTTTTCTTGCTTTATTATGTAATTCTATTTTATGCTACTTTTACACATTTACTACTATTATTAGTTACCAACTCCACTAGGTATGAAATATATTTTGTACATATTAATCCCCTGGATCCCGCTACAAACATTATAATCTTATAGAACATCATGCATTGTTCTGTCTGTTATCCTACAGTATAATTGCCACTTTTGGACAGTGGCTGTGTTTTTTTACTTAATCCATTTCGAGCAATTCAGATGTATATGTGTATATATGTATGTATATGGAGCCAAAATATTATGTGTGGATGAGTTTATGTCGGTATGTATCTATGTAAAATTAGCCTATATAAAAGTGGAAGACTTGTCTAAATATCTGAAAATAAGCTGTAAAAAGGATTCATGATCACTGGTCTGATTGTTTGTTATTCTGTGTAATCATCATTCAGTTTGAATTTGATCTTTTAATGTACAAAGTAGCTGATATTGCCATTACTTCTAGTTGACTCCCGATTCGCTTTCATTCCAAAATGGCGGATTCATGGGGCTGCTGCTGGGCGCTGGGGTTGCAATGGAACGTTCTATTGAGTTTCCTCTCTTGTACTTCTATACTCTTTGCCGAAAATAGTCCCCTGCCATTGAAAGTTACTAATGGGACTATTTTCGGCTTCTGCGTAATATCATTGCGCCTCCTGCATCCATGTTACAGCAGCAGAAAAAAAGTGGAGTGTCCCTTTAAGTCTGGGTGGTATGATGTGTCGGCCAATGGAGTTTTTACTATACTTGTTTATGTCATAAAAGTTTTGGGCAAAAAGTTTGGAAACACAAAACAAACATTTTTGTTACATTTCCGGCAACACTGTATTCTATAACAAACTTACTGTAACATATCGCCATTTTTTATGGAAATTATATGAATGCTAAAGTCACATGTTGCTGTCAGCTTCCCCAGCAGATATTTTGGGAAAATCCATTGGGGTTTTGATGGAATTGTGTCATGTTATTGAAGACATCCTGTGTTTTTGCTTGTGAAGTGTGTAATTGTTTTTATGAGAAGAGAGGAAATGAATCATAATTGATAGATTTCCTCATTTCACAGCCAATGATCTTGTTCTGAATGAGTACCACAGTTGTGGCTGAAGCCCGAATGAGCCACAGACACACAGCGTTCATTTATTGTGCTTGTCTGTGCCTGTTGCAAGTGATTCAGTGTGTCGGTTTTTGAGGGCATGATGTGAAAGGATGGGTTTAGAGTTTAATGGGCATGGCTTGAGAACCGTCTTGTCATTGGCTGATTTGATGCAGCAGGAAATGCGTCAGGGTGATTGATACATCTGTACTGATGAACTGTTGATCAATCATGCCTGTGCTGACCCACTTTATTCCCATCCCTTCTCTCCCTTATTCTCCCCTCATCCTCCATCTCCAATCTACTGTCCCATTTTTATCTCAACCTTCTCTTTATTTCTTTATACTATCCTGTCCTACTCCACATTATCATATTTTTCTGTCCTAAATCTTCATCATCCTTTTCTCTGATTTACTTCTCCATTTTTTTACCTTTACCCATACTCAACAAATTCTTTCTATCCTATCCTATCCTATTCTTTTTCTCTCTCTGCCCTAATTCTTTAACTTTCCTCCACTACCTCCAATGCTGTCCTTATCTACCATCACCCCTTCTCCTTTCTGCTCCATTCCTCCACCCCTTCTCTTGTTCTCCTATAGCTGCAGCCTCAGGGTGGAAGTCGTTTTGCATCCACCTCTTCCTCTGCCCTTAAATCATCAACGGTTTCCACCGAACATGCCGGTGACATCCACCTTGCCGCACCCAGTGTATCTGGCCCCGCCTACTATGAGCAGGTTCTGTCCCCACCGCACCACTCTCAATCTGCCCGAGAGCTCCAGAACCATCAGGGACCAGATGTGTCACCTGTAGCCCAAAGAGAAAGTCTGGTGATGGGCATGGGGAAGAGGAAGCTCCCCTCTCCAGAAAGCCCAAAACAGACACCGCACGCTCAGCCATCCAGAGAGTGGGAGGAGTATAAAGGGCACCATATGGAGCCGGTCACCTCTCATGACTTTTCTGAAACAGATGGAGAGCACAAGTCAAAGGCAGCTATTTCAGGTAGAGAAATGTTTTCCATCATTATCTCTAGACTTTTTTTTGTTTCCCTGTCCAGTTGATTGATTTACACTTGTCTACTTTTGAAAAAGAAATACAGCATTAAGTGAGCCAAATTATGAATACCATGCATTTCATTTGCGTTACTAGTACTAGTGTGTTTTGGGATATCAAATGTTTTTTACATCATTAATAGTACTATATTAAAATAAGTAATATAATATAATAATATAATAATATAATGAAAATAACAATTTTAAAAAAAAAACTCCTGTTGTTTATCTTTGTTTCTCATTGTTTACTTTCTAAAAAAACAGCATTAGGTCAAAAGGGACAAACTTGGGTTAATTTAACTTGTGCTGGGTTGTTTAAAACCCATTGTTGGGTCAAATATAAACATTCTCTGGGTTAACTTAAAATAAAAATAAAAAAAAACCCAGGACTTCTTAGGGGCCAATCACACAAAACGTGTTTTAAAGGCAAGGATTTTTATATTGCTTGGCAATCACCAAGTCAGCTGTCTTGTCAATCAAATATTGAAGCGTTAGCGCTCTTTTGCTGTTAACTATCATATTAGCAGAAACTTTTGGGCGCTCTTCCGCTCTCATTGCTCACTTGAAAGCGCGTGCTTCAGCCGTCGGCAAAAAACGCAAGGCGTTCAGCGTGCATAAACAGTGCGCATATCGCTCACAGCCCATAGAAATTCATTTAAAAAAGGGCGCCTGAAACAGCCATAAATGCGTTTGGTGTGATCAGCCCCTTATAATGTCTGAAAAGTGCTGGGTTATTGTCATCCCAGTGTTGGGTCAAAATAGTACAAACCCAACCCATTGGGTTAATTTAACCCAGACAAATGTTTATACTTGACCAAATAATGGGTTAAAACAACTAAGCATTTTGGGTGGAAACAACCCAGCATAGGTTAAATTGCAACCCAACGGGCTGAGTTTGTCCCTTTTTGACCCAATGCTGGGTTGTAAAAAACTTAGCATTTCTTACAATGTACTTGAATAATTGTGTGAAGCAATATTTACTACGTTGACACAAAGAAAAACAACTTTAAACAGTGACAGCCCCAAATATTTGTCACTCTTTAAAATGTGTTTAACTCATTCCCTGCCAGCCATTTTTTGAAAAGTTGCCCGCCAGCATTTTTGGTTATTTTTTACAAAAGTTTCACAAAATGCACAAAAAGGAAAATTTTCTTCTAAAAAAATATATACATAAATATATTTCAAATGAAAGAACAGACCCTCTGCTTTCAAACAAACAATAAACAAAAAAAAAACACGAGGGAAAAAACTTTCATCCTATCTAACTTTTTTTCTCTATTTATAAACTATTAAATATGGTTATTTTTCTTTAAAAATATTTTTTTAGCAAGAAGCTGAAATAATTGCATTTTATGAAGGAATTTTGTAAGAGATCAGATTCAGAACGATTATCAAAACCTACACAGAGTTTAAAATTAGTAAATACCCAGTTTATGAAAAAACTGAAGCCAAAACGTTAAGGAAAAAAGAAACATGTTTTTTTTATGCAAAGGTTTTCTCTTAATTAAGATATCTCATCAATGGCGGGGAAAGAGTTAATAACATATTTACATTTTAGTACTGGCTACTGATATTTTGGTACAGTTGCAACCCAAGTACTGTACTGTATATACATTGAGCCGGATATATTTGGACAGGGATAAGAGATAGCTTTGTTATGATGGCTTCCTGCTGTGTAGGGCGGTGATGTTTTTTCATTTTGTTATGTAGTTTGATGTCCTATTTAAATTAATCTAAAAGGCCAGAGCATCACAGAGCAACAGGATGTGATGTGTGTGTGTTTTCGGAGAAATTTGTGAAGTGTCTTCCAGCTTTTTAATTCAGTAAGCCAGACAGAAAGATGTCTTTGTGAACCCACATAGCCACATTGTGAAAACAAAGCTTCTCTTTATACTTAAAAAACACTCACCCTCGCTTCCTGTGTGTAGACTTGTTTGCATATTCATCACAATTTTACCCCATATATACAGTATTTTAATGCTTAAGTGAGCAAAACTCGATGCAGTGTGGATATGTCTGCCTATCACTTAGTTGGCTTTGATAGCATCACTGTGAGTGCTGTAACCCTGTGTTTCCTGTATCTGTGTTAAACAGATCTTCCTGTCCACACAGCCACAGTACGTGCAGTGACAGCTGCGTCGCAGGACTCGTCCTCTTTACGGGCTTTGTCTCTCACTCAGCATACGCACGCACAGACACACACAGAGTCTGGCACACACCTCCTCGAGGAGGACGCGAGAGAGCAGGAGTACGAAACAGAAGAGGGAGACGATATCGCAGACATCATGTCTGCCAGACAGATGTCCATTAAAGAGAGGTGAGTGATGTGTTTGTACTTTAAAATATATAGGATGAGAAATCTTAAAACTAGTCTATGCAAGTTTAGAAAGTCATTTTATCTTTGGCATATGAAATCTTTTTTTATGGTAAGGTATGGAGTGTAGTTACAGCATTTGAAAGCAGTGCACTTTAAACTGTATAAAACAAGACCTGTATTGACTCTGCATCTATTGTGTGTACATTTTTGAGTTGTTTTTAATCTCAAATATAGAAATTTTTTAGGTTAATTTGACCCAACGGTTGTGTTTGTCCCTTTTTGACCCAACCATGTGTTAAAAACAACCCAGCATTTTTAGTGTATGCAGGGTAGTGTAACCTAGGATGCGGTACAGTACATAAGTCTTTCTTAAATATATATCAGTTGAATATTGTCAAAGGTAGTTCTTTCCAGAATATAGTAGAGAATTTACTTAGGAATAAAATTACTAAAACATCAGAAAAAATATTCAAAGTCAAACCTTTCACTCGTTCAGATCATTGTTGATGTTGCAGTAATGCTTTGATGTCAGCTTTAGCATCCTCCTGGTGATGAGGGCACGATATTAAGAAAAAACCCATATTCTAGTTCAGTACGACTCTCTGTTATGATCGTGATGATTTCCATTGATTATATTGTATTTGTTTAGTAGTCAGAGCTGTATTGCAGTGCTCAGTCTGAGATCAATGCATTATATAACTGACAGAAGTTTGCCATCATGAGATGCAGGCTGAGTTTGACACAAACAGGATGGCAACATTGATTGGTGATATTCATCATGAAAACTGCTGATCTCAGCATACACACACTTGATATAAATGTGTGTGTATGGGATTATGTAGTGACCAAAAGAGTTTTTGTGTACCTCTTAGGCTGGCTCTGTTGAAGAAGAGTGGAGAGGAAGACTGGAGGAACAGGATCAATAAAAAACAGGATGTGGTAAAGGTTGCCCTGTCTGAAAAACACGCCCAGCTGTGGGAAGTGGAGCAGAGCTTCAAGAAGAAGGTAACGTCTGAGCTTTGACCTTTGGTCTCACCTGACCATAAAGGTCATACCTGTACAACAGTTTTGTGTGTAATATAAATGATCTTGGAGATGCAGAGCAATATTATGCTAATGTCAGATTAGTCGTCTTCTCTTAACTGAGAATTGGCTTTAATTCTGTTATGAATAACCCTAAACAGAGAATAGTATGTGCTGTCTGTTATTTTTATTCTTCCTTCTGTTTATTTCTGTTCGCATGTTTATGTGGTGTGCATGGGTCAAGCTTGCTTGTATGAAACTCAAGCACAATAACCAACTTATCGAACAAACTCAGTGCAGACAGTTCAGTTCACTGTATATTTGCTCTGTACAAGCTGTTACTTTGACATCTATTTGCTTTAAATAGTGTAGACATTGTGACCGTATGTTCACAATGTGTTAATGAAATCTTAATAAAAAGGTATCATATTAGTAATTATGTAGTAGCTGGTATGATCTCATTGGTCACAAGTACAGTACAGCATGCATGTTTGTCCCAGAGGAATATGGGTGTTTGCTACGTTGTAGTGTTTTTGTTAACTCTTTCCCCGCCAGCGTATTTTAAAAAAAAGTTGCAAGCCAGTGGCAGCATTTTTCATGATTTTCACAAAAGTTTAAACTGTATATAAACATACAATATATCAAATGAAATTCAAATGAACAGACCCTCGGCTTTAAAAAAAAAGTTAGTTCTCTTGTAATCACATCTCAAATATGGGTAGTTTCTTCAAAAACACCAAATTATGAGCAAAAAGCTGAGACAATAAAATTTTTGTGAAAGACTTTTGATAGAGATCAGATTCAGAGCGATCCTCAAAACATACACGGACATACCGCTGTTTGCCCTTGGGCAGTGTTCTTCACATCCAACCTTGGAGAGCCGGTGCCTGCAGAGTTTAGCTCCAACCTTAATCAAACAAACCTGAGCAAGCTAATCAATGTCTTCATGATCACTAGAAAATCACAGGTAGGTGTGTTTGATTAAGGTTGGAGCCAAACTCTTCGGGTCACCGCCTCTTCGTGGTTGGATATGAAGAACACTGCCCTAGGGCAATACTACCGGGTTATACAGTATAAGTTGCGGAAGAGTGGATAAGAGTGCGCCATCTAGTGGATAATAGTGGTATTGGGAAAAGCCGGAAATACTCATCATTTGCAGGGAAGCGTTTTCTCTTAATTGACGAGTTAAATTGTCAATGGCGGGGTAAGAGTTAGGCTGCGTCCCGAAACCGCATACTGTATAGTAGGTACTGAATAAGATGAATCCTGGTAGTATGAATGGGATTCGGACGTACTACATCCGCCATGTTGCTACATCACGTGACATACGTCGTCATCATGTCATCCCATTCCAGCGCGAAAACAGCCGCATGCCTCTTCTCCTTCGTTGGATAACTCCTCTGCCGGGGCATCATGGGATAGTGAAGTGTCCATCGTATGTACACTGCAAAATCTAACCGGAAGTAGTAGGTCATCCGGGTACTTTTCACATACTGTTTTTCGAATACTATCGGACATACTACTCACCTCGCCTACTGCATTTCGCGTACTATATAGTATGAAGTGGGCGGTTTCGGACGCAGGATCAATCATGGGGTTATGACATGTTTATTGTAATCTTTGTATGTTTTATGTATGGTTTTTTAACCTGCATACCTCTGTGCTATCTCTTTCCTTGCACTCAAAAAATGATTCATTGGATTAACTCAATTAAATTGTGGGCAGGATTTCCATCCAATATGAATGTGTACCCCTACCTCATAAAAAACTGCTTCACACAATAAAAATATATTGAGTTGGTCCAACTCAATTTAAAGTAAATGGCAATACTCAATTAGTTGCCTCAACTCAATTTAGTGTAGTCTCAATAACTCAATTTAGTGTAGTTTGAATAACTCAATGTAGTGTAGTCTGAAGAACTCAATTCTGTTATTTTATATAAAACGTTTTTATATCATACTAATTAGCATAAGCACATGTTAGCATGCTAGTAATAATAACATATGATACTTTGGATGAGCATGTGAGAAGAGACTGATCTCCAAACAGGCATTAACACAGTCAGTGCTCATTGAGAGAAATATGTCACATCCACAACCTAACCACAAGCGCCACTCTTTTGCACGATAGTAACCAAACAATTTGAAAAAAATATAATACAAACGCTTCTAAATCAATAAGATAAACGGACATTAAACACTATTAAGTCTTTCTCTTTACCTAAAAATGCATAAAATAACACTTAATTAAAAAAATTACTCTCCAAAAGCAGTTGCTGGGAAATTATTTTTCCAGAACCCAAACTCAAACTAATTGTGTTAACGCAATTAAAAAGAAATCAATAAATTATAGTACATATTTATTTTGTGTTATACTAATTAAATATATATACTTATTGCTCTTAATGAGGTATTTTACATTTATTGAACACAATTTTAATGTGTCATTTCTAAGAAGGGCTTGAATCTTTTTTTTGAGTGTGCTGACATTTTACTTCTTTCATGTTTTTGATGTATTTAATTACATTAAATCTAATAAAGGTTATTGTAAATCTTTGCATGTTTGATAGTAATTCTGTAGTGCTGTGATGGGATGAGGTTTCACGTGCAGTTCTCTGTTTAGATGTATTCAGGTGTTGGTATTTTCAGGCTTTGGAAATCTGCATATTCTGTAGGGGTGGGCGATAAATCGCCTGTGTATCTCATCAGTAAAGCCAGTTTTGTGATTAGTCGTATATCGCCATCACCTGCTTTTAGAGCGGCATTTACTACACAAAGCCAAAATTTTACAGAGAAGCTGAGCAAAATCGCATACATATCGGAGACGATTTATCCGAACGATTATGAACGCGATTTTGCCTAGCTTCTCGGTAAAATACAGCTCTGTGTAGTAAATGCCACTCTAAATGCTTTACTGATGAGATACGCATGACAATCGCAGACGATTTATTGCCTGCCCTTATTACTTGCCTTACATAATGACTCCACCCCTGTATAAATGTCTATCATTAGAGAATTGTTAAAAAATACTTTGGAGTTTTCTGAAGAGTGAAAATCCATGTTTGCCTATAGCTGTTAGTTATTGATAACAGTTTTTTATAAAGACAACACAGAGATGATCAATTTTAAATGATGTAATTGTTTTAAATGTTACTGACAGAAATTGAAGAACTGGTTCATGGGATAAATAATTTCTTGTTTATACTAGTAAAAGATTTATTGGTTCAACTTAAAGTACCAAGTTACCTGATTGCCTTAAAATGTTAAATTAATTAAACTTTAAAAAAATGAATTCAACTTTTTAACATTTTTCAACTAATATTTTTAAGTTGAATACCTCAAAAATTTTAAGGCAACCAGGAAACTTACTTTTTTAAGTTGAACCAACTTTATTTAAAGAGTATCAATTATTGTCATTATTGAAAATATTTCTAGTGAATCCTCACAGTGAATATATCAAGCTTTAATTGCGGGTCACACTAAAGACAGAACATACAGACAGATGTGTTATGTTTCCCTTGTCCATTTTACCCCTTCTTTTAGGATGATGAGATGATGATAGATGACTTTGCAGTTTCTGATCAACTTTGGGTAAGGCTGTTAACTGCAGAGCTGATAGGTTTAACACAGGTTGTTGTGGTTGTACAAGGGTTATGGTGTCATTTGAATGAAATCTTAACATTTTATAATCATGTTGATGTCAGTTTGCTGTCCTGGTGGGTTTTTTGTGGTGGTGATTTATTTATTGCTTATTCCTCTCTCATGGTAATAACTTTTGGAGTGCTGTAGAATGTATTGTGAATTTAATTGAAATGCAGTAATTGGTGTCTTTGGCATTGTGGTGATGGGTTGTGTAACCGTTGCTTTGTTCAACCAGCCAGATACAGATGCAGACTTTCAGTCTGCTTTAGTCATTCAGTTTCATTCTGTGGGATGGCATTTTTAAAAAATTAAAGGTTGCGACTGTGAATTTGTCACTTTTATGCATGTGTAGCTACCCGTTTAACTGCTGTAAACTTATTGCGGTCAACTCAAAAAAAAAAAAAAACTGTTTCAGAATCAGCAAATTCAGGTTGGTTGTACAAGGCCTAGTGGTTTGTGCCTAGTAATGCGATCATTGGCTCTGTGAAGATCATATGATGTTTATAGTATGCTACCGTATGATGTCTAAGACTAGACCTGTGTCACCTGCATGCTATTTGGGCCAATGACAAAACAAGAAAAACATATATTTTTAAAAATCAAGAACAATTAATTTTTCTAGTACTGTACACATTGCATGCATGTCATGTCATTGACCCACTTGTTCTTTGGCCATCATCCTCATTCTCTCATTCTTTGTCACACGTCACCTTTTGTCTTGCTTCCCTTCTCCATCCTGTGTGTAGGACCCTGTCTTTTCCTCCTCCTTTTCGTGTGCCTCTGAACCACTGGATCATATACCCATTTTCCCCCAGGTGAGCAAAACCCATCCTTTTCCTGCCTGTGATACTGATACTCTGCTTCTCCTATGTACCACTCTTTCACATTTTTTCATTTCAGTGTTTCCTTTCTATCATTTTAACTAAGGTCAATAAAGCTGAATCATCTCTGCTTGGTTTTGGAACTGTACCAGATCTTAACCATTATGCTAACACACCATGTTAATAATTTCTTTCATTGATCTTCGATACGTTTAAGTGTTCATGTCAAAGAAAATCTGTTGTATTTTACTGCATGCTCAACATGAATTGTTTTAATAAGCAATCTTGCATATCGTCTTGTGTATAAATATAACAAGTTTAGATTTAACTGATCATGTAGTTCTCACTCACAAGTCTCTGTTTGTATTCTTTTGTATTAAGGATGTGTTCATGCTCAGGGTTTCCATAGTCATCGAAAACCTGAAAACATAATTGAATTTCAAACTGCTTTTCAGTCCTAGAAATACATGATATACATAATTCATTGATTTTTTTTCTATTTATAAAAAAATTATCCAGCAATCACAAACAATTGAAAAAGTCATAAAAAATCCATTGGTCAAAAGGTATGGGAACACTGAAGTTCTTGGATCTAAAATTGTATTTAGTTTAACCTCTACGTTATGTTACATACAACTTATGTTTAAATATGACCAGTCGGTGACGTGCATAGAAGCTTTCTAAATCATTCCATCTTTCAGTTTCAATCAGTCCCATATACATGTAGTACTACACATTAGGCCCTGTTTTTATGATCTAAGTGCATGGTCTAAAGCGCACAGCCCACAGTCTAAAAGGGTGTGTCCGAATCCACTTTTTCTAATTTAACGACGGTAAAAGTGGTTTGTGCGCCTAGCACACAGTCTAAAAGGGTTGTTCCTATTCATTACTCGTAATGAGGAATGGGTGTGTTTTGGCCGTAACGTTCAATAAACCAATGAGAGTCTCCTATCCCCTTTAAAAGCCAGTTGCGCTCGCACCATGCCGATTCCCTATTCCCTTATACTATAAAAACCATGGGTAACATATAAAAAACATTTTAACTCTTTCACCGCCAGCGTTTAAAAAAAAAGTTGCCAGCCAGCGCCAGAGTTTTTACATGATTTTCACCAAAGTTTAATGCCTTCCAGAAAATGTTCTTCTTTAAATATATAAACATACAATATACCAAATGAAAGAACAGACCCTCTGCTTTAAAAAAAACAAAACAAAACCGTTTCATCCTACCTTCAGTGGTTCTTTTGTAATCAGCTTTTGAATATGGGTAGGTTTCTGCAAAAACACCACATTTTGAGCAAAAAGCAGAGATAATTCCATTTTTGTGACGGACTTTTCATAGAGATTCCATTCAGAGCAATCTTTAAAACAGACACGGACATGCAGACGCTTGCCATAGGGCAATATTTCTGGGTTTAAAAAGTTGCGGATAATAGCGGTATTGCAGAAAGACGGAAAATCTCGTCATTGGCGGGGAAGCGTTTTCTCTTAATTGACGAGATATCTCGTCAATGGTGGTGAAAGAGTTACAATAGATCCAATATTTGCATTTGTTAAAGCAAAACATTCAATTACTTACCAGGCCACAGGTGAAGCAGCTCTTTACGCTTTCTAACGTCTTGTAATCGGTCCTCATTTATGTCCAAGAGACTCAATAATAATATTTTCATTTTAATTCTTTAATTTTTCATATTTAAAAATGTTTGTGTGCTGCTGCGCATCCATATATGTGTGATAAGCAAATGTGCTCTTTAAATAACAAAAACAATATTGCGCCATTGACTTTAGACTAGGTTTTAGTTGCCTTGAAATAGCAATGCGCCAACAATGCACCTGCACACACCTAATTTTCAATCCAGCATGCCCATGGGCGCACAAATAGGCACAAATGCATTTGCTATTTAAACAACATGATGCTGGACTGAAAAGAATAACTACGCCGGGCTGAGACTAGCAAAAAACATTGCGCTGCATTGCGCTGAGTGTACTGTATGATAGGGCCCATGTAATTTTTACTAGACCACTGTTGAATTCAAGTGAATATTTTTTTCCTGTCTCTATTAATAGAAGCCTCTTTAGTCTAAGCTGCATCCTCTCATCTTCCATCCTTTCTTTTTCCATTCTTTTCTCATGTCTTTTCTTTCCGTCTGCTCTTCCCTCCATGTGAAGGCTTCCCCCCTGCCCATGCAGGTGGATGAGCGTCACCCCTGGAGACGGAAGGTGCCTCCCACCCCCTACATTCACACACATCCAAAACACAGTACTCCATTAAGACTGTTGCTGGTATAGTTTCTGGTAAATGCTAGTATAATCAGTTTTTTGGTGGTCATTTGGTATCTTTGTCTGCTGTAGGTTGTTTATTATTAATTTGCAGCTTGACTTGATCACTGCTAGTTATTTTATATATTTAGAATCTCTCTGATTGGATAGTTCGGTCATAGGCTAACAATAGGATACACAGTAGCAGCAGACTATGTATGCTACTTCAGACTTATGTGTAGTTTTGTTTATGTTGTAGTGTTTCTTACTACTTTAATAACTTCAATATTAGTTTGAAAAACTTGAGAATTGACCATGAAGCCAGCGCCTTACAGTAATCAACATAACATCACACTGTTTTATTATAATGGACATTTGCATATACATTATTTGTAAGTGTGGGATGTTTTGTAACGTGATTTTTCTTTTGCCATTTCAGAGGATTGGAGATGAGGCGGAGAGCCAGCGAATCGAGATGTCCATTCAGGAGCGCAAACAGCTTATCACCGCACAGGAAGAGGCCTGGAAGGTCAAAGGTTACGGAGCAGCAAATGACTCTACCCAGTTTACTGTGGCTGGCCGAATGGTCAAGAAGGGTCAGTAATAAATGCACACATTTAACACTCTGGGGTCAACTGTGTTGTGGCGCCACAACCTCTTTTTATTAATCACTGCGCAAAGAGACTTCAATTACTCTGCTGATTTTGGACATACAGATATGTTTTAAACATAATTCACAACTTTAAAATGTGTTTTTCGCTGAATTAAGAAAATAAACATGATGCCCATTCTGTTCTCTCAGTCTCAGTGAAGTCCTTTTGTAAAAATGCATTACAAATGTAACTATAACTTAGCAAATACTTGTCAGACAAAATATCTACATAAAGTTTGAAAAGTTTACTTAGAGAAGAAGGAGAGGTAGATTATTTGAAGAGTTTCGATGCAAAACGAGATAAATCCATTTTTTTATATTTTTGTCAAAACATGTTTATTATTATGTTATCATGTTATTATTTTGCTTTATGGTGCTAATTTGCTGTATTTTTTTAAGTTATGAAGGTTTAATTCAAAACAAACCAACTGCAGTTGAATTGATATTAATTGGAATGCACAACCAAATAAACGAGATTTCTGAACAATTAAAAAAACAGATTTATCTCGTTTTGCAACTAAACTCTTCATTTATCTTTGTTACTTCATTACCTTAAATGAGCTGAGATTGCCACATCCTCACGCCAATTTTTTGCTTTTCAAAAACCACGCATAAACATTTTTCTCTCAAAAATACAAACATGTACGTACATGTTGCTCACATATTATTGTAGCCCAGTTTGTGCTGAACACAGTGTTATGAGTGTTATGTGTTATTGCCATTATTTTTTTTAAGCAACTAAAAAAGCACAAATATCAGTGCAGGTCAAAACTTCTCAAAACCCCTTAGACCACACAGGGTTAAATGTCTATAGAGGCTCAAAACAGAATAAGACATCCATAGGATATTAGGACATATCCTATTAAAAACATAGTGCTTATTTTTTCAATTAACCTTGCTGTGTTCTCTCAACCCTCCCTCCTCCACTCAGCCGCTTTATGCAATTATTTTATTAGCATTTTTTTTTACTGTGATGACAAACCATCTGGGATAAGGTGTTCAATGACAAATTTTCTGACATGTTTTCGTTTCCCAGGTCTGGCAGCACCCTCTGTGCTTTCAAATCCAGTGTTGTCCCCTCTTCCCTCTAAGACCAAGAACGCCTCCCATGCCATTTCAAAGCCATATGAAGGTGGGAAGACAATATGCACCATACGTATAAGCACATATATATATATATATATATATATATATATATATATATATACTCCCATAACCATCATATCTGAGTCTTACAGTAGTCAATTTATCAGTGCTGCTTATATGGGTGACGCTTGTTTTATCTTCCAGTTTCCTTATTGGAATTTCCTATCCTGTTTCTACCTCTAACAGTGCAAGTGGCCAAACAGAGATTGAAGTTTATTATAACTGCTATATATTTGCTCATACAGAGATTGAAGTCAGACAGGACATGAAGCTGGAATCAGACAAGAAGCTGGAAAAGTTGGAGTCATTCCTTGGTCGACTAAATAGTAAAGGTGAGTGTTAGGACCCTGAATGTCATGTTTAATGTTGAAATACTTTCTATCAAAACATTGCTCTGTTTGTGCGAGCATATTCATCCTGTGGCACGAGTTAGGAGTGGGATTATCTTTATTTGATCATCTATCATTGGTTACACTGTTAAACTATTGTCAACTAGAAACCGTCAGGCATTTTCTGTTTGGCAGATAAAGACCTCAGATGCAAAAGATTCTAAGAGACACCCACTTAAAAAAATGAGATGAAATTGACTGAATACTCTCGGCATGAATTATACAATGATCAAATAGTTTGGCATCAAATCCGCTTAATTCCGGACTTGGGCCATGCCGACATATAGTACCGGTTTATTGGCAGAATCTGTTTTTCTGCAAAGTTCTTTAAGTGCACGGACAAATAATTGGATGAACAAGGGTGCACGTACATCAAGGTGCAAGATGTTTTAACCTGGTTAAACAAGGTTTACTGAAAATATTGGGAAATTTGAGCCTTTTACCTTTAGCACAGTGATAAGACTTTTTAGAAGTGCAGATTTTTGCATGTAATTAGAGGGATTTGCAGCAAAAGACAGTCACATTTTTTAAATACCAATGACAATGTGAAAATATAACATTTCAGTTACTGACGAATAACCTTTTTATTGCCATTTAAAGTGAAATTACTGAAACTTATCATAAAAAGCCTGATATAAATTGCTCAATTACAAGAAAACATGCACTTAAAGGGTTTTGCATCTGAACTTTTTATATATTTCCACCTTACTTTATCCTAGTTTTAGGACTTCAGGAGAGCACAATTGCAGTCACAGAGAAGTCTGTTAAAGAGGTCATGACCCTTGAGGATGAAACCTTTGATAAGTTTTATCGGCACACAGAGGATATTGCCAAGATCACTGGCAGAGTGGAAATCAATGATGATTTCGATACCATCTTTGGAACACAGCAGCCCAGGTAATATTTGCTACCATAAGCATAGTCAAAAACGCATTTGCCTGTTTAAATTTGAAATGTCCAAAACATTATTATTTCACCTTCTGGCCCCGGTGCTTTGTTAGGTTGACCTCAGAGATGGTGCAGCACAAGCGAGCAGTTCGGCCAACCAGGAACGTTCAGTCTTCCAAGAACCCCCTGAAAACATTGGCTGTTCGGGAGGACATCAGACACGAGTACACGGAGCAGAGACTTAACATCGGCCTTCTGGAAAGCAAGAGGATGAGACAGGAAAAGAGTAAGTCATGCAAGAACATGAAAGTGGGGTAGCCAGGTTGCTGAATCTTTGTAGAAACTCTACTCAATGTAAATATACAGTAATGTGCAAAAGTCTAAGGCCACCGTGCCAGAATTAGATGTGTTGTTTTTGCAATGTTATAGTGATCATATATAATTGTTTCTCAGTGTCTTTAATAGAATACATCCAGAACATACAGGAAATTTGTATATAGTATTTAAAAACTGTATACACATTTAAACTGACGTGTCAAGTTTTTAGGGTAAACTCCCCTTCCACTTGAGCAATAGCAGGGAAGTAGCCTGACTACGTCAGACTTTGTACTTCCGCTAAATTTCATTACGCTTCTGTACTCAGTCTGAGATACCTCCCATTCAAACCGTTTTCCTCAGGTCTCAAAACAACCGGCGAATCAATGAACAGAGGGCGGGCTGAGAGCCGTGATGTAGACGCTAAGCGCCGAATGTACGGTTGTAGTTTGTAGTGGACATGGAGGCACAGAAAGCTATTTGCTCTGTTGTGGAGAACCGGCACTTGCCAACTTAATCCCGAACAAGAAAAGTGTTTGTTAAACATTTTGAATGGAGATTATGTTGTTGCCCTACTCCCGACAGGTTTTGGGAAAAGTTTAATTTATCAACTATTATCGATCGTCAGCGAGAAACTGTGTGCAGCACAGCTTGACGTGCACAACAATCGAGATATCATGGAAGGAAATTTCATTGTTCACAGTTAATGGTGGAGGACGCGTGGGCAAACATTCTTTGGTGACGTTCCTGATTAACCAGAAAAAAAGGTAGGAAGATTTAATTTACATATGGTTATGGCTGTCTGGTGGAAGAGTTTGAGAGGAGAGAGGGGCGTTCCTCCACTTAGACGTGAGTGGAAAGACACCGTAAGGATAGTATTCAACTAGCTCTGGCCCGATTTACTTTACATAATCTGCAGAAGTCGTTCATAGCCATGTTAACTTCGGTATTTCGCTCGATGGGTTTGTTTTCACATCATGCGTGTGTTTTACAGCAGAAATTTGATGCGGCTGAGCTGGCGCATAACGCACATCATATCCAAACGTTATGTGATTGGCTTACGTTTAGACCAATGATTTTAAACTTCAGACAAGCCCCTCCCATGAGAAGGAAAACGATTGTCAATTATGCCCAGCCAGACTCTGTCTATGAAGCGAAGCAAAATAGCAGAGGATGGTTCTACCAGGCTAGCAGGGAAGTGCAGAATCTCTTAAACCTAAATAAAATTAAATCCTAATTTCTAATTTTAAAGAAATTAGTCTTTTTACTTAATTCTGCTCAAAAACTCTCAAGATGTGTCAAGAGAGGTCACACTAAACACAGACGATGCCTAAAGAAGACATTTAGTCCTGAAAATATTATTTTTTATTTTTCTGTACATATTTCCTGTATTTTCTGTTTGTATCTTACTAAAATAGATGGAAAAATAAATATGGATGGACATTAAAACTTCTAAAACAACAAGTCTGCTGATGGTGGCCTAAGACTTTTGCACAGTACTGTACATGTGAGTTCAGTAATATTGAGTACGTTTACATGCACAGAATAAGCGGATAACTATTAAAAAATCTGCTTATTATAGAAAACGTTTACATGCAAATCAATAAACCGGCTATGCAGTCAACTGCGTTTACATGGGACTTGGAGAATTATCAGTTTTCTTGCAGGCAGTGACGTCAACACCTATAGTACATAATAGTCGATCAAAAAGCCGACGGCATATCTGTCTTAAGCTGTACTGTTGTATCTCTTCTCGTGTCTGCAGAACCTGTAAATGTAACATAAGCTTCTATTTTAACAGTTTCTCTGCCACTGCTTTAGTCAAGCGGAGACTTTTATGCATTACTTTGCACTTACTTCCGCGTGTGACGTTTATCTTTCATACGCGGAGACATGCGCACATGGACAAAACCGTGAGAAGCGGGTTAAGGTGTTTACATGCCACGCGAAATCGGCGCAATGAGCAAAAAACTACCTGTGCCGATCGGTTTTTGCTTACGCCGTTTATGGGCTTTCCCCTATTAAAGAAAAACGTTTTACGCGTTTACATGACCCCACGTGTTATCAGTTTATTAAGCATAATCGGCGTAAGACTGTGCATGTAAACGCACTCATTGTAAACCCCCTTTTCAGTAAAATCTAGCTGACTTACATCAGTGTACCCACGGGCACCAGGTTTCTCGCACAGGGTCTGTGAGGTGCCCGGCAAAGCACATTTTATAATTTAGTCTAAATTGTATTATTTATTTATTTCATGTGTTTTATTTATTTATTTCATATTATTTCATTTTCTTTTATGTATGTTATCATTTTAAACAATGATAAAAAATATTAACAAGTAAAATAAAATAAAATCAACAAGTAAATAAAAAACTTTTGATTAGAGACATATTAAACAGTAGCCCTTCAGATAGTTTAACCATTGTGGTAGCCCTTGCTCACAAAAAGGTTGGAGACCCCTGACTTACACACCAGTTTCTTACTGGTCAAACACCAGACAAAAAGCATGACGCATCAGTTGTCACATTTGTCACGTTCGTATGAACACACATATTTAAACACACATCTGGGAACTTCTACGTAAAAGGAATAGTCCCCCCCCCAAAAAAAATTATTCTCACTCTCATTTTGTTACGAACCTGTATAAATTTCTTTGTTCTGATAAACACAAGGAAAGATATTTTGATGAACTAATCAGAAGCCCCATTAACATCCATAGTAGAATAAAGAATACTATGGAAATCAATGCGGCTTGGTTAAAAACATTTCTTAAAATATCTTTCTTTGTATTAATCAGAACAAAAAAAGTATACAGGTTTGCAACAAAATAAGAGTGAGTAAATGATGACAATATTGTCATTTTTAAGTGAACTATACCTTTTACCTTGCCTTTTAAATTATGTTTTTTTCCTCTTGTAGTGAATAAAAACAGTGGATTCTCTGAAGTTGCTCTCGCTGGATTGGCCAGTAAGGAAAATTTTAGCAATGTGAATCTGCGAAGTGTGAACGTCTCCGAGCAGAGCTCCAACAACAGTGCCATGCCTTATAAAAAACTCATGCTCATTCAGGTCAAAGGTGAGTGACCTCACTCTGCTATTACAGTGACCTCTAGCATTTCATTTATATTTGTCTTAACAAGCAAGGAAGCAATAGATTTTTTACTTCTAGGAAACTAAGATACCATGTTTAAAGCATAGCTCCCCTTGTTGATCTCAAATTGATTTTACCCTGCTGCAATATTAAAGTATAAAAATTGTGTGGACCGTCCAGCATACTCTGATACAGGGGCTCATAGATGGGGTCAACAACATTCTAACCTTGTTTGGGCAAAGCTCTGTTCATCATGACTGTGCTTGATGTGTAAAAAAAACCTCACAGCCATGAAAGGTTGGGTGATAGTGTGTTTACTTAAAAGATGAGCTGATGTTGTTATGTGGACTGCTGTTGTAAGAATCTGGAATGGCTGTGGATACCAATTCCTCATAAGGTATCCAGTCTCACAATCTGACCCACATCCATGTCCCCTTAACCAAAACAGAGAAGGAACCAAATACACTTAATGAAAGGGCAACAAGCGAGCAGTTTGAAAAACGTGATTTTGTACCGTCACACCTTCTTTGTTTTATTGGTTTAACTTCCTGTCCATTTTTGCCCAAGACATCAGGAACTTAAGGCTGTGACTTACATTGATATTGACATAATTTCTCCATGCATTTATTAGGTCGTCGGCACGTCCAGACCAGATTGGTGGAGCCCAGATCATCTTCTTTAAACAGTGGCGATTGCTTCCTCTTGATCACGCCTCATCACTGCTTCATCTGGATCGGGGAATTTGCAAATGTTATCGAGAAGGCCAAAGTGAGTGCATACACGCATCACATCATGTCTTCCTAATAGTGCTAGATGTCACTGTTAATATATCAACATTGTACCCTTCTCCTCAGTTAGTATGCAATCAGAGTCTTTCAGTACTGTTAATACCCTCAGATCCCCCACGTGCAGGAAGTAAACAGAGTAACCACAAAGGAAATCTCACTGTGGTACAGGAAGCAGGAGGTGGATTGTATAAGTTTCCGTGTTTCTTTTACACACATGCAAGCTTTTATAAGAGCTGTTGTTGTTTGAAGCTGAACAGGAGGTCATTGAACTCTGAGTTTGACCCACATTTATCAATCAAAATCAATCAATCAAAAAAATGTTAAGTGGGTTAGTAATACTTTATTTAATAGGTTTAATATAATATAGTTGCATATAGAGTTCATATGCAAAAAGTGCATCTGACATGGTTTTTTTTGTAAGTGAGCTTTTTATTTATCCGGCTCTATCAGTAATTTCACTATCTTTCCCTGCAAACCCTCTAAGTACATGTCACTCTTCACTGTCCTTTCTGAATACAGTTAAAAAGCACAAAAACTTATATCCTAATATCCTACCTAATATATTCAGTAAACCTCCTTTAACTTCCTAAGACCTGAGCTTTGGTTTGTCTATTTTTCTGATTTCTTCCAGCTATTTTGGGGTTAGGAAGAACCAATAAATATAATAACCAAATATTTTTCTTTGAACACGATGCAGTTTAATTTTTCACGTTTGTGTACAACAGGTTCCAGTTACACAGAATTAAGTATTATGGTGCAAACAACCAAAAAAAGTGATGTCCACGTATGTGGACATCCAGGTCTTAGGAGGTTAACCAGGTAAAAAAAAACTTGACAATTGATGGAGGTGGCGTATAATGGCTTTTGCATCTAAGCTCTTCATATTCTAACATTATATTCATATTCAAACATACAATCAGACTTTAACGGAGTACACTGACTAGAAAAACATCTTTACTAAATACAAAGAAATAACAACAAAAGTGGTATGTGACTGTTTGTTTATGTGTCTCGCAATTGAGTGTTTGCATCTTCAATTCGGCAGGCCTCAGAGTTGGCCACGTTCATTCAGACAAAGCACGACCTGGGCTGCAGGGCTTCATACGTGCAGACCATTGAAGAAGGTGCCAACACTCATACTCCTGCAGCCAAAGAGTTCTGGAAGATTCTCGGTGGCCAAGCAAGTTATCAGTGTAAGTCATGCTGTTTTCACTCCTAAGGTGCATCCCAAAATGTATATGTAGTGTAAATAGTGAAAGTAGTGTGTTCCCATTGGAAATTCCAAAAAAGCACTAAGTACTTGGATGATGCACTCATTCAACCGAATAATCGAAATGTGCAACGCTGGAAACTTATTGCAGTCACATTTGCGCTTTTGTTTACGTAATGGAAGAGAGGTGGGGCCATCAGATGCCTTGAAAGAAAAGTTAACTTTTGTAGAGGATTACGCTTCAGTCTGATGATGACCGAGGTTATGTCGGGTAAAACGGTTAAACCCTGACAATTAAAGAACTATGTACAAAGTGATTTACATTGACTTGCAATGTACTATACTCTTTGCGTCATTTGCCGTTGTCTGGGAAACCGTGTATACCTTTATTTCATTGAATTGTGTCTAAACAAAATTTGTTAGTAATGTATTGCTGAAACACATTACAAAGCCTGTGTAGTACTGAATTGTGGAGTCCACATGTCTGTGTTCAGGATTATTTGGGCGGGGCTAAAATGGTGGCTCCATCGAGCATGGCCCATTTCTAAAACATTGAGAGTATCCATTCAGGTTGTAGCAGTATTTAATAGTTGAGAGAGACAGCAGCTTTTCCTCAAAAATCTGTGGTTTCACATCAACAGAGGACACGCCCCCAAGCATTTGAGATCAGTGAATCCTGCCTGCTTTTCCAAAATTTGATAACTAACTTGGCAGTTTTACAAATCATTCAAATTTTGCTAGATGTTTCATAATTTGGGACAATATTTCCCTTTTAAATTCATACACTTTGAGTACATGGTGTAAGTGCATAGTGTATAGTATGTTATTTGGGAAGCAGCTTTATTTCTTATCATGAATTCAGGAGCATCTGAAGGGCATTATGACCAGGATGCAAAAAACACAATTACATGGCAATAAATAAAGCAGGCTGATCTCAGAGCAGTACTTATCTGATCTGTCAATCAACAGCCGCAGGCACGCCAGAAGAGGATGAGTTTTACGAGAATGCTGTGGTGGAGACCAACTGTATCTACAGACTGTTGGAGGATAAACTTGTTCCTGATGATGACTACTGGGGTCGAGTGCCTCGCTGCTCTATGCTCAACTCTAAAGAGGTACTGAAAACATTACATACTACATACAGTATAGATAGACAAACATTGTGGCAAATACTGATAATTATAAATTTTTATGTTATTGCTGGTAAATGATGGCCAGTATTGTGAATCTGCTATAAATTAGATTCACTTAAAGCTATTATATCCACTTTTAGCATAGTTAAGCATAATCCAGTGAATCTGATTAGACCATAGCATCGCGTTAAAAAAACTTGACTCTTCTTTAGTTACATCGTGTACTAAGACCGACAGAAAATTAAAAGTTGTGATAATAATCATAATAAACAAGGACTTTGCTGCTGTAACATGGTTGCAGCAGGTGTAGTGATATTACGCACTGGCCGAAAATAGTCCCCTTTGTGCCTCCTGCAGCCTTGATTATTCCTTGATTATTACGCCAGAATGAAAGTATAGTTTCCTTTTTAAGTTTTAAATAGAAAAAAACATTGAAAATATTTTAGCGTGATGCTTATGGTCTAATCAGATTCAATGGATTATGCTAAGCTATGCTAAAAGTGATACCGCCAGACCCGGAGATCAGCTGAATGGATTCCAAAACGGTAAAAATCAAATTTTTAAATCTAGGGGAGATGGAAAATGAGCATATATTATTTGCAAAAAAATTGGAGTGTCCCTTTAACTTTATGCTAAATTAACATTTTGTTACAAGCTACAGAAGACTAGAAAACTGTGTAGTACTTTTCATAAACCTGCGATAGTTTTTGAATGTTTAAGTTCTCTTGTTGTCTACTTCAAATATCAGCCTTATTGCATACTTCTCTTATTGCATGAAAACGGATGGATTTTGTCACTCAAATATTTTTGTTATGTGTCATCTAGGTGCTAGTGTTTGATTTTGGTAGCGAGGTATACGTGTGGCATGGTAAGGAGGTGATGCTGACCCAGAGAAAAGTGGCTTTTCAGTTGGCTAAGCACCTGTGGAACGGCACTTTCGATTATAGCAACTGTGATATAAATCCTCTGGATCCCGGAGAATGCAACTCACTCATACCCAGGTACAAAACAAACACAGAGCTGGGTATGGCTCTGTTTACATGTACTCCTCCATTATAGATCACGTTTGTCACTTGTGACCTTTTAAAGCTTGTGCGCAAAGGCCTCTCGGGTCAACAGTGTACTAATAGTGTTCTTAACCTGTAAATACCTGTCACCACAGCAGCCAAATATTTTGGTGTTCGTGAACAGGATTGCCCCATTAGAATGCCTAAGTGACGCATTAGACCTTATTAGTGCCATCATTATATAAAGTGTACTTTAATATGTCTATTTTCCCTTTTCTGTATTTGTGTTTCATAGAAAGGGTCAGGGACGACCAGACTGGGCTGTTTTTGGCAGGTTAACTCAGCACAATGAAACTACTCTGTTTAAAGAGAAGTTCTTGGACTGGACTGACGCTAAGAAACTATCAAGAAAAAATGACTGCGCGCTTGGTGTTGAAAACAAGGTAGACACGCAGCTGTATCTCTTTATCATTTATCAGCTGTATCAGTTTAATAGTATTATAGAAAGCTACAAATTGGAAATGATTTCCTTAGGAGCTTCGGAGCGGGGAATGTAGGCCCTATGATGCATCTCTTATGTTGCCGATGGTACGGGTGCCGGTGAGGACCGTTTTGGATGGGGTGGATATTGGACGAGGTTATGGATTGGTGGAGGGCGACGAGGGGCGGAACTTTGAGATTAGCACGTTGTCCGTTGATGTCTGGCACATTCTAGAGTTTGACTACAGGTGGGATGCCGGTTTACCTTTTATAGTAATTGTTTGCCATGATTCATTCATAACTTTGTGTTTATTGAAACATTACAATAGCAGGAAAACATCAATTAAACTCTCGCTCTCATTTATTCTAGTCGTCTACCCAAACAGAGCATTGGACAGTTCCATGAAGGGGACACGTATGTTGTCAAATGGAAGTACATGATCAGCACAGCAGGTGAATATATCAGTGTTGCATGTATTAATATTAGGAGTGTCTCTGGTGTTAAAGGGGACATATCTTGACAATCTGACTTTTTTCATGTTTAAGTGCTATAATTGGGTCGCCAGTGCTTCTATCAACCTAGAAAATGTGAAAAAGATCAACGCAGTAATTTAGTTTTGGTAAACCATTCTCTGCAAGCATGTGAAAAAATAGGTAATTAAAAATTGGTTCCCCTTGTGATGTCAGAAGGGGATAATACCGCTCTTAATCTGCAATATCCAACCACGGCAATGCCATTTAATGCAGAGATCAACTCGTTTAATTGCATTTAAATGGACACACCTACAAAGTGGCAATTTTAACATGCTATAATAAAATATCTGTGTGGTATTTTGAGCTAGAACTTTACATACGTACTCTGGGGACACCTAAGATTTATTTTACATCTTAAAAAAGTCTTGTCATAATTCAACTGCTGTGCTATTAACACATCTATACCATAAAATATCGATAATCTTAATCTCTTTACTTTTGTGCAGTTGGAAAAAGGCTGAATCCAGAAAGGATCATTGGTCCAGGGAAGGAGAAGTGTTGTTATTTCTTCTGGCAGGGTCGTAACTCCACGGTGAGCGAGAAGGGGACGTCAGCGCTGATGACTGTGGAGCTAGATGAGGAAAGAGGAGCTCAGGTATATTCTGTTATATACTATATATTAGGGTACATTCAGGTATTCATAGTATTTATAGCTTATATAATATACACCACTATTGAAATGTTTAGGACTGTTACACAACCGGGGGCCTCAGCGGATTTCCAAGGGGCCCTTAAAGGAAAACATCACTGTTTTTCAATATTTTACTATATTCAATATACAACTTAGACAAATTAATACATACCTATCTTTTTTAATGCGTGCATTTAATCTTTGTACAGCGTGTCGTGAATGTGTTAGCATTTGGCCTAGCCCCATTCATTCCTTAGGATGCAAACAGGGATGAATTTAGAAGCCACTAAACACTTGCATGTTTTCCCTATTTAAAGTAGTTACACGAGTAGTTACACGAGTAATTATGGTGGCACAAAATAAAATGTGGCGATTTTAAGCGGATAAAAAATGAGAACTTTATTGTATGGCAGAAGAGCACTTAGTTTGCAGCACTTTGACCTCGGGTGCAGTAATATTGACAGAAGTTTGAATGAGAGGTGGAGCAGTCAGGAGTGATGATGTTACTGCGCGCCAAGGACGAACTGCTCCACACTAAGTACTCTTCCGCCATACAATATAGTCCTAATTTTTATCCGCTTAAAAAATCAGCATGTTTTATTTTGTGTCACCATACTTACTTGTGTAACTACTCATGTAACAGTCTTTAAATAGGGAAAACATGGAAGTGTTTGGAGGCTTATAAATTCATCCCTGTTTGGATCCTAAGGAGTTAATGGGGCTAGGCTAAATGCTAACAGTCACAACGCGCTGTACAAAGATTAAGTGCACGCATTGAAAAAGACTAAAGCGTAACTAAACCCTAAACCAACCTTTTTAGTTAATGATCTGTAAGAAGGGGGCTTTATTAGTGCTGTTCATTGATTTTATTAAGTTTTTTGACATTTTGATATAAAGTGTTTCAATACTACAATATATGGTGTAAAAACGTCTGAGTGCTGCCCTCTTCAGGTTGAACGGTGGCTACTGCAGTTGAATTTTCCTATTGGATGTTGGATCCAAAAAATGCCTCGCGACATAAGCAGGTTCAAGCTCAACACGCCCTTGATACGATCTCACAACTAGAGCCCTGCAAGCCCGTCAGGCTCGGGCTTATTTTAGCGTCTCTCTTCATTGTGTGTGTGTGTTTGCGTGTGTAGCATCTGAGAGCGCGCATCCGAGAGAGAGAGAGCACGCATCAAAGAGCCCGCACGTCAGAGAGAGCTTAAAAGTGATTGATTTTGGTCTCGGGTCAGGTCGGGTTTGGGCTGAAAAAATTGCAGGCATTGTCGGACTGGGGTCGGGTAGGGCTTGAACACTACGGGCCAGGGCCGGGTTAGGGCTGGAGTTTTTGGCCCGTGCAGGGCTCTACTCACCACAAACTTAGTTCGTCCCCTCTATCTCCGCTGGGATCTGCCCACTTTTCTTGATTTTTTTCAAATATTGCCAGTGGGTGGAGTCAGGCTCTGACAAGGGGTTTAGTTACCCTTTAAGGTAAGAACATAGTAAAATATTGAAAAAATGAGGTGTTTTTTCTTTAAGATGACTTGAAATTATTCAAATAAGGCAAGGATTAAAAGAAGCTAAAGCAAGCAAAATCAAGATGTTTATTGTTTGCAATTTTAGTAGCGAATATACATCTGCACAGTCATTCCAAGCTCTAGCTCTTTTTATTTGAGAAAAGTGGGAGGGGCCTTCAAATATTGTTGTGGGCAACAAGGGGCCCTTGAAGTGAAAACGGTCGAGAACCACTGGTTTAGGGTCTATTCATCCTTTATATATGCCCAACTTTTTTCTAAAATTTGTAGAAATGTACTCTCTTGGCATTTTATCAACCAGCTTTTTGATGTCTCACCCTTGGATGCTTTTTAAATGGCATTAATGGAGTTTTCATTGATTTCTTCATTTCATTTCTTCTTACTAAAAATATATTTTCTAAATAAATTTTTTGTTGTGTAGGGCACATTGTTGTTGTGAGAGCGGGGCACAACCTAACGCTGTTTGGTTTTTGGCAATTACACCAAACGTGACAGAAGTGCAAACGTTACAACTTACCCCATAGGTGGGGTTAATTGTAACAGGCAGGGGGTTAGTTGTAACACTTGCTAAAAATAAGTTTGCAAATATTTCAATGCTATTTTGTCTATATACTTGAAGTGGATATTGTTTATATATCTGTCTATAATAGACAGGTATCCACATTGTATTCATTCATCCAGCCCTTTTCTAACAATAGTTCAATTATAAATGGATACAAATGTCTAGATATGTGAGAAAAAGCAGCACAATTATGACAAAACTTTTATATGTGACCCAGTCTGTAATAACCATACTACAGTTTCAAAATCAAATTCTGAAAAAAATGAAAAGTTATGAAAAATCAGATTTTAGCCATTCATTTCATTAGGATTTCAATCTTTGACATGACCTTATTCAATCAGTATTAAAGATATGAACAAAAATAAATTGACACACTATTTTTGATAAGACAGGCACATTTATTTTGTTGGCAGCCAGCAATAATTTGTGTGTAGCCTATAAAACAGTGGCAAGAATTACGCTAACGTTAGCGGTTTTCATATCGTAAGTGCTGAGGGGTTAGTTGTAACACAGCATTACAATTAACCCCGCTGGGTCAAAATATTTTCAAGCCCACCAAAAAAAGAGCTGCAGACATATTTCAAAATGATGCTATGTTTTAGTCAACAAGACACTGATTAATATGACATAGCATTGAATTTGGTATCTTACACACTGAAAAACAACTTAGAAACCGAAAAAAACATATGATGAAAAAATTTACTTACATGCCACCAAAACACTCTTTCATCAATAACTCTATGGAAAAACATTATACATCTCTAATAATTTGCAGGAGATCGTCTTTCGGCCGTATGAAAAAATACCAAAAAAAAAAAAACGCTCAACCTTGTGCAACAATGTAAACAGTCCGTGTCACAACTAACCCCGTGTTAGTTTTTGCCCTGCGCACCCCTACTTAAATTTATACGTCTACACAATTATATTTTTATGCATGTTTGTTTTTAAACATTTAGATATACTGTATGCCTTTAGATCACAAGGATTTTAAGATCATAATGCATTTTAGTAATTTGACCCTAAACTTTTGAACGGTAGTGTAGATGGCAAAGCCCCTATCATTTTCTATAATATATAAAAGTCTGTACTGTAATGTGGTATTTAGGCACATTTTAAACAAGCTGTGGCCTATTTAACATTTTGTGTGTGTCTGTTATGCAGATGCAGGTCCAGCAAGGGAAAGAACCTCCTTGTTTCCTACAATGCTTCAATGGAGGAATGATTGTTCATGCTGGAAAGCGAGAGGAAGAGGAGGAAAATGCACAAAGTAATTACTTGACTACCTGTTTCTTATATTTTACCCATATTTTTTTCTTACTCTCTTGATAAAGCATAAAGCCAGTTGAGATAAACAGGGGTCCGTGGAAAATGTTGTGTTTATAACCTTGTGTTTACCTTCTCCATGTGCAGATGAATGGCAGTTGTACTGTGTAAGAGGAGAGAAACCCATAGAAGGCCATCTGCTGGAGGTGGTGTGCCACTGCAGCAGCCTGCGCTCCCGTACCTCCCTCATTCTCCTGAACATCCCTAGAGCCAGCATGTACCTGTGGCACGGCTGCAAGGCTCAGACGCACACGCGGGATGTGGGCCGTACCGCTGCCAACAAGATCAAGGAGCAGTGAGTGATCTGATGCACATCAAACACAGAGGACATTTTACATGCACACATGCAAAATTTTAACAGGTGGATAGTATCTCAACCAATGAAAAACCCACTGTTGGGTGCTTATAACTAAGCATGTAAATATACTCACCTGCAAAAATTGCGCACATCACATTACAAGGTTCTGACCACCAGGTGTCCACTGGAGGCGGGGCTTCACAGCAGCAGTAAGGTGTCCATCCAGGAGTGTGATGAAGGAGCAGAACCGCTGGGCTTCTGGGAGGCCTTGGGAAGGAGAGATCGAAAGGCTTATGATTGCATGTTGCAGGGTGAGTAGAAAATGGTGCCCGTGTGTTGTGCACCATGCTGTCATATGAGGCTACTGTAATTTCAAATTTTGTTTTGTGTCTTGCAGATCCAGGGAAGTTTAACTTCACTCCTCGTCTGTTCCAGCTAAGCAGCACTTCAGGAGAGTTTGTGGCAGTGGAGTTCTTGTATCCATCCAGAGAGCCGAATCTAGTCAACTCGATGCCTTTCCTGCAAGAGGATTTATATACAGCCACTCAGCCAGGTGCTTGACACATTATTGTTCATTAAACATTGTTAGAAGTGCTATTGTCAAATACACTTGTTAACATGTGCTAACAGGTATTCAAGGTAGCTCTCTTTTACATTCTGTACCCATTGCATACATAATGTATGAAGGGAAAATGATTAAACAATAATGAGGTTGTCTGTGGCGGTATCATGATTTTGCTTTCTGTGTTACATTTTCTTTTAGCTCTATTTCTGGTGGATAATCACCATGAAGTTTACCTGTGGCAAGGCTGGTGGCCTGTTGACAGTGAGAGCACGGGCTCAGCTCGCATACGATGGGACTCCGACAGGAAGTGTGCAATGGAAACTGTGCTACAGTACTGCAAAGGTGACTAGTAAAGAATATTTTAGCTTTTGTGCTCATGGAGACCAAGTTAAACTCCTGCCATAGGCGCAGATCAGTGCACGTATGGAAAAATGCTTAATTTTAGTAAGAGCCTTTCTGATTGGTGGATCTCGCTAGGTGTTAAATGCAATGCTTTGATGAATAAGTCAAAAAGGGGCTTTTTGCATCTAAAACCGCATGGAAAATGCGACCGTGACGCTTTTCTTTCTCCTTTCTGCCATTGCTAAGCAACCTAAGCGTTGGGCTAAGCACCCACCGCCGGAAAAATAAATCAACCGATATGACTCCTGCAATAAGGCCAGGTCCACCAAAGTGTTTAAACCGTGTGTGGCTCATAAATCTTGAAAATTGAAGCCGCTGGCGCTTTGATCGCCCCCTGGTGGCTGTCTGCAGTACAAGTGATAAACCCCGCCCTCTTAATGCAAACGAATGGGGCTCCGCTCTAAATAAAAAATTATTAACACTTCCAATAAAATCCTCTGAAAGATGCTTTTGGTCTTTTAAGGTAGTTGTTATCACGCTGATATATGTTCAATTGTTCATTTTTGTAATAAGTTTCACTTTAGCTAGTAATTTGATGCTATAGAAACGGCGCGTGTCGTTATGATTAGCGTGGTTGAATTGGGCGTGCAGAAATATAAATATTCTTGTAGACATTTCCTGGAATAGCGTTTGTAAGGCTGCTTCTTCTGTGGCACAAAGGGTGTTTCTGCACGAGAGCGCCCCCTGGTGTTCGGATGTGCCGGGATTTCACCGTAATTCATTCATTGAGAAAACGCGCATTTGCACGATTAATTGCTACACCCTTAGTTGCTGACTTCTTTCTGAACTGTTTGCACTCACTTTAAGACATAACTGAATGTTTTTATAAGAATAGGTGCCAAGACTGTGGTATTTCGAGATAATTTTGTGTTTTCATGCTTTTTTGAGCGCAGGGGGTCCCTCAAGGCTTATAGCAGGGCCGGGACCCCCCCAGACCCCCCTCAATTCGAACACTGAGAATAAATTCTCAGGACCTCACTTTTTTAAACGCAAAAATAGAAAAAATATTCTGGGCTCTTTGGTGGGCACACTCTTAGAACGAATGTGTTAAAAACAACACATTAGTGTTGATTCTGGGACAACACACTAACTGCGTTGTCCCAGAATCCACCCCTCTCTGTGTTATTATTGAAACAACACATTTTGTGTTACTTTTAACACAACATGTGTTATATTTTAACACAAAATCAACACAAAATGACACATAATGTGTTAAAATTACACATCATGTGTTAAAAGCTTACCGCACAATGATGTGTAAAAACTAACACATCCTTTCTAAGAGTGTACAAAAACGCTCTGGTGGACACATGGCCTTATGTACATTAAAAGATTCCCTGGAAATCAAACCTTGTACTTTGGTGTTGTCTTGCTTTGAAGTGCCATTCTTTGGTTGTTAAGCTACAATCTATCATCTATGAATCTATAATAATATAAGCACCATCCGGGGGCACCAGATATGGTTCTATATAGCACAATATGGCACTTAAAATGGTTCCCCTATGATTACGAGCCAGTGAACCACTTTTAGTGCGATTTAACACCGTTGTTTTTAGAGTGTTGGAGAGCAGGAAAATCAAGTTGTATCCTTAAACAATTTATTGTAATAAAAAGTTTCTACTTTCCTGATGATAATGTTTAACAATGTCTTTTGTCTCTCTAGAAAAAAATGAGAAAAAACCTCCGAAATCATACCTGATCCACGCAGGGCTGGAACCTCTTACCTTCACTAACATGTTTCCCAGCTGGGACCACCGAGAAGACATTGCTGAGATCACAGAGAAGGTGAGAAATATAAATGCATATATTAAATGGCATAGTTTACCCAAAATAAAAAGTCTGTCAACATTTAGTTACCCTAAAGTTGTAACATACCTTTATAAATTCCTCAACACAAACAAAGCAGGAGCACCACTATTTTCCATAGTAGGAAAAATAATACTATGGGAGTCAGTGTTGCTTCAAAACTGTTTGGTTACAAACATTGTTTAAAATATTGTTCCTGTGTGTTCAGCGGAATAAAGAATTTCATACAGGTTTGTAAAACCTTAGGAATGAGTAAATTATGACAGAATTTTCATTTTTGGGTGAACCTTCCCTTTAAATATGACTGTGGTAATAATATTTTCTGCGATTTTAATAGGAAGCCGAAGTGTGTAATCAGATTATCCTTGTTGAGGACGTCTTGACTAGACTCTGCAAGACCACTTACCCATTAACTGATCTACAAGCCCGTCCTCTACCAGAAGGCGTTGACCCTCTACGTCTCGAGATCTACCTATCAGATGAAGACTTTGAGGTGAGACGAAGTAGGGTTTAGGCTAAATCGGCCTCTCTTGTACGAATTCATCTTCCAAAATAATAAGATTGTCCATCTCTGATCATAAATATTATCAAAGTTTATTGTGTATATGTCTCTGTCTGTCTGTGCATATATATTCTGTCTACTTTTCTTTTGCCTTCGTTTTCGTACTTCTCGTTCTCCATCCACCATGTTAAAGTAGTCCCTCTTAACCAATCTCTTGCTCTTTTTTCCCCCTGCATCTTTCTGCTTTTCCCCTTTTGCTGGTGTAGTCTTGCATCTGACAGAGGTTAATTTTTCCCTTCACATGGCAGGGTGTAGGGGCTTCTGGGAAGGTGAGTTTTGTTTCATGAGGACCACCGGTGTTTATCCACTAATGCAGCATATCCTCACTGTTTGATCTGCTTCACGTTTGCTTTTGTAACAGAAACAGTCCGTCTAGTAATGTGTGGGTCACTGTGCACCATGCATGGGGTTGAATAAATTCATTATATTTATGATTTGTGTCATTGTGTAATTCTTCAAGTCTGCTAACTTGGTATAACAATACTATAGGTATGTGATGGGTTTTTCTTGTGCGTGTGTGTTTTGTTGTGTACATTATTCATCCACCTTTTTCTAGCATTGAGTTTGATTGCATCCTGTTTGTCATCTGTTTGTTTGTTATATTTCAAGTGTATACATATGTGTGTTCTTTACAGAAAGCATTGGATATGACAAGAAGTGAATATGAGGCGTTGCCAGGATGGAAGCAAGTGAATGTGAAGAAAGCCAAAGGATTGTTTTAGTGTGAAATGTGTTCGGAACTACACTGGAACTGCCGAGTGAAACTGCAGGTGGAAAACTTTCTCATTCCTTTTGTTCCAGGAGGGAAAAAACAAGTGAAACTCTACCTGTGTCAAACCACACAGGGAGGAAGACGTTAAAGAGAAGACCGCGATTACCAGGGGTTTGCCAGCCTCTTGTACCACATGCTTCCTATTTTGTTTCGTTTAATTTAAGGTTTTAGTTTTATTCTTTTTGTTCTGCTCCGTTTTCGTGTTGGATGTTTTGGAAGCTCCCAAGTTTGTTGTTTTCTTCCTGTGCACATCATAGAAGCCATTCAGCTGTCCAGCATGCACAGTTCAGCCCTCATGCACTGCCTAGCTTTACGTAAAGACCCAATTAAAGCAGCCTTTTAGTATTATGTGAATGTAAGAAAGCTCAGATGTGTCATTGTTATGAAATCATGTATGCACTGGTGTCACATTATGTAATTAAGTTCTTATCATTCATACCTGCTTACTTATCATCCAGATAGGTGCTTGATCTTTTTTGTTTGTGTGAGTGTTTGAGACTCTGTACAGTGTGTGAAAGTGTCTCTTCGAATAGGCTGAATCGAAATGAAAATTGTGGAATAAGAGAATATGTCTTTCTATTCTGCATTGTATAGTGCCTTGCCTACATGTACAGTTTATATAAAGACAGATGCTAGTCTGCATTTTTGAAGACTTATTTGTGATATAAATAAATATTAGAGCAAAATAAACACTGAAATATGTAGATAACAAATATTTTGTCTTGTGCTTTCTTCTCAGTGCATTCATGACGTAACCTTTTAAAAAGATGGTTTGATATGCTTTTCAAATGTGTGCTCAGAAAAACAGTTTATGAAAAAAATGTATACTGTATGTACATTCAAATGCTTTACAAAAAAAATAGCACTATGTTTCACATTGATTGAATTAAAAATGTTGATTTTGGTGTTTTGCTTTACAACTAGTAAATAGGAATTTTCAATGTATTCTGATTGTAACTATTAAAGTCTAAATAAAAGAGGAAAATTTTTGTTAGGAAAATTGCAGTTTTATAAGCTCAATAATCTCTGGCCAGCAGAGGGCACTGTTGTTATGCATGTAAGAAAGCATTTTAGAGGTTGCAGACATAGGGCCCTATTTTAACGATCTAAGCGCATTGTCTAAAGCGCACAGCGCAACGTGTAAATGGGTGTGTCCGAATCCACTTTTGCTAATTTAACGACGGGAAAAATGGTTTGTGCGCCGAGCGCATGGTCGAAAAGGGTTGGTCCTATTGTAATGGGAGTATTTTGGGCGTAACGTGCAGTAAACCAATGAGAGTCTCAGCTCTCATCCCCTTTAAAAGCCAGTTGAGCTGGCGCTATGTCTAATCCCTATTTAGATGACGGACTTTGTAAACTGAAAAACTAAGCGGATGAAGAAGATCCCCAGTTTAAGATTAATGTTAAATAATTGTGTTGTTTTTCATTGTATTGAAATTGTTATTTTTTTATTAAAACCTTTAAAACCCATTTTCTTTTAGTCATGGAAGTAAAAAAGCAGGCTTGTAATTGCTTTAAATGTATGGCTATCCAATATCATCAAAAAATAATTTACAAGCATGTTAGAAAAGGTTTGTACTCTAAAAATACTTTATTTGTAACAAACAGGAGATAAAGAATTTACAAACGGCTCTATGCGCGTTTCAGCACTTTGGACAGCGTTTTTTTTTAGCAAAGAGTTTTTTTTAAGCATGACTTAAAAATGTTTCTCATCTCACCATATCCGCAGGTACAGAGTCATCATATAATAAATCCGTGAGGTAGCATTTAAAAAAACATTTAAAAACAGATGCATTTGTTTAAAGCAAAGCATTTATTTACTTACCAGGCTGCAGGTGAAGCAGCTCTTTGCGCCTTCTAACGTCTCATAATTAGTCCTCATTTATGTCCAAGAGATTCAATAATAATCTTTTACATTCAATCCTTTAATCTTTCATATTTAAAAGCATTTTTGTGCTGCTGCGCATTCATGTACCTTGTGATAAGCAAACCCGCGTTGTCCTCCCGTTTATATGCGCATACTAATGCGCTCTTTAAATAACATAAAACACATTGCGCCATTGACTTTAGACTTTAGACCAGGTTTTTGTTGGTCAATGGCGTAGTCTATTTTAGTTGCCTCAAAATAGCAACGCGCCAACAATGCGCCTGAACACACCTCATTTTCAGACCAGAACGCCCATGGGCGCAAAAGGGGGCGCAAATGCATTTGCTATTTAAACAACGCGGCGCTAAACGTGAAAATTAGGGTGGAAACTAGCGAAAGACACTTGCGTCGCGCATTGCGCTGCATTGCGCCGGGTGTAAGATAGAGCCCTTAAAGTATAAAGGGTTTCTGAGAATGATTTGCAAGTAGACTTTTTAAAAATCTACCTCTGCATTATTTTTGTTTACTTCTTAAAATTACTTTTACTAATTTAAAGATGCTTTTATCCAAGCTGCTTGCAATACATTAAGGCAGTGGTTCCCAAAATTTTCAGCGTGCGGCCCCCCTTGTGTACGGTGCATTCCTTCGCGGACCCCCAAAGAATATTTGTGACAAAAAACTGTTCTTTAAACTCAACATTTTAATTAAAAAAAACATTAAATTATACAAAAAGGTAGTGCTTTTGGTTAGTAGCCTTAATTTTTTAGGTTTAATTACACAGAATTCATGATAAATTAATGTATTTCATAAAATGACATAAAACTGGGGCCCCCCTGGCACCATCTCGCGGCCCCCCAGTTTGAAAACCACTGCATTAAGGAACTTGTTGCACATTTATATAGAGCCTTGAATTAAATTTACATGAGGAAAATTCCCTGACAATGTCAACCTTATGATAACCATTATGGGGAGTCAGCTGACATTGGCTTAACTTAGCAGCCTTATTTATACGTTACGTTATTACTACGCTTGCTAGTATGGTTTAATCTTAGCCGCTGTATTTTGCTGCTTATGTTGTCCGTCGATTTTTTTTCTGTGTTTTCCCCTGCATCTATTAATGTAAAGCTGATTTGAAAGAATTAAACAATTGTGAAAAGCACTATATAAATAAAATTGAATTGAATTATGAAAAATAAAAAATATCTCATATGGTTTAAATACACATGCAAGTGGGTATTAAAAACATAGGTCTTTATTAAAGTTTTTAAAGCATTTTTTATTATGTTTTATAGTTAGGAAAGTGTCAATTACAGAATTATATATACTGTATATATTTGAGTATTATTACTTCTGGTTTGTGCATTTTAATTCACAGAATTCCTACAAAGTATGTTGTTGTCTCCCAAAAATTTTCTTTTTTGGTCACATCCGTAACGCATGCATGTTTCCATCATCTAAAATTGAAAACATTAGTATAGAGTAGACTGATATTTTTCTGATGTCTGGACTCTAATATTACAGGTTTATGAAAATATAAACAGATGGTTCAATATAATGGGGATAAATGCATTCTCTGAGAAATTATATCAGAAGTTTTGATTGCAAATGTCACAACCATAAATTTTTAACCCTTGTGCATTGTTCAAATTCAATACCCTTTTGTGTTGTTAGTTTTCATCCACTAATTTAAACAGCTGTAAAAATGTATCAGATTCATATTTTTTGTTCAAATTTGGCTTTGATGCATTTTCAGTTGTTGTGTAGCATCAGTGTTTTTTCCCCTCATTTATTGTTAGTGGTGGTTTTTGCCCCATTGACTTCCATTAAAACAACTTTTTTTTTATTGCAGAGCCATAACACCTTATTATCATGCATTTTTAAAAGTTGGTGTTTTTTCCTTTTGCTAAGAAGTCAAATTTGAAATTTTTACTGTTGATCACCATATGGCACTATTAACCCTTTTGAAGGCCTGTGCAAAAAACAGAGCTTAATTTCTAGCTTGTACATTGAGTTATGTGGAGTTTTGTCCATAATAAAAGCATATTATTTTGTGTGCGCGTGTCTGCGTGTGTGATCATTTTGTGTGTGTGTGTTTTTCCCCAAATCAGTGACACCACTCATGAACTTGGCAATTAAAGAGTTAAAATCATGGAATTTTTGTGAAGATTTGGTATTTTGATCAGTACTGGGGTTGATTAACAGATTTCTGAAGAAAAAAAACTGGAGAAAATATTAATCTGATATATTTTTTACAGCCGTTTAATGAAAACATCCACTAACATTAAAAAAAGGTAGAAAATTTGCCCACGACATAGTGTTAAGTTTTTGAAAATGTTTAAAGCATTTTCCTAGCCTGGGTGCCAGCCGATCTTAGCCCCGCCCACCACATTTTGAAAAACGGGAAGATTCTGACTAGAATTGAGTATGACAACGTCAGGCTAGCATTTTCCTTAAATATGTGTAAATATAAAATTTGTCACCAAAAATCATTCAATTTGCTGAAACAGAGAGAAAGTTGTGGCCAAATTTACAGTATAAAAAAAAACCAGTGGATAAAAACATCCCCAACAACAAATAAGGGTTAAATAAATCTAAAGAATAATAATAATATTGTAGTTTTCATTTCAGCACAGTTAAATTGGTCAATCTAAAAATAAGTTACATAAAACAAAGTAGTCCACACGAGGGCGATTGTGAGACACAAGCAGTGCAGACTTTGAACTGACTGGGTCAAATGGGATTTACAAATCACATGTTCCAATCAAAGTCAAGGCTAAAAATGTCACATCAAGTGATTGGTAATGACAGTTCAGGTCTCCCAGTCAACTACTGTCTATCAGACAGAAGAGAGGACACAGCTCCATTTTAGACATCATCTGTGCATGAGTAATAGCTGCTGTGGTGTATGATTTTTATGCTTTATTTACTTACATGATCATGACAGCAACAAGCATTTCATTAACTTGTTGCCAAAGAAATGGAAGAGCTTGGAAAGACTTGAAAATATGAAACATTTTTGTATTGTGTGTTTGTATCGGTTCTGTTCTCTGTTATAATTGACACAGACACATGTTTCACCACCTGGCAAGAGAGTCTGCTTAATCCATGATCTCATTAACAATACCCATGATCAGGACAGACAAATTTGCTTAACCTGTACCTACAGTACCCCTCGGTCAAAAAAACTGATGACATTTCCAAAGAGGGAAGAATGCTGAATGAGGAAGCACACTTGTTTATTCTGGTTTGTATGAAAACTGCCAAAGGATAAGAAGATCTCATTGAAACTGAACAGTGCATTCCTCCCATCTGCGGTGGCACTAAGACAGTACAGAAAGTAAGAAGCAAGATATAAGTTATCCAGTTAGTATCATTGCCACTGATAAACCGTTTAAACAAAGCCAAGGTCCCAATATGAAAACAAAGTATCTATCTTGTATCTATCAGTTGTACTTTCTTTACAATAACACTAAATGTAACCTAACCTAGTGCATAGATTTAGTTTTAAAGTTAATCTTTAACTGTTAAAGTAGTATTATATGGTAAATCATAAACTTACTTCTCGGTCACTCACTTGCGTCATCATGTGACAATAAAAATGATTTGAGAATGAACCATGTTGTGAATATGCAGGTAAACACCAGCAGGGGGCGCGACGCTCACGGCTCATTGTTGCGTTTACCGGCGCGTATGCGTGTTTGTGTATCCGTGAGTGTGTGTGTGTGTGTCAGTCCGTGTGACTCGTAATATGTGTCAAGAGTGTGAGGGGAGATTTCTCTATGTAACAGACTGAAGCTAATGTGTTTAACAGCAGAGCTCAGAAAAACAGAGGTTTGTCGAAGTAACAAGGTTTTCTCAATTGAATCCATCACTGCAAAAACGGGACTTATGCGAGAACAGTGCACTTGTCAATAAAACAAAGATTTACCAAGGAAACTTCTTGTCAGGAGGTGGTGAAGGAAATAAGCCGGACAAGTCAGAAGAGGATATTTATTTTGGGAAATCGTAATATGAAAAAGGACCAGGTCGAGATATTAGGTTTTGTCCCTCAGAAAGAAATCGTCTATAACAAACTTCTCCCGTACGCAGAGAGACTAGACCGCGAATCAAATGACATTTTGGCCCAGATTAAAGGGAACTTGGGTCGGGCTGTCCAGCTTCGAGAATTATGGCCCGGGGTTTTGTTTTGGACCAGGAAACTGTCCACGTAAGTAATTTTGTGAACCCAAAATGTTTTACTTTATAGTTTTAACCAGTTTTTATTGTTGTGAATAATACAATCAACGTAGCTTAGCGACACCGGTAGCTTTTAGCCGCTAACTCGACAGCTAATAGCTAAAGCTACCTGAGTCACTCAGCTGCCCTTGCTCTTATATAAACATCACCATGCCATTTTCTGGTGCTATCTTATGGTCTTTTATTATTTTTTAGCGTAAAATCAGTCTTCAGTCTAGCTTGTCAGTGTAGTTTCGGAAAGCAAATAAACGAAAATGAGGGTTTGCTGTAAGCTCATTTCTAAGCTAATCGCTAACAGGCTAACATCAGTGTTGGATAAGCTGCAGCCACATGCATCTCTGCAACTAGTGGTTATGATTTTCATAAAAATACAATTGAGTCAGAGAAAACGGTGTTAAGATTGTTGAACAGCATAAGTTATAACGTTACATTGAATGCTTTATGCTTTATTGATTTGCTTTATTTAGTTTGGTTCATTGTTGACATTTCAAAGTGTTAGACAGTGAAGTTTATCTAGGCTCATTAACACGCAAACAGCTGCTTAACTTTAACGTTACATGTTTAGTTTTAGTAGTTTTATTAGTCATGTTGCATTGCACGTGCGTTATGATACAGTATGAAGTGCATTATTATTGTTGTTTGTATGGCTGCTGCACTGACTTTTACTATTGTCTGTTAAAGCGGTTTGTGTTATACAAAGTACTTGACAGCAACTCTGCTTAAATGGGCAAGATGTTTACTTTGGCACCTAACCCCATCCTCAGGCCAAAAATGGAAATGAATGAGGTCTGTTAACATGTAGTTAAATGTGTTAAAAGTCTCTCTTACATAATCCACTTTCAGGAGCCACGTTAGCCTGACTCAGCGTTTGTCAGACTCATAGCTCTGTGTTATTACATGATCACAAGGTGGCCTTCATGTTTGCTTGTTTAGCGATAAGATCAGCCACCCATTTGTGCCCCCATCCAAACAAAACAAAACCAACCTTTCTTACAAGACAGTTTTCTTTTAATGTCAATGTTATAACTGCGATTTTGGGTGGTGGATGTCTACTTTCACGTGTCTATTATGTGATAGTTTATATTGCTTTGTGTATTGACACAGTGTTTATTGATAAATGAAATGGTCATAATCGTAAAAAAAAAAAAGGAGTAACAGCACACCCACTGACAGGTCTTACTCACCCACTATCATCTGTTATCCGTATCTCACCGCTATGACACGGTTTTGATCCCTCACAGGTACCTCCGTCTATATGGGAGAAAGTTCAATAAGGAGGACCATGTGTTCTTCATCAAGCTTCTGTACGAGCTGGTCACCATCCCCAAGCTGGAGATCAGCATGATGCAAAGCTTTGCACGACTTCTCGTCAGCTTACTGAAGTATGCAGATCCGTCCCAACCAAACACCTCATCACTGCCAACATCATAGAAGTGTTATAGTTAAAATAACTAATGATGTAATTTAATTGGTGTTTCTTAACGCTGCGTTCTTTCATACAGGAAGAAAGAACTGCTTTCCCAGGATGACTTGGAGTTGCCTTGGAGGCCTTTGTACGATCTCTATGAGAGTATCCTGTACTCCAAAACCGAGCATCTTGGTCTTAACTGGTTCCCAAAGTAGGTCTCTTTCTCATTTTTCTGCCTATCTGTCATCATCTGACTCACTTTCATCTGCTGTGAGCTGTGGCTAATCGTCTAAATGTCCTTAAAACAGTATTTTATGTTAAGACTGGATACCTTGTGACCAAAATCGGTCCTCACACTTATTTATCACAGAATTCCACTCCACTTTAAATGTTTGTTTATTAAAAAGTTTGCCTATTTTGTTTTTGTTTCAAAATAGCAAAAGGAAGATAAGGGTGGACCAACAGTACTTTTATATCATGTATGATATATATTTTGCAAGACATTTGACCAAAAAATGTTTTGGACACGTTTGCTGAATATATTATGTAGCTTTTTGTTAAAGGCGGAGTCCATGATGTTTGAAAGCCAGTGTTGATATTTGAAATCGCCTAAACAAACACGCCCCTACCCCAATAGAATCTGGACCTTCTGTTGATAGACCCGCCCCACACATACGCAACCCGGCATTTGATTTGATTTGATTGGCTATAAGTGTGTTTTGGTAGTCGGCCCGTCTCCTTTTCCAAACCGTTTTTCAAACATCGTGGACTCCGCCTTTAAATGTTTTAATTGTTACAATTAATCCTTTCTGTAAGATCTGCCCCCATAGTATGTATGGAATAAGCTCCCAGATTCTGTGCAGGCCTGCTCAGTGAACAGTGAAATAAAGTGTTTGTATCTGTGTCTTAGAGCCACGTGTGTCTATTTAAAGTAGGTCAGTGTAGTGTGTAAGGTAAAGTCATGGAAAAAAGCTTGTGCCGTATTCGGTTCTTGGAAATCAAGCACATTAATATATTGCCTGAGGTTTAGCGGTTTGTCTTTTTTTGATTTTCCTTTGACGTTTTCTTTTGCCGTTTTTAATAAATGCCGCTGTCTTGTAACCAGGGCCTAAAACTAACTTTTTGCCACACTTTCACATGGCCGGTGACTTGAGAAAATTTACTGGCCATAAATATTTTTTACTGGCCATGAAACAATTTTTTCAAACTACATCTACACTAGTGCTGTGACGGACTGCAGCTGATCTGTGAATCGGCTTATGTAAGCGTTTTTGTGTATGCACAGATGCACATGCGGTTGAATGTGCCCGGTCAAGCTTCAGTCAGACGTGATCACTATTCCCTTCAAAGATCAGAACTCTTGATGTGTAGACTATAGAGTTGCGCTACTGTTTCTCATACTGTAGTCCATTAACATACATTTGGCGAAAAGAGCAATGAAAAACAACATAACGCTTTCTGTGGGGCGACTGTTTATGCTGCACCGTTGGAATTCGCCCTCCGTCTGTGTGTGTACGTTTAAGTGCACTCAAAAGTTCACACATGGAGAGACGCGTTTCAAAAAGCTAGCGGACATAAAATGTGTCTGTTCTTCACAGGACACATACAAACAAAATTATCTTCACAGTATTCTTTTTCTAATAAATACATTTGTTTATGTCTTAAGTTTATGTATGAATTAGAGTCAAAAACCAGTCTGTTTATTTGGTCTTTAAAGGCGGAGTCCATGATGTTTGAAAGCCAGTGTTGATATTTGAAATCGCCTAAACAAACACGCCCCTACCCCAATAGAATCTGGACCTTCTGTTGATAGACCCGCCCCACACATACGCAACCCGGCATTTGATTTGATTTGATTGGCTATAAGTGTGTTTTGGTAGTCGGCCCGTCTCCTTTTCCAAACCGTTTTTCAAACATCGTGGACTCCGCCTTTAAGAGACAGTATTAACCTACTTAAGTCTGTGTCATTAATGTTGATCAAACAACACAATACAAAGGGAAAATCACTCCTGTAGCTCTAAAAAATAATAATAATTGTATTTAATTCATACAATAAAGACAGTGTAATTATTCATATTGGATTTCTGTACCTAATGCTAATTTTAGATCTTACTTAATGCGCAACTTTCTTCTTTTTTATAAATGTTTGTAATTTCTTTATTTGTTATTAGATTTTTCCCACCACTTTTTTTTGCTGATCCGAAAAATGATCCGATTTGTGTCTCAAAAACCGTTATTGTAATACGAACTGTGAGTTTTATGATCCATCACACCACTAATCTACACTAACTAAACATATTTAAAGATGGAGTGGGTGATTTTGAAAAATGTTAACTTTAGTCTGCCAGCATTGAAATCACAATCCCACCCTTCATTCAAATCACCATCCAAAGCTTCTCCAAAATGCATGAACAGACCGCTTCGTCATGTCTCATTCACAAGTGAAAAAACTTTGCAAGTACTGAGTTAATAACACTACTAAAACAAGCAAACATAAATAAAGATTTTAAAATCGGATTTAGATGCATCAAGTTTTGATTGTGTAGATGTAGAAATTTGCTTGTAAGTTATATGAATATCGTAAACAAAAGGTACATAAACATAATGCATTTCTATAAATCCATCGAAATAGAATCATATAAAAAACTGCAACCCCTTTGACCCTTTCAGACCTTTGCCTCTTGCAGCTGTCTACATCAGCTCTTGCTGATCCTGAATGAAAATGTTGTTGCCGTTTCAAAAAATGTCCTTTGTGCTTCCTGTGCAAATTGCATTCGTTTAGTCATTGTATAAGGTCCGAATGCAATGCTTGGTTGAACATTTTTTGGTCCTATGCATTTCACAGACAACATATATTTATAAAAATACATTGGACAACTTAACATATTGATTGCTATCAGGATGTAAGGACACTTCCCCTACTACACTGCCTTCATGTAAACATCAGCTAACCTGAACTGACAAAAATACTACTTTTACAGTTTACAATTAGCATTAACCTAAACATTTTCAACATCAAACATTAGTTGATGCCAAAAACCCTAGCTTCAACAAACAATGATTAACTATTACTTATCAGCTATCATTAAAAAAGAAATTGTTTATTGTAAATTTATGCTAGCTAGCTTGATATGCTTTCAGTCAGTCTTTTTTACACTCATTTCCTTTTTACCTCATTCTCCTCACATTTCTGTATTCACATTCAAGCCAGTTTCTAATTTATTGTTATTGAAACGTTGAGCACTAAGGAGTTGTATTGTTTGCGCATCAAGTTAACAGTTTTGGTGGAGTCTGACTTCTCGCGGCGCTGTGCAGAGTGACTTAATTATGACGTGCTCCCTATACCATAATGTTATAATTACTGATTGGTCTGTGCAGCGCTGCATGAAGTCGACAACACACATAAGCGGCGCGCTATGCCTAGAATTTAAAAAAACATGTCACCAGCCAACTGGCGATTTGTCAATTTCATATACTTACCAATGCCGATTTTTATTGGTACATTTGGCTTTTGGTGAGTTTTAAGTTTAGGCCCTGCTTGTAACACAACCATATTCATTAAGCTTAGCATCTACAGTGTTTTTATTGGTCGATTACAACTGTGACATTAATGATGTTGGTATGTTTAGCACTGGCTTACACATCTTTCCTTTTCTCACATTCAGTTATCGAGCAGAAGCCTCAACTAAACAAAAAATGCTTAATTTTGTGCGCAAGCGGTAAGCACAGCCCGTGTTTTACATGTTGTACTGTACTTTTTAAGGGCAGCCGCTTATGTTTAATTGCATGCGTCCGAAATTAAAGGCAAACCAACTATCTACATTACAAATGGCACCACAGCTTACACATGCGTCTGTATGTGCAATACTTGTTTTTGGAATCTAGAAACATGCATCACAACTTTTGATTTGTCCAGTGCAATTCCTGGTGGCTCAGGGGTGTCAGTCAGCCCTGTTTAACTTTAAAGTTAATTGTTTTCGCCTTGCAAACAATATCACCTATTGACTATGAAAAAAAAATTTTTTTAAAGGTAACCAATATGTTACCCACTATGAGATACACCTCCTCCAGGAATGAGACTATTTTTATCTTGCTATTTTAATCTTGCCTGCAATTGAGAGGGAAGGTGGAGTTTATTTTCTGTAGCGCCGAGTGAAAGATCAACAGCTGCTGTGTCTAGAATGCACAGATGAATATTAGGAGGTGAATTTGCTGTTTAGTAATTTTAATGTGTGGGTTTTTAGGTTTTTAATATATGATTTATTACTTTTACTGTAGCAATATAAGAGACACTGTTTATTGGTCCACAAAAAGTAAACAAATGAAATCTTTATACATTGTATAGAATTACAATGTATGTATAATTGTGGCAATACTTTACAATAAGGTTGTATTTGTTAAATGTGTCATATGAAGTTGCTAAAAATAACATTATTTTGTGTATTTGGTGTAATGCAAAGTGTTTACGCGGTATAAGGTTAAAAATGCATTATGTAAAAAATTTATACCGCACATTATTGTTGCTCCTCTATGCCCCACGTTTCTGAAACGTGCCGGTTTTAACAAAACTCATCTTTCTAAAAAGAGTGGTGTGCTCTGATTGGCCAGCTATACAGTGCACTGTGGCCAAATACTTTGTGATGGAAATGTTAAGGGCCTTACCATTTAGAATATCAGCCACCAAAGCACATCATCTCCACGACATGACAGCGGTGGAAACAAGCAAGAATAAAAGTTATGCCGCCTTTGTTTGCATATACATTTGGGTGGTGTTATGCAAATCTTACCATATAGAGATGTAGATACTTTATGTTGGGCCATGTTTGAATAGAGGCATTTTAGGAAGGTGTGGGTGAGCCTTTACTTTTAGAAAGAATATCTCTTTGGGTTTGAGATTTAATCTTTGTTAACTTCCATAGACTGTTTCAGCAGTAACAACATAAACAAGCGGCTTTCGTGGATCACACGTAACTTTTGGTAAACTCCGCAAAGACTCAATAACAACAAAGTCCTTTTAAAGGGGTTTATTTTTGATAAGCTAAATAAACAACAAGTTGATTACCTTAGTTCAACTCGTAGTTAAAACGTATCAAAAACTACACTAAGCTAATGTAACTGTGTGAAATGTGGTACTAAATGTATGCAATCTTAACGACGGATTAACCTTCCATCAAATAGTGTTAATCCATGATCGCCGTCTTTAGGAAACCAAAACTGTTGTTATTTTCGACGAGGTGTTTGTTCCAGAGTTTTATTTAGCAACTAGTCAGACCATTAAACGAACAGAGACTGGAAGTTAAGTTACGATCAGACGCGTAATAGCGTCACCGCATGTGTGTACGATGAAACCGTCTATTTGCACAAATAGTTTTTAATACTTCAAAGACTAGGGGTGCACCGATATATAGGCCGATGATGCTGGCTATGCATCTCAATGAATTACGGTGAAATGCTGCTACATCCAAAAGCCAGAGGGCGCTCTTGTGCAGAAACTTAATATGCGCTGCAGACGAGTAACTATGCACACGCAGCTATGACATGCAGCTCCAGGAAATGGCTTAAGGATATATTTATATTGCTATTTTTCAAATCTTTTCAGGTATTTTCATGATAATAAAGAATATGTATAATGATTATGTTTGACGAGTGTTGCTTTTTCAAATGGATGTTATAAACAAGTCAAACTAACAATTATTTCAGATCGATAAGGACTTACTGATCAAATGCCGAGGTACATGAAATAGCTGTGAATATTATTAAGAATAGTTATCGTCCATGTATTATTAGTGTATATCGGCATTTATTGGTGCACCCCTATCAAACACAAAGGAAAACATGAGATCGCATCATATGACCCCTTTAACATTAGTAAAGGCATTAGCTAATGTAAACTAACAATGAGCAATATAGTTTCTCAGCGTTTTTGATTTTACTAAAGGAGTTGTTCACCCCAAAATGAAAATTTACAGATTATTTACTCACCCCATGTCATCCAAGATGTTTATGTCTTTCTTTTTTCAGTCGAATGTAATCAGAGTTGTATTAAATAATATTCTGGCTCTTCCTTGCTTCATAATGGCATTGACAGGTGGTCAATGTTTTGAAGTTCCAAAAGTGCATCCATCTATCATGTAAAGTTATCCATATATAATAACTCATATTTTGACTTTTAATGATGGCTATAACGTGAATATGGCGGCATGAAATTGGTTGCCATGTGTTTCACGTGTCACTGTTATTGTTGGATGAAATGTGGGTGAGTAAATAATCAATACATTTCCATTTTGGGGGTAAACTACTATTTTAATGTTATTTAATGGCAATAAAAATGTTCATGTTTTTTTCATGTTGCAATAACTAATGTTAACAGTAACAACTTTTGATTTAAATGTATAAGTAAATGCAGAAATTAACATGAACTAAGTTTAATAAATGCTGTTGAACTGACAATGAACAAAACTTCATGTTAGTTAATGCAATTGCTAATGTTTACAAATGCACCATTATTGTAAAGTGTAACCATAATTATTTACTTATAGTAAGTATGACATTGAGGCATTTTTAATATCATCAATACACAGCCAATATGTCTCACAAATTTGATGTGAAAACAACTTCAATGTGACCTGTCCTGTATTTAATGTTTTTGTGCCCAGTGTTATAAAAAGCACACTAGGGCAACCTGATAACCTGGCATGTTACACCCATGCCAAGTCTGGTGTTGGGAATCCTTCGTTTAAACTTTCACAAAACACACTATAGTTGGGTTTCTGCTTTGCACGTGGTCTAATCGCATCCGGCCTTCAGCCTAGCTTTTGTTAAACTGTGAAATGTATTTTTTATCCATTCATGTGACTCTTTCCTCTCTCTCTCTAGCTCAGTGGAGAACGTGTTAAAGACACTAGTAAAGAGCTGCAGGCCGTAAGTGTTTCCTCAATCCTCTGTTACCTCCCTTCACGCACCATTGTGCCATCAGTTAAGGCCTATAAATGTTTGACCCTTTTGACAAAAGAATTGCACTTGGTGTTAATCAGATTTCCACTGTGCTTTTGAAAAAATCATGTAATCAGGCCGTTGTTAGACAAGCCCGCGGCTTTCACTCTTGAGCCGATTACAGCTCTTTTAACACACCACACTGATGAGTGTTCATATTCCTCCCAAGATACTGTTTTGCATATTGTCGTATAACAAAACAAGCCACCGCTATGAGTAAATGGCATGTAATTACTGATGTTTTTCATAATGTATTTTTGTGCATTTGTGTAGTTATTTCCCTAAGACTGCCACACAGGAGATGCTGGATGAGTGGCGGCCGTTATTGTGCCCATTTGATGTCACTATGCAGAAGGCCATTAGCTACTTTGAGCTTTTCCTGCCCACCATCATGCCCCCAGAACAGCACCACAAAGGCTTCAAGTAAGACCAGTATTGAATAACAAGAGTGTTGATCTGTAATCAAATTGACTCATCTTTTTAAGTTTGATTATGCAAATATGGATATTGGAGTGCCAGTATGACCCTGTCTTATGAAAGGTTTCATACATGTTTTAGGTTATGGTTTGATGAACTCATAGATCTGTGGGTCTCAGTCCAGAACTTGCCTGCTTGGGAGGGTGTAAGTACTTTTCATGTTTTTGTGAAGCTATGTCTGTGACCCCACATATGTGTAAAAAGCACTTTTATGACCACTTCAAAAAATCTTTTTGACTATTATACCCTGAGCCATTTGTTAACTGTTGTTTTCTTTACAGAATCTTGTCAATCTTTTTGCTCGTCTTGCTAATGACAACATTGGTTATATAAACTGGGATCCATACATTCCCAAGGTACTGTTCTGCTAATGCCAAATATCTAAATGACTTCATGTATGTTATCAGTGTGTTCTTACAGTATACATTGTTGTTGTTTTCACTTAGATCTTCACCAGAATACTTCGTAGCTTTAATCTGCCTGTTGGCACCAGCCAAATGATAGTTCCCAGGTACGTGACCAACTCTTACGATATTGGTCACGTTGTCCTTTGGGTTTCAGCCATGCTGGTAAGTATCATGGGTCACTCGTTCTATAAAACAAAATCGTGCCTTTATTTACAGATAACTTGCAATAATGCATTTTATCATCTTTATCAGGGTGGCTCACAGAACCAGGCCCAGAAACAACTTAATGGGCTCTTCAGCAGTATAGCATCCTTTTACCACCCCTCCAACAACGGCCGATGGCTGGTAAGATACAGCACAGCTTTTAGCAAACGAACCAGCCATTGCTTTTTGTAAAAAGCAACCCTGAAGCAGTGCACAACAGATACTTTTGTGTAATGAATGTGCCAGTTAAAGAGTTTTTGTCTTATTAGTTATTTGAAAATTTTCCATATTCATCTGCATATATCTACATACACAACCCCTGTTTTTTGTTATGGTCATACCCCCTGATTCCTTTTTTTTTCATCAGTTTAGAATAATAGTAAAGTCATACAATACTATTATGTTGCACAAATGATAGTTATCTAACTAGAACAAATAAACTAATATTTTATTTTATTTAGGTTAAGAATAAAGACAATTTTTTATTTGAAAGGTGACAGAAAATGAAAAAAAAATAACGTTTTTACCTTGTCTTAGTTCATGGGTCACCAAACTAAGGCCCGTGGGCCGAATCAGGCCCGCCACCCCCCCTTTGACCGGCCCCCCAGCCCCTCTGCCCCCCACTACTTGAACCGGCCCTATGAGGCAATTTTATTTTTGTAATTGTTTTTTTGGAAAGTATTTTATAACATGATTTTTTTTAAGATGAAAAATGATATTTAGTTATAAAATTAACTATATGCTCGTGATCAAGCGGTGACAGACAACGCATGTGCAGATAACTGTCACAGAACTGGAAGTGTTTAGGACGGCAAAATAGCTAGCATTAAACGAAAAGTTGATAAGAGAGTTTTCAAAGAACAGCTGACCAACGATTATTTTTCTGTTCAGTGTAAGGAGCGTGCAGTTTGTATTAAATTTAAAGAAAGTGTGGCAGTTTTCAATGAATATAATCTGTGTCGTCATCATGAAACCAGCCACAAACAGTATGCTAGCTAGCGAGGGGAAGCAAGAGAAGAAAGGATTCGGAGGATGAAAGGCGTACTCTGGTAAACCAGGCTGCTATAAGGTAGCTCAACTACTAGCTACCCATGGAAAGCTGTTTACTGATGGGGACTTTAGCTGTGCCAGGCCAGTAATCTCTACTGCTGGTGGTCATACAATTGGTCTGGGTCATACAATTCTTAATAGCTGACCCGGCCCCCCATCACAGTCAGGAACGATAATGTGGCCCCCAGAGAAAAAAGTTTGGTGACCCCTGTCTTAGTTGAATAACGGTAGTCTACCCGCATTCACGAACATATGAAAAGTGCTAGACATTCTAAACATCTCAGTTTCATAGAAATTCCTTTTTAAAAATGTCCGCCAGAAAATAGCCCAATCTGAACAACGGATACATATTACGTAAAATGCATCTCATCCCCCCACACTCTCATTCAGTTTCTTCCCCTTCAAAATAATTTGCATACATCTGGCCTCTCGTCTTCAACGGGAAGTAAATTGCTGCAGTGTTTGCGAAATTCAAGGCAAAATGGTGAGGTGTGCTATTCTATCTGTAAAATTTTGGTCTGTTGGTGTTCTGAAGACGGCAAAGTTTACATTCTTTGAGTGCCAGCAAAGGCAAGCCAATCAGTGTTAAGTGTTTGCATTTCATAATGAGGTTGCCATTAAGCATGAAGGGATGCCAAATAGGTGCAAAAACACGTTTAAAATCCCTAATATAGCTTTCTGAGAGAGGTTTTTAGAAAGCTTACAAACACAACCAAAATGTTGTTGTCTACATGTCACATCACACAAATACCCCATTCAATCATTCAATGTCACCTTTAATATCTATGCCCAAGTTCTGACTGGTAGTCTAAATAAATTCTGTTTTTTAAAATCCAATGATTTTTGACCCTGTTCAAGATGTGAGTGTCTGTCATATCTGTTTATTCCTTCTGCCTATCTCATATTTTCTTCTCCAGATGAAGTTGATGAAGCTTCTACAGCGTCTGCCTGCCAGTGTGGTTCGGCGGCTACACCGGGAACGCTATAAGAAACCTTGCTGGATCAGTCCTGTTCCCCCCAGCCACAGGCTCACTGACCAGGATGTGACCGATTTTGTAGAGAGCATGAAGCAGCCAGTGCTAATGGCCATGTTTAGCAAGACAGGCAGCATGGATGCAGCCCAGGCCCTTCAGAATCTCGCCCTTATGAGACCGGAGCTGGTCATCCCTCCTGTGCTGGAGAAGTGAGTGTTTAAGTTGTTTTGGGTTTTTTCATGATACCCAGACTTATTTTTAAATTGTCTGTTCTCACCAATAATGTATCCTGCTTTATAAATCTTAAAATCATGAAGTCACGAATCTCTTCGTTTTTTTACATATTTATTCTACATTACATAAATTTGATTGTTAGTGCATTTAATAATGAGGCTCCTGGGTTTTATTTGATATTCTGTAACATTTAATCAGATGTATATTATATAAAATGTTTTGTTAATATTCTCACAGCTTTATTGTAGCACATATTGTGGCCTTTTATCTATTGCCGGGGGTTTACAAATCCAATCTTTGTAAATAGGCTTTGTAAGCAGTCTTAAAATCCCACGTAAAGCTTCTGGGTGTAATGTTTGAATGTGCTGCCCCCTGCAGGACCTATCCAGCTATGGAGACCCTGACGGAGCCACACCAGCTCACCGCCACCCTCAGCTGCATGATTGGCATGGCCCGCAGTCTCCTCAGTGGTGGCCGGCATTATCCTGAAGGGCCGGCACACGTCTTGCCCCTGCTTATGAGAGCCTTGCCCGGTGTTGACCCCAATGACTTCAGCAAATGCATGGTGGGTAAAATGTGAAGGATGGGTTTATGAAACAGTTGCACTTGTATAGAAATAAAGTTATCGATCTACTGAAGTTTGTGTATTAACCCCAATTTTTTTGTGTTTTTAGATCACGTTCCAGTTCATTGCTACTTTTACTACTTTAGTGCCTTTGGTGGATTGTTCGTCGGCCCTCCATGAGAAGAATGACTTGACAGAGGTGAGGCTTCACTGCAAAGATGTCACATCATTGTAGTTTAGTCTAATTTAGTCTAACTATAACGGATTATTCATTTGTTGTAGATGGAGAGAGAGTTGTGTTCAGCCTCTGCAGAGTTCGAAGACTTTGTTCTGCAGTTTATGGACAGGTGTGTCTTTCCTCAAATGTGCATGCTTGAATGATCGATATATAGTATACAGCCCTGCATTTTTGTAACTAACATCTGGATTTGTGGACGTCTGTAGGTGTTTCGCGTTGATTGACAGCAGCACGCTGGAGCAGACGCGCGAGGAGACTGAGACTGAAAAGATGACTCATTTGGAGAGTCTGGTGGAGCTGGGGCTCTCATCCACATTCAGCACCATTCTCACACAGTGTTCCATGGAGATCTTCAAGGTGTTGCATATGATTAGACTCACAATGTTCTTATTAGGTTTATCTACATGACTGTCTTTTCGGGCTGTGACGGTGGCAGTATTTTGGTAAGGTTCCATTTCAGAAAAGAAGGGGGACAGCGTCACGGTCGCGTTTCTGCGTGGTTTTATACGCAAAATGTGAAGCACCCTTGATTCATCTTATTTATTTAAGCATTGTAGATATTGCAGCTAGAAATGCTTATGAGTAGTCGCGACTAATCGTTTGCAGAATAAAAGTTTTGGTTTACATAATATATGTGGGTGTACTGTGTATAATAGTTATGTATAAATTCACACACACACACACACGCGCGCGTGCACGCACGCATGTTTATAATTAAGAAACATTTGCATGTGTATATACATGTTTATATTTATATATAATCTATATTATATATAAATATAAATATTTATTATGTTAATATATTTTTTCTTAAAATTATACATGTATGTTTGTGTATTTATATAAACATAATTATTATACACCGTACACACACACATATTATGTAAACAAAAACTTTAATTCTGCAAACGATTAGTCACGACTAATCGTGAGGCAGCACTAATTGAAACTCATGAGTTTCACCAATCAGAGAGGTTCATTAATTTTTTTAAGCATGCAGTATTTGCTTGGCTATTTGGATGGGTACTCGAGACGGCGCACCCACGGGATCGACCCCTTTGTGCGGGTCAATGACGTGACGTTAATTATTTTGTGTCCGTATGGATAAATTAAATGTAAAAGGGTTAAAATTTTTAAATAAATTTGCAGATAACTTGCATACATTCTCTTTTTTGAGGACCAAGTCTAAAATGTCTGGTTTTATTTAATTTTAAAAGAATATTTGGGGGATAATTGCAAAAATGTTGATGTGGTGTAACCGATCTGTGTCATTTGGTGTAACTAGTATTTTTTTTAATTAAAATATAAATATATTCATAAAAAATGTGGAATCAAATATAATCATCTAGTTTAGTGTAATATGATTTTTTTACATAAATGTTTACATAATTTGTTAAAGATTATTTAGAAAACAGAGGCATATGTCAGGACAAATATTTCAAAAACGCATTAAAATGTACATAAAAAATAACAAATAAAATTATATTTTTAAAATATAATATTCTTTTGATGATTACGCTTACATGCCATCAAGGTGGATAAAATATTTAATATTTCTCATTCTTTGGCACAATTGCTGGTTACACCATTTGACATTGTCTTAACATTCATAAAAAATGGTGCAAATGTAATTTTTATTGCATAAAATAACATAAATACACTCTGGATTGAAATAAACCTGATGCATGCTTTTAAAACAAGTAAAAAAAAATAATTCTCTTCTTGCCAAATATTGCATATTTGCATATTTTTTGGAGGACTTTAATCCATGAAGCAACACACGGTTCAAGTGAGGAACCTTTTTTGGGGGTTATAATGTTTCCAGCCGTGCTGAAAACGCATTCTGATGTTGTGTTGGTAGTGTAGATTGATACTTCTTTGCAACCTTGACCAAGAGAGAATATCTTTCCTCATTATTCTGCCCCGAACCAGCTGGTCATCACTGATATCAGGTGCCTCCCCTTGCAAATAGCATGCAGTTGAGTCTGTTTGCGTTCACACAAACTCGCTGTACTTTATACTTTTCATAGTTTGTGACGTGCACACTACCGCAGCTCGTGCCATCTTTTTATGCTCAACGTAGTAGTTTGTGGCACCCATATTTAATTTTAATCATGCTGGTGCAACACTGATTCATACACAAGTAAACACTCTTTTAACAGTTGTTCTTTGCTCTGGTTCTGTCCATAGGTTGCTCTTGAGAAAGTCTTCAACTTTGCCACCACCAACATCTTTGAGACACGTGTTGCAGGCAGAATGGTGGCCGACATGTGCAGAGCCGCTGCTAAGGTAATCATTGCCCATCACACACACACACACACGCACACACACAAATGTGTGGCCGCATTTACTCAACTCTGCTCTTGTTTCCTTCAGTGTCACCCTGCTGAGTCTCTCAGGCTGTTTGTACCACACTGCTGCAACTCCATTACTCACCTTACTGCCAGTACGTACATGAAAATAAATGACCTGATGTTTGTGTCATCTTGAACACATTAACCTGTCTGCATTCTCACAGTGAGATTGTGTCCGTTTCAGATGAGGATGTTTCAAATGAGGAAGAACTGGACAAAGAACTGCTCTGGAACCTTCAGCTGCTGTCTGAGGTCTGAACACCATAATTGCTTTTTTGTCATACTCCACATAAAAGATACTGAAGCTCTGTTAAAAAAACATGATATATTTAGGCATGCAAAAACCTGCAATGCCTTTATAGTCAGCTTGTTTACTTTTTGGATGAGGTAATCACGAATTATCCATGATAAAGCTTGATTGTGGTGTTGATTATTAATATTACATATGTGGTAGTTTTTGTTGAGTAGTATTTTAACTTTACAAAATAAATGAATAATGCACAAGTTGGTTGTTTAACACTCCAAAATGAATGGTGGGCATGTCTTACATCATCAACCCCTCTCGTTGATCTTTAGGTTACTCGTGTGGATGGAGAAAAGCTCCTGCCGTACCGTACGCAGCTGGTGCAGATTCTGCAGCTAACCCTGCGGCTGCGCTGTAAGCAGGGCTACACGCTGGCCTGTAATCTGCTCCACCACATTCTGCGCTCCACAGTGCTCACTTACCCCACAGATTACTGCAGTGTGCCTGGCGGGTTTAGCAGGCCTCTGCAAGAGCACCTGCCTATTAAGGTACTATCAATGAATATAGATACTACAGTATGTAAGAAATAATTGATGACGGAACTTTGTTGATCTGGCTTCTGCCCTCTCCACAGGACTGGGGTCGCCCAGGAGACCTGTGGAACCTAGAGATTAAGTGGCATGTGCCGAGCGTGGAGGAGACAGCATTTGTCTTCTACATCCTGGACTTGCTGTTACAGCCAGAGCTCCAGCGCCTGCAGAGATATGCACAAGGAGAGCAAAACATGAGCAGGTTAGTGGTCAAGCACATGGGCAGTGGCTTCAATAGGATATAGGGGTGAGAGTCTTGGATTCTTAAAACATTTTACACTGCAAAAAAAAAAATTTCTGTACAAATATCTAAAAATTCTTAAATGAAGATGCATTTTCTTGATGAGCAAAATGACCTAAGAAAATAAGTAATTTTTTGACAAAAACATATTTTTTTTACAAATTTTTACATGTTTATATTGGAAAATAGTCAAAATTTAGAATTTTTCTTTTTGACTTTTTTGTATTTTTTACATTTTTATATTGGAAAATAGTTACAATTTTGAATTTTATCTTTTTAACTTTTTTTGTATTTTTTTTCTTTTTTTACATTTTTTATATTGTAAAATAGTTACAATTTTGATTTTTTTTCTTTTTGACTTTTTGTATTTTTTTCTTTTTTACATGTTTATATTGGAAAATAGTCAAAATTTAGAATTTTTCTTTTTGACTTTTTTGTATTTTTTACACCTTTTTTGTATTTTTTACATTTTTATATTGGAAAATAGTTACAATTTTGAATTTTTTTTTTTTACATTTTTATATTAGAAAATAGTTACAATTTTGATTTTTTTTTCTTTTTGACTTTTTTTTGTATTTTTTTTTCTTTTTTACATGTTTATATTGGAAAATAGTCAAAATTTAGAATTTTTTCTTTTTAACCTTTTTTGTATTTTTTTTCTTTTTTACATTTTTATATTGGAAAATAGTTACAATTTGGAATTTTTTATTTTTTAACCTTTTTTTGTATTTTTTGTTTCTTTTTTACTTTTTATATTGGAAAATAGTTTTTCTTTTTGACATTTTTTTTATTTCATGGTCTTTTCTTAAATACTGAAGTACAGTTTGGGATAGTATTGATTCTAATTGATAAATGGTGTAACTACTAAATTAAAAAAACATTTCACTTACATTTACTTCCTGCAGGGATGATGTTCTTCAGAGTCTGAATATAGTCCAGCACTGTTTGCTGGGAGCTGGCAGCATGCTCCCCCCTTTAAACGGACCACCAGTCACTGGCCTGTAAGTCCTAAAACCCACATAGATAACAAATATACATTATAGAAAATATTGTTTTTGTTTATTCTCTGCTTTTGATTCTCTATTTTTGTAGTGTACCCAGCATGATTAGTCTGGAGGAAACAAAGCTGTACATTGGTGTTGACTATGGTAAGCCACAAATGAAACATGTTGTGTTTAATACCGCTGTTATGAATGTGCTGTAAGAGCGATTTATCATATTTTATAGTTATAGAGGTTATAAAATTGGTCTCTGTAATACTGCTGTTTATGTCACAGACATGTCCAGAGAGAATTACCGGGAAGCTATCTGCAAAGTAATGAGACAGTTGCTTCGTGAGTGCTTTTTATTTATAACCTTTTGCTCCTAAAGCGGGTAAAAACTACATTAGCCATAATTCTTGAAACACTTACCAACAGCTACTTTTTCTGTAGATTACATTCTGGAACACTCCGAGGATGACACCAAATCACTTTTTGCCATTATCAAGGTGTGTGTTTGCAGGAGATAAACAATTTATTGACCAGTAAATTAACCAGTCAGTCAGTGGCTGTGTGCGAAGCTTTAGCGTTGTGACGTCACATTAACAAGAGAATCGAAACAGCATGTCTAATAAGACTGCTTTGGTTTAATGGGGATTAAAAAAAAGTATCAGTATTTTTTTCATTATAGGGTTGTTGTGTTTACACACTGCCAATACGGGTTTATAGCCAAACATGGATTTTGCGTAATAGGTGCCCTTTAAGGTGTTGACTATGTTCTGGATCATGACTGCCATTTGTTCTCTTTTCCTTTAGATCATCAGCGACCTAATGCATTTCAAAGGTTCCCACAAACACGAGTTTGACTCCCGTTGGAAGAGTTTTACCCTGGTGAAGAAGTCCATGGAGAACAGGGTAAGAAGCTGAGTCTGGGAAATCTAAAGCCACTGTGGCATTCAGTATTTGAAAGGGTACTTTTTTTCTTTTCAGCTTCATGGAAAAAAACAGCACATTCGAGCGCTTCTAATCGACAGGGTTCTTCTTCAGCATGAGGTATAAGCTAACACTGCTTTTTTTTAAAGTAATTTTGGCTCAAATACATTTTTTAAAGTGCTATATATGTTTTTTTGTTCTTCACTTGTAGATGCGCAAGTTGTTGGTAGAAGGTTGTGAATACAAAACCGTTCATCAAGACCTGCTAAGGGACCTTCTGCGTCTCTCCACCAGCACCTACAGCCAGGTTTGAATCCACATTGGCCATCCTACCGTGTTTAAAGCATCCACCTTATCTAAAGTATTTTAAAAAGTTTTTTTGCCCCTCAGGTCCGCAGCAAGGCCCAGAACGTGTTGTTTTCAGCACTAGGCACATATAACTTCTGCTGCAGAGACATTACTCCACTTGTCCTCGAGCTGCTGAAGCCAACACGGACCGATGTCACCCAGCAACAGTTCAAGGTACACGTCACGTCCACCTTTTTTACTTGTCATTGTCTGCACATGCAGTACTTGCTTATTTATTTTGAGTTGTATTTACCTGTAGGGGGCACTGTACTGCTTGCTTGGGAACCATGGTGGAGTGTGCCTTGCTAACCTACATGACTGGGACTGCATTGCTCAGACGTGGCCGGCCATAGTTCGCTCTGGCCTCAGCTCAGCTATGTCCCTGGAGAAACCATCCATCGTCAGGCTTTTCGATGACCTTGCGGATAAGGTCCACCGCCAATATGAGACCATCGGCATCGATTTCACCGTGAGACATTTACCCTATTTATACATTTTAGGTGTGAAGGTAGTGCCTGTAATGTCTTTCAGTTTTTTCAGTGAATTGTATGCAGTGTGTATGGTAACAATCCAAGCACTCATTCTTACACCCTTATCCTCTTGCATTTTTCTGGTTGAGTTTTCAGGTACCTGAGAGCGCAGTGTTTCTGGGCCAATGCATCACAAACTCAAGCCAACCCACTCCACACATGGGCACCCCTACAGACCAGGAGCTGAAGCAGGGCCTGGCACTTCAACAGGCCAAAAACCAGGAGGCAGAGCGGTGAGTAATAGATACAAACACACTAAGGGGTGGTTTTCCAGACAGGGATTACCGGTATCTTAAACCAGGACTAGGCCTTAGTTTAATTAGGAAATATAACTAGTTTTAACAAACATGCCTTACTAAAAACATTACTTGTGTGCATTTTGAAGCAAAACAAAGGGCACTGATATATTTTAAGATATGTCAGTGCAAGTTTTTTTCAGTTTGGACAGCCCTTACATTTATTTTAGTCTAGGACTAGTATAATCCCTGTCCAGGAAATCGCCCTTAAAAGTGTAAGATCAATATTAAGTCAACATTAGTCTGACTGCTGCAAAAAGATTTTTAGGAGAGATGCATGAACTCTTTTACCTCTGTAAACATAACATTTACTGACACTGATGTCATTAACACATTTTGTGTGTTTCGTCTTTTAGGAAATATGAACATCTTGTGAGAGCTCTGTTGGAATGTCTAGACAACCGGGACTTGTAAGTGCTAAACAGTTTCAAAAAATTGTACTTGTACAACAGCGTCACACATTTGTTAATAAAATGTTACGCATCTCATCAGGCCTTGGAAGTTTGAGCACATTACTATTGGCTTCCTGTCTCTACTCATAAGAGATGACTATCCTCTACCCGCCTCTGCAGTGCGCTTCTTTGTACAGAGTCTTAACCATGATGCTCTTGTTGTTCGCAAGGTATGTGGTACATACATGAGAGATATATCTATATATATCTATATTAACAGCGTTATGTAATTTCATATGGTCAGCAAAATGCAGTGTAAATATTCACGATGTCACTCAGCATATAAGCATTGTGTTTAATTTTTGCATGCGTACGTGCTTGGCCTGTTATGTTGAGTATATTAATGAGTTTTGCTGATGTAGATGGCGATCGCTGCAGTGGCCGGAATACTTAAACAGCTCAAAAGACCCCGGAAAAAAGTACCCATCAGTCCATATGATAAAAGTAAGGAAACTTTGTTGGTCTTATTCCTGAAGTAAGGAAAAACAGTTATGTTACTTGTCCATCTGTCATTTAAGGTTTCGCTCATTACATGTGTGCTGTGTTGCAGGTGGCGTAACAGAGCCGGAGGGGCTGGTGGCAGGTGACAGGCCAGGAAATAACTGGCTGCAGTATCACAGCGACAGCCTGCCACAAACCCAGCAGGCCTGGGACAGTTTCTGCTTTGTTGAAAAGACACACTGGGGCTACTACTGCTGGCCAAAGTAAATACTGTCTGCCATTAACCTAGTTTGAAGAACTTTCAAGTAGTTTGGCTTTAAAATACATTTGATTGCGCTTATGTTATGTGTAACATTAACCTACTGCTTTTAATAAGACATGCTTGGCAATGCTATGGTTAAAGGAAAACATCACTGTTTTTCAATGTTTTACTATGTTCTTACCTCAACTTAGACAAATTAATACATGCATGTCTTTAATCAATGCGTGCACTTTATCTTTGTACAGTGCATCGTGAATGTGTTAGCATTTAGCCTAGCCCCATTCATTCCTTAGGATCCAAACAGGGATGAAATTAGAAGCCACCAAACACTTTCTGGTGACACAAAACGTGGTGTTTTTTTTAAGCGGATAAACTATATTGTATGATGGAAGAGCACTTAGTTTGGAGCACTTAGACCTCGGGCGCAGTAATATTGCTTGAAGTTTGAATGAGAGGGAAGTAGCAGGGAGTGATGATGTTACTGCACACCGAGGTCGAAGTGCTGCAAACTAAGTGCTTTTCCGCCATGCAAAATAGTTCTCATTTTTTATCATTTTAATCGCCACGTTTTATTTTGTGTCACCATACTTACTCGTGTAACTACTCATGTAACAGTCTTTAAATAGGGAAAACCTGGAAGTGTTTGGTGGCTTCTAAATTCCTCCCTGTTTGGATCCTCAGGAATGAATGGGGCTAGGCTAAATGCTAACACATTCACGATGCTCTGTACAAAGATTAAGTGCATGCATTGAAAAAAGATAGTTTTGTTTTAATTAGTCTAAGTTAAAGTAAGAACATAGTAAAAAAATTAAAAACGGTGGTGTTCTTTGAGAGCCTCTATTCAGCCTTTTTTCTCACTGTCTCGCTTTTTTATTTTTTTTAAAGCAAGTTGATGGTTTATGCCCCACCAGATGAACAGCCCAAGAATCTCTGTCCTGACAACATGAGTGAGGTATACTTGCGTTCATCTTAACTGTGCTGCTACTTGTTCTGTAAATCTACTGACAAACCTGATGGCACTTTTGCTCACATTTGCTTAATTTAATTTTCCTACAGAGAGAGCGCATTATCTATGACAAGTTCACAGATCCCACATTCATTAAACAGCTCATAGAGTTCTTGTCCCTGGAGGACCGAAAGGGCAAAGACAAGTTCAATCCTCGTCGCTTCTGTCTTTTTAAGGTACTCTCATCATACATTTATCAAGGTTGAGGAGATATACATGTACCTTCCCTTAAAGAGCACCAATGGTTGGATTCACGATTTTACATTTCCTTTACATTTCCTTGGGTGTGTAAGTGTGTATTAGTACATGTTAACGATAAAGCTACATACCCCAAAGTAAACAATGAGGCGAGTTATTGTCTCCAACGTAAATCTCTTTTCTTGTACTACAACAAACACACGGATTTTAGGCAACAGTTTACTTCCTGGGATTGGTGATGTAGACAAGACCAACATTATCATAATTCCTCCCGCTTTATCGTAATTCCTGTTAGCATTGCGTGCAAATCTTTCAAACATGGTAAGGAGCGTCACATTTCCAGCTGAAAGTATTCAGGCCAATCACAACGTACAGATTACCTGGCCAATCAGGGACAGTTTTGTACAAAATCTGTGCGTTTCAGGAAGACCGGGAAATCTGGAGCTACAAAAATGTACATTATGTGAAAAATAATGTTTTGTAACCATAAACAACACAAACACGTATTATACCAAATACACAAAATAACGTTGTTTTTTAGAAATGAAACAGGTGTTCTTTAAATGGATAGTTCGACCAAAAATGATATTAAACCCATGATTTACTCACCCCCAAGCTGTCCGAGTTGCATATGTGCATCGTTTTTCAGAGAAACACATTTTCGGATATTTTAGAAAATGTTTTAGATCTTTCAGTTGATTAAATGTAATGATACGGGGTCCACCCATAGTCCACGACCTTCAAGTCCAAAAAAAGTGCGTCCAACCTTCACAAAATAAATCCAAACGGCTCCAGGAGGATAAACAAAGGTCTTCTGAGGGTAATCCGCGCGGTGTTGTTGTAGAAATATCCATATTTAAAACTTTATTAACCAAAATAACTACCTTCCGGTAGCGCCGCCATCTTAGACTCCTCTGTATTCAGGAGAGAGTATTAGCGTAGTGTACGCACTTTTCTTAGTGACGTATGACAAATTCGGAGGGCGGGGGCACAGAGCAGCAGCAGAGTAGCCTCCGTAGGCTGCGTAAGCTCTCATCCTGAATGCGGACGCGACTAAGATGGCGGCGCTACCGGAAGGTATTTATTTTTGTTAATAAAGTTTTAAATATGGATATTTCTACAACAACACCGCGCGGATTACCCTCAGATGACATTTGTTTATCATCCTGGAGCCGTTTGGATTTAATTTGTGAAGGATGGACGCACTTTTTTTGGACTTGAAGGTCATGGACCCCGTAACATTACATTTAATCAACTGAAAGATCTAAAACATTTTCTAAAATATCCGAAAATGTGTTTGTCTGAAAAACGATGGACATATGCAACTCGGACAGCTTGGGGGTGAGTAAATGATGGGTTTAATATCATTTTTGGCCGAACTATCCCTTTAAAGAGAAGTTGTTTTGTAGGAGGTTAGAAAAAAACTAACAAAATAGAGATTAAATTACACTAGGGCATCCACACACACACACACACACACACACGTAGTTTACTCTTAAATATATACATGGATGTTTATACACTTTAACAACCAAAAATATTATGCAAACACAAACTTTTATTTTGTATGCGATTTAATCGTTTGACAGCCCTAAACAATACATAAACTGACCAGAGTTTGGTGATCTAAACCAGTGGTTCTTAACGTTATTCCTGGAGGCCCACTGCCCTGCATGTTTTGTATGTCTCTTTTATCTGGCAGACTCAGTTCAGTTCATTGAGATCTCTTCTAATGAGCTGATGATTTGAATCAGGTGTGTTAAATAAGGGAGACATACAAAATGTGCAGGGCAGTGGGCCTCGAGGAATAACGTTAAGAACCACTGATCTAAACTACATTACAAAATTGTTAATTTAATTTGTGAATTGTAACTATATTGCTATATGTTGAACTACCTTGATGACATATAACGTCTACAACCCACCAGATTTTTCTGCACTTAGTTTTAAGTGCATGATTAACTTTTATAAGCATATTTAGAGTTCAAAGGATATATTAAATCCCCTATAATTCCTCTGGCCTCCTTTTTGGGTTCCCACCTGAATTAAAACATTTAAATGTATTGGCCCATTAGCATTCTGTATCATTACTATTACCAAACGGACAGCTCATGCAGTATGCGCCCATGACTTGTGAAGGACACTGAAAATAGGTCAAATGTACCCCTCTGCAAGTCTTTGCATTGAACTTATTCACCTGCCATGCTCACCTGTGGTTTAAGACAGAATACAGATGGCCTGCTTTTTCATTCCACAGGGACTTTTCCGGAACTACAGCGACGCCTTTTTGCCCGTTCTCAAACCTCATATGGAGAAGCTGGCAGGCGACTCTCATGAGAGCACCCAGCGCTGTGTTGCTGAGATCATTGCAGGCCTGGTTAGAGGCAGCAAGCACTGGAGCTTTGGCAAGGTGGGTACCACATCCTTTGGCATCCTTTACCGCATTATTGTAGCCATTTATATTTAATGATACTTTTATCTAAATCAAATTACAAATGGGAGAGCTTTCATTAAAAGCGACCCGCAAATGAGAGAGCATAACCATAAAACCTCTTTTTCTCTCAATAGGTGGAGGCACTATGGAAGTTCCTGAGTCCCTTGATGCGAACGGCATTATCCAACATTACCGTTGAGACCTACGCTGACTGGGGCACATGTGTGGCTACAGCATGTGTATGTTGTCACAATTTTTCCTGTTGTAAAACTGTATGTCAGCTGGACCCCTATTCAATAAAGGGGGTTTTCTTAAAGGCACACTAGTTTCAAATTTATCAAAATAGATTTTGGGTCACAAATGGACCTCAGGGGGAAGATTTTCTAAAGGTGTGGGAACTGACTATTGTGATGTTTGATGTTACAGGAGAGCCGAGATCCACGAAAGCTCCACTGGCTTCTTGAGATGCTTATGGAGTGTCCTCTCAGTGGGGAAGGAGGATCCTTTGTAGATGCGTGGTATGAAGTGTATAGACATTTTTATGTGTAGTAAACATAAATAATGCTTACACTGACGGTGAATCTCTTGTTTTCTTGTAGTCGCCTATATGTGCTTCAGGGTGGTCTGGCACAGCAGGAGTGGAGGGTCTCAGAGCTTCTGCACAGACTATTGAGTTACCTGGAGCCCAAACTCACCCAGGTTTATAAGAACGTGAGAGAGCGCATCGGCAGGTAAGTCAGGAATTTCGGTCACAATAATCTTAATTCTTCGTAGGTTTTCTCCTAAACTAAAATTTGCTTCTTTAACAGCGTGCTGACGTACATTTTCATGATTGATGTCGCCCTGCCGTACACGCAACCTACAAAATCCCCACGCATCGCCGAATTCACCGAGAGGGTGCTGTCTAAACTAAAGCCTCTGATCGAGGGTGACGAGGAGATCCAAAACCATGTGGTGGAGGAGAACGGAGTGGGTGAGCAGGATGAAAGGACCCAGGCCATCAAACTCCTCAAAACGGTTCTGAAGTGGCAGATGGCCAGCGCCGGGCGCTCGTTCTCGACCCCAGTGCCACAGCAACTACAGCTACTACCCCTGCTTTTTAAGGTCCTGCTTTCTCTTTGTCAATGTGTGCTTTTTGTTTTATTTGTGCTCTGTCTGTCGCTGACTTCCACTGTTCATCTGCAGATCGCTCCTGTTGAAAATGACGACAGCTATGATGAGCTAAAGAGAGATGCAAAAACCTGCCTGTCCCTCATGTCTCAGGGGCTTCTGTATCCTGAGCAGATCCCTCTGGTTTTGGAGGTGCTACAAGAGGTAAGGACACGCTACACACAACCCCTAATAACTGTTCAAAAGGCTGAATCTGACTCTGGGTGTCTAGCTGATCCTGAATTACCAGATTGTAAATTTATATTGTCAGATTATTTGCTTGTTTTACGATTTGCATTGAATCATTTTGCATTTGAAACGGTTACCTGGGGTGACACATATATGATGATTTTTCACCATAAAGATCGCCGGCAGCAGCTCTTGGCACGCACGGTTTTCGGTGCTGACGTACCTACAGATAATGGTGTTCTATAATCTGTTCACCATACTGAGCACTGAGCAGACGGTTCAGGATGTAAGAGCACTGGTCATCAGGCTGCTGGAGGACGAACAACTGGAGGTACCTTAAACAGCGTCATTAATTGTTCAGTTCATGTTAAAAAATAAATAAACATTCACGCCCCTCTTTATGTATCTAGGTGAGGGAGATGGCTGCCACCACTCTCAGCGGATTCCTGCAGTGCAACTTCCTAACCATGGACGCCTCTATGCAGACCCATTTTGAGGCTTTATGTAAAACCAGACTCCCAAAAAAGAGAAAAAGAGACTTGGGATCTGTAATGGACACAATCCCTTCAGTCGGTATGATACACACTTTTATCAGTGCTGTAATTGTGTGGCATGGCACTGGGGACGATAGCGGGCCTTCATGACGATAGTTTGCCCATTATAGTTTTAAATTATCATCATAGTTTCACATTAACAGGCGCATAGTTTAATGACTGATAAACCAAGCAAAAGTATCACAACAACCAAAGCACTAAAAAATTAACAAATAAATGAGTAAATTATTGCCCCGCCCCTGATACTATTGTGTATTGTCTCACAGGCTGATGATAGGGCGACCTCACTATGGGGCATATCGTGCAACACTAATGGCACAGCATTCATGCAAGCATGCATGTTAATTTCCTGCCTACGACTGTCCTGTCACAAACAGCCTGATTATAAAAAAACTAAAGTTTACAATAATTAATATCTTTAGACATCCCTGAACAATTTACTTAAAGGCGGAGTCCATGATCTCTGAAAGCCAATGTTGACATTTGAAATCACCTAAACAAACACGCCCCTACCCCAATAGAATCTGTACCTTCATTTGATAGTCCCGCCCCACACATACGCAACCCAGGCAACGATGTCGGTTAGTAGACACGCACCTTACTGCTGATTGGCTACAAGTCTGTGTGGTTGGCCCAACTCCCTTTTCCAAAGTGTTTTTCAAAAATCACGCACCCCGCCTTTAAGTAACCCATCAAGATAAATATTTTATCTGTTTTGATTCTCTTGTTAATGTGATGTCACACTGATAAAGCTCTGGCCACCGCTACATGCCTGACTGGTTAATTTCACCCAAAAGTCTTCTTTTTATTGTAAAAAGAGGCATAATATGTGCCCTTTAAGGATGTTTTGACTGAAAACCAGGCAAAGAATCATTCACATAACTTCCTACTCATGTATCGATTGACATGAACGCTATGTGTTTGTCTGTCCACAGATCTGGTACGGCGTCATGCAGGAGTGCTAGGACTCAGCGCTTGCATCTTATCCAGCCCGTATGATGTCCCAACCTGGATGCCTCAGCTCCTCATGGATCTCAGCGCACACCTCAATGACACACAGCCTATCGAGGTACACCAGTCGTTCACTTTTAGGGACTGTTATATTAATTACAAATCAATACAAGTCTCTCTGTCTGGTTTAGATGACTGTGAAAAAGACTCTGTCTAATTTCCGCCGTACTCATCACGACAACTGGCTGGAACACAAGCAGCAGTTCACGGATGATCAGCTTGTGGTGCTCACGGACCTTCTCGTGTCACCCTGCTACTATGCATAGACTGGTATGAAACGCAGCCACTCGTATCATCTACAGTTTGTGCATGACATAGGCAGTGCATTTAATGTAATAAAATTTCCTTTTAATTTTAATCTGATCAAAACTTATCTGTTTCTTTTCAGGTTGTGACCTTGTTGCTGCAGGTTTTAGTTATTTCTTTTTAAATTTATATTCAAAGAATTTAAAAATATGGGGTGATGAGAGGGAAACTCAGATGATTTGTTCATCTGACGCGGCAGCATCTGTTGCAGAATCTCTCAAACCCAAGAGCGCATGGGAGGAGGAGGCATGTATAGGCATGAAGGAATCACACGGTGTACTGAGATTAATGACCTACAAATTCACTCTGTACGTACTGTTTGTATGTATATATATCTACCCCTTATTTTTGCATTTCAACTATACTTAATATTTAAGGTTCACCAGCGCAGGGATGTACGGCCTGCAGTCTATAATATTGTACAGATAGTGTTATTTTTTTTCTCATCCTCTGTGTGTACGTAAACTTTGTGATGAAGGACAGAACGCCCTCTTCATATTCCGATTCTCAAGCTTTTTTCCACTGATCCTCATCAGCATCCTCTTCGAGTTAAGGTTTGTGATCTTAAGGAAGGGTTGTCTTAAACCCGGTAATTGAAATCAATACATACAGAATTCATAATGTTAAGTGTTTTATTTTCAACACACAAATTGCCGATGCCACCAAATTTGAATCAAGCGAAATGTGTTTTTGGTTAACTGGAATTGTCATTCCATCTGTGCTTTTTTGGCATTTCATTCTCTGTAAGCATGTGATTTTTGTGACGTAATGAGACATCACAGACCATCATCTTTAAACCACAAGACCTACATCAGTACGGCATATTAAAATTTACGTGGCGTTCTCCAGTAGTAATTCTTTGGAAAAAGTTTGTGCTGAGCCCGTGTTATGAATCATCGCCTAAGGATGCACGTCTAAGTACTGTGTTATTATTGTGGTATGTGTGAAGTCAGCTGTTTGTGGTCAGGTGAGGTACAGCACTCTGCTCACATGCCATTATAACAGGGTTTTGTTTTGTGTCCTGTGCGTTTTCTGTATTTATTTGTGTATGTATTTTATGTACCGTACGTATGCATTTATCTATGCATAAGACTGAGACTTCCGCTAGTAAGAACAGCCCGATCGGATTAAATTTGAGGCCAGTTGGTGCGAGATACATATGCATGTCAGTGTGAGTGTGCATGTTTGTGGTTTGGCCGAGTTATGGTTGAGTGTATCAATACGTTGAGCTTATCGGCATGTGACCGGAATCTCGAAGGTCTCCATCCTCTCACACTGGAATATTTTATTTTTTTGTCATTAATTTCTCCAGCCTCAGTACAGGACTACATTAGATCGTCCTCTGAATCTCTCTCAGACACATACATGGCGCCAGAAAGGGCTTCAGGTTATAGCCTGGTTAGTTCTGTTTTACATTATGGAGTGTGCATTACAGAATTATTATTTAGCTTAGTGCCAAAACTGCAGCGATCTTTCTCTATTTTTTTAGATGTTTGCTTTGTTTTACTCAAGAGGCCAATAAATGTATTGTTTTTAACAAATGGAAATGGCCTTTTTCTTCGTTTGGCTAACTTTGGACACTAATATATACTAACATTATTAGTAGAGCTTAGGAAAAAATAAAGAGCCAGTACATAATATGTGATGTTGGTAATTACAGTACCCATTTTGTCATGTGATTCTTAAAGCTCTGCTCGGCCTTCAAGACCTGTTGGGAAAATTTCTCTGCCAATTCAAGAGAAACAAGAACAGTTATTTTTTGCACTATGTGATATCAATTAGTTATTTTAATATCTAACAATCTAAAATCAAAATTATTTTAGCATTATTTTTGAAATCGATAAAGTAAAATGTCTGTATGCACTTTGGTTGTAAGGAATTTGGAGAGAGAACATGGTTAAAGTTCCAATGAAATCAAAACTGACAATACTTGTTTTTTTTTTATGTAATATTGCAGTGTTTTTTATAAACAATTCATCTGTGCAAGTCATCATTATATTTTTTTAATCCATGTGCCCTCATAAACTTCAACCAAAATCTGAAAATGTACGATCATTCTCTGATGACATCAGTTAGACGGCTTGGGCGGGAGCATCCGTTAACTCCGCCCCTCCAACTGTCAAGCCACACTCACATTACCAGCGACTTTGTCGCTGGTCTCTTTTAAAAAGGTCGTTAGAAGGCGTTTCTTAATCTGGTTGTCATAAACAAATGAGTACCGTCCACTCCAGTAACTGACAAGAGACAGATGACGTGAACTCATCATTTGCATAAAGTTAAACTTTTCTCAACTTTGTTGCACGACTGGACACGCCCCATCTACTCGCCAACAGTCACTGACGCCGGAAGCTTCCGTTGAAATCAATAAGATCACGTTGCTCTGTTACTGCTAGTTGCTGCTAAGCAGTAGCATAGTGATGCAATCTCATTGATTTCAATGAAAGCTTGGCGACTTCTGGCGACACGAGCAACAGTGACCATTGGTGACTGGATTTGTCTCGCGACAAAAATGAGAAATGTTTAACTTTATGCAAATTATGAGCGACTTTCGGGAGCGACTTCCAATGAGAACGAAGCAGTGGAGTTCACGTCATCCTTCTCTCGTCAGTAAAGGGAGTGGACGGCACTCAATTGTTTATGACAACCATATTTAAAAAAAACGCCTCTTTTGAAAGAGACGAGCGACACACAGCGACAAAGTTGTTTATAATGTGAATGTACCTTTAGGCTTAAGTCTTCTGACAGTTCCACAAGTCTGTGCGGAACAAAAAAGGGGCATTTCCCAATTTTGGGGTGTTTTCAGACTTTGATTAGGCGTTTTAACCATCCAATCAAAAAAGTACGGAAGCCCTGAAAAGCCATACATCATTATTTTTTTAACACCTATTTCAGTTTGAAGACGCCCCAAAATTGGGAAACGCCTCTTTGTTCCGCAGAGAGCTCCTTCTCAAAAAAATGCATTTGGTAATCGCCCACTCAATTAAAGTCAATCAGACAAAGAGGTGAAAAAACCCCTATTTCAGTTTGATGACGCCCCAAAATTGGGAAACGCCTCTTTTTGTTCCGCAGAGACCTCCTTCTCAAAAAAATGCATTTGGTAATCGCCCACTCAATTTAGGTCAATCAGACAGAGAGGTGAAAAAACACCTTTTTCAGTTTGATGACGCCCCAAAATTGGGAAACGCCTCTTTTTGTTCCGCAGAGACCTCCTTCTCAAAAAAATGCATTTGGTAATCGCCCACTCAATTTAAGTCAATCAGACAAAGAGGTGAAAAAACACCTTTTTCAGTTTGATGACGCCCCAAAATTGGGAAACGCCTCTTTTTGTTTCGCAGAGACCGCTTCTTGACGGTTCCATTACTGAATGAAACACGTTTTCTATATCTAATTTAAGCACAGTGGAAAATACAAGCCACACCCACTATTTTACGTGCGTGATAGAGTGCCGCAGGGATGATGTATTTTTGTTTTTTTTGCCTATTCATTTTTGCTGTAGACACTTGTATTAACGCAAAATAAACTCTGTGTTTAACAAAAGTTTATGACACTTATGCGTCAATCATGCGGCAAATGGTTTCACTTATTCAACTATTGTGTTTCACTCTGAAATACGCCACAACACTGGATCGTAAAGAGGATCGCAACTTCCAATTCACTGGGACTTTAACTGTGATATAAACAATGCCAAAAACGAGAATTAAAAAGTTTTTATTAGATTCTGAATGCTGTGGTTAAGTTAAGTTACATGGTAAAGTTGGTAAGGAATTTAATTGATTAGAGATGGCTTTGCTTTTTTCAACTGTGTATAACATGCAATAGACCAAAACCAACTCCTAATGATTCATTTCCAAATGTTGTCACAAGTGTCAACGTGCCAGACGTGATATATGTCACAAACATTTGGCCTAAATTCCAGAAAACATTAAATACTCCTATTTGCACAGAACAACAAGATTTCAAGTGCATCTTATCTGAGTTCATCAAGTAATCCCTTTAAGTCCTAGTGCATAAAAGAAACCCTTAAAACAAATGTCCTAAATTCCTGAGTTCTTCAGAGGATTAGGGATAAAGTAGATTATAACAGATCACTCCTTGTCCTGTTTCTGCAGTTCTCTCACAAGACGCTCCAAAGAGAACAGGTGTTCATCCGAGTCCTCGGGTGATAGTTGCCTAAGGGCATCGGCAAGCTCAAACAGGTAATCTGTATTTTTGCCACTGGGGCCTACAGACTTAACAATCTGCTGAGCAATTGTCTCCAAAGGAGCTGGGCCAAGGTAATTAGGGTTGTTGCAGGATCCTATGTAGAGCAATGTGTCCGGCATGGGCTGGTGTTGTTTCTCTTTGGGATAAAATGTAACGCATATCACTCCGTACCCACCCTTCTCTCTGTAGTCTAGATATTCTTTCACCTCCTTTTCCCGGCCCGATGGCAACTTGTAAGCAACACCCCATACACAACCCTGCAAAGGCAAATTTATAGAAAATTATGGAGTTTGTTCAATAAAATGCATTTAAATACAGTGTAATTGTAAAACAACCATTTGCGTATATGCTATTACTGTGTTTATATTAGTTAAAAGTAAGAAGTTTTCAAGTCTGTCAAATTATTGGAACGTTATATAGATTATACACAAAAATACACATGGTAAAAAGTATATAATATTATATCTACATACATAAACAATAAAAAAATCATTAAATAAAATGTTTATTGTTTTTTGTTTAAATATAAACATATTATAAAAAGTTTAATTTTATAAACATGTTATAATGTACATTATAGCTTTAATTTACATATTAAAAATTAATTTCTTAATAGGACTACTATTATAATTTCAATTACCTTTACTGTCCTATAGACAAATACGTCACTTGCTTTACAGTAAGCATCAGTAATATACACTTTTTTGTATTTATACTTACAGCCTATATATTTCATATACATTTATATTTCCCTGTATTTCTCTTCCCTATATTTTAAATTGAAAATGAATTTATCTGCATTATTTTAGCTATCAGCTGCTTAGATATCGGTTGATATTATTGGCCGATTATCTGCATATGATTACCGAAGGCACAATATTTTGAAACAATATTAAAAACTGGTAAACAGTATTTACCTCAGGGTCCTCTATTAATGTCACCACTCGCCCAGGCTGAAATAAATATATAGATAAAAAAAGTAGTTATAGATATGTTGTTGTTGTATATTAAAAGCACTAACTGTGTTCACTGTGACTGTAAACTAGTAACGTTACGTTGTTTGTTATGGATACGGAGAACTTCAGTCCATACCTTTCCAGGCACCCCTCGGTGATCCGTACTTCCCTGCCAAAACCTGCGACTGAATCCTTTTACGAAACCAACACGTCTGTCTTCGTACGGAAAGTCCACTTTCCAAATCAGAGATCCGTATCCGAAAACCCACATCTTTGTGCTGACAGTTTACAGCATGTGTGTCATTGACGTGTCGCTCCTTGTGTTTATATACGACTGCCGTGTCTGACTTGGTAGTTTTACATGTTTGGTATAGGTGTGGACATATTGGTACTTCTAGAGATTGCAAACAAACAAAAATAAAACCCTCGAGTCTCGACCTACACCTACGGGCTGATGAATGACATATCTATACGGAAATATCCAAATGTTGACTCACCTTGGTGATCCAGAAAGTCGATTGTTTGTTTTTACGTATGTAACAACACTGACATGCTTTCGCGACATATAAATCTTAAAATATTTATAATAAAACACACAGCTTTACCTGAGGATAACCTGAGACTAGACACTGGACGGAATGGCATTTTTCAAAATAAAAGTCAGCGTTGCATTCTTCAAACACAAACATTTAGGTCCACATGTTTTACAGTATAATTATACAGTTTTTACCACAGTTGATGTTAGCAATCATGCATGGTTTACCAACCATTCATAGTCACTTTAGCTGCGCTATTATATATATATATATATATATTTAAACAGTATGGGGAACAAAAAAATTAAATTATAACGTTAGACCGGTTTTCAATGTAGTTACATAACAAAAACTGATCATATGTAAAGAAGTGGAACAGGGTTAGGATTAATGGGAGGAACAAAAGAAAATATGCATGCATACGTTAAATTTTTTATTTTTTGCTGTAACAATGAGGGCCGCTATTATGTTGTGTCAAGGGAAGAAAATTATTTATTGAAATAAGCAAACGTTATAATCAGTGCAGTCTGTGCGTTACAACTAAAGGTACTTTAAAATTTAAAGCAAATTACCGAGTCTAAACTTTAAGAACGTAAATACACGGAACGCAAAATAACATGCTTGTTACCCAGCCGGAACTGTAAACCACCCAATCAGAAAACGGCATCACCGGAACTTACCGTCGGGAAACATATCCGATCGCATATGAATTAATTTCCTCATTCGTGCTGTTTACTGTTACATTTGGGCTATACAATGGTATTCGCGGCATCGTTTGTAATGTTCATAAAGACATGAGGTATTAAAGTGAAGCCGATTGATACGTACAATTGACGTAAACGGGGCACAACAGTCATCAACAGCGTTATTGTGATCAATGCACTGTTACTTTCCCAGGCTGTTATTAATATAACCCAGTTAATGTCAAGTGACAACTTTCGTGCTTTACTATTATAAAATTAAACCTGTGTACTTGGCACTCCAAAATAAGATGTAATTAGAATATGTACACTTAAATACAGTACAGCCACATGCACCTTTTCAGCAATGCGTATTAGGGCAAAAGAAAAACAATCAGATGGACTTCACTGAATGTTATAAAGACACCTGCTCAGCCGTGGCTCTGGCTGCCCGGGAGGGAAAGGTGGGACAGGTGCAGAGCCTCATCCAGCGAGGTTTTGCTGTGGATGTGAAAGACAACCGGGGCTGGAACCCCCTGCATGAAGCTGCTGCAGCCGGATCCGCGGAATGTGTTGGCCGTCTTCTGTCCGTTGCAGGTAACGAGCTTCTGCTAGTGTGATATAAATGTATAAGTAGTAGTGGTCAAGTTGACTCGTCGTCTCGCAGTACCCGGATGAGCGGTTGTTATCAGGATCGACTGACCAATCAGAATTAAGTATTGCTGTGCAATAACAGAATAATATAACACATCATCTTCTCTTCAGTCAGCTGTGAAGACTATGTGAATACCTTAACGCATAACTCCGAGACCCCGCTTTACTTTGCTGCGAGGGAAGGGCACCTGCGGGCAGTCAGATGTCTTATTAAGGGTGGTGCGGACCTTAACAGGACAACCAATGACCTCTCCTGTCCCCTCTTTGCAGGTAAACCAAAAGTATCTGAGACCATCATGTAATGGTTTTTGTTATGTATCCTATTTGTTTTTAAATATGTTGGCATTTCTTGTTTCAAGCTGTAGATGGTGGGCACAAAAAGGTGGTGGAGCTGCTGGTAAGAAATGGAGCAGAAGTGAACAGGACTCACTCTGTGTCAGGCTGGTCTTGTCTTCATCAAGCTGTTTACAAGGTATAGCTTTAATTCTGTGATTCGTGAAGCATTTTGTTCTTGACATTTACGTACTGTATGCACAAATGCTGAATTCCTGCCTTAGTGATACATTGGTTCTTTCCCAGTCAAGCATTTAGTTAATGCTTAATGCATTTAACTGTCTATGTCAAAAAAAAAAAAAAAAAATGAAATCTCTCTTAACATTTCTTAGGACCATTCTGAGATTGTTAGGTACTTGGTGGGCAAGTGCCATCTTGAGCCAGTGGACGACTATGGGATAACACCTTTATTTCTCGCTGCACAGTATGGACATCCCCGGTGCTTAGAGATTCTTGCATATGCTGGTAAGGTTACTTAAATTATTATCTCAAATAAGCCAAGCCAAAGGTACACAGCAGTCATGAATAAAGTTTGGTAAGCACAGGTTTTTATTCCCCGCAGGCGCAAATGTGAACTGCCAGGCAAACGATCTGGCCACCCCAATGCTCATCGCTGCTCAAGAGGGCCATATAAGTTGTGTGGAGTGTTTACTGAACTTCGGCGCTGATCCGAACCTGTACTGCAATGAGGGCCGCTGGCAGCTACCCATCCATGCTGCAGCACAGTTTGGTCGGCTTAGGTATGGCAGCTTGGTTAGCAACTAATTTCTTCAATGCCCTACTTTACACATACGAATGTAACAGTGGCCTTTTAGTTATACTGCATTATTCTTGATGTCTGTCTTTTGTTATTTTGTATAGTATTTTAGGAAAACTGATTTCTGTAACAAACCGAGAATGTGACCAGGGTGAAGGAAAGGTCAGTCCTGTTTACTTGGCAGTACTTGGCGGACAAGTGGGCAGCCTTCGGACCCTTCTAAAGGAAGGCTACAGCCCGGACGCACAAAGCTGTCGACAGTTTGGCCACAGCTGCCCTTTGGACATGGCTCTATGGTACAACTCTTGGAAGTACGACATAAATATACAATTATACCCCGCTTTCCATTTTATACACAAACACCATGACTCTGTTTATTCTTTCTCTTGTGTTTCAGCCTGGACAGCGAATGGCACCAGACTCGAAAGATCACTTTGATGCTTTTAGCTGCAGGGGCCCAAATAAGCATGGACACTTATGCCTTAACATTACATGGCCATGTACCCAAGCACCTTCCTTTGATCCTGAAGCACGTTGGACTTCCTCAGCATGACCAACTTGGGGAGTTGGTCAAGAGAGCTCTTGCTGTGGTGCAAAGCGCATCCTTCTGGCTCCCCCTGCTGCTCAAAGCCGGAATGGACCCCACACTCTTCCTGCAGGTTGAAATGTAAGCAACACATTTGGACAATTATTTTAATCATCAGCGGACTTCCCATGCATGGTTTTTAATAAATGATTGTGCTTTATTAATGTCAAAGTTAAAAACCACAGTGTTAAGCTCTTCATTTCCCTCTGACTGTTGTGTTCTAATTGGTTGCAGGCTTGAAGAAGCTGAGAGCAGTGTGCTTAATTTCTTTCTGGAGTTCATAAATTGGAAGACTTTGCCCTCTACGATGCTTCAGATTCTGTCTCACCGGCGAGCAGATGGCACGTGGATGCCAAGGAAACATTTCGGTAAAAAAATATTTTTTGGTCATTTATTTGTTTGCATCTGCGTTTATTTCATGAGAATCAGTTACTGCGGTAGTACAATGAATCAGTTCTCAAAACTGATTTGTGGCCCTGCCTTACAAATCGCAGCTAGTTTTTTTTACTCTTTATGTAAAAAAAAAATCACTTAAAAAGAACATTCTGTGAAAATATAACTTTGATATATTTAATATTGACTGAGTAAGGTCAATTGAAATCAAACTTTAATGCTCCTAATGTATAGAAATATAGATTATGAGACTTTAGCCTGGATGCCACACAAACAGTTTTAGACATTACTAAATATTGTAGACATTACTAATTTCTGATTCTCAACATGATTATAGCCATAAAACTGGAATGCTTTAAAGGCGGGGTTAATGATCTCTGAAAGCCAATGTTGACCGTTGAATCACCTAAACAAACACGCCCCTACCCCAATAGAATCTGGACCTTCTTTTGATAGACTCGCCCTACACATACGCAACCCAGGCAACGATGACGGTTAGTAGACACGCACCTTACTGCTGATTGGCTACAAGTGTGTTTTGGTACTCGGCCCCACCCCCTTTTCCACAGCGTTTTTCAAAAATCATGCACCCCAAATTTAAAAAGAATAAAGAATTGTTGTGATTATTTCTGTTTATTATTTATTGTTACGTTAGTCCATAAAAATGAATGAATGAATCAATCAACTCTTTTTTTTTATTTTGCTTAATTTAGTGAAAAATTGTGCAGAAAGCCGACTATGAATATACTTAACAAGATAGTAAATCTAATTGGCTGCATTGGCTGGGTGCCAAAAATTGTGGTTAGTCAAAAACAACGGTGTATAAAGTGCTCAGATGCAAAAGCTGCTAACTGCCACCACCATCTAAATTGAGATAATGATATTTAACCGAATGCACGTATATTTATACGTTTATCAAATACTTTTGCTTCAAATCTGGTAAATCCCGCTTAAAAGGAATATTACACTTTCATTAAAAAATCAGATAATTTACTAACATCCTTGTCATCCAAGATGTTTATGTCTTTCTTTATTCAGTCAAGAAGAAATTAAGATTTTGAGGAAAACATTCCAGGTTTTTTCTTATTTAATAGACTTGATTGTTCCTCTACAGTTCACTGTTTCAATGCAGTTTAAAATTGAAGTTTCAATGCAGCTTCAAAGGGCTCTAAATGATCCCAACCAAGGCATAAGGGTATTAATTGTAATTTTCGTTTACGTAATCACTTACGTTATTCAACCTTGAATGTTTTCTTCAAAAAACAAAAGACATAAACATCTTGGATGATGTGGGGGTGAGTAAATTATAAGGATTTTTTACTTATAAAAAATACTTAAGTGAAATATTTCTTTAAAAACATTTTTTTACCTGGTAAAAGAAGGTTTATGATATATATTAGAATATTCATTTATTTAAATATTTTAGCCTTTTACCTTTATCTAGAGAGGACTGTAAAGAGTGACTGCAGATTTTTAAAACATTTTTTGCTTGTACTTAGAGGGTTTTGCTGCGAAATAGTCAAATTTGTTATTTTATTTTCAATTATTTTATTCATTTATTTGTCAGGGACTATGCACAGACTAACATTAATCTCAAATAGAGAGAATATATGCCCTGCACCAGATTAAGCTACTAGTAATTTCCATCTGTAGTCCTTGGGCAGGTCACTAGATAAACAATTTCTCTAAAAAGTCTAACATACACAAATTTAATAAAAACAACTCCCTCTTAAATTATCATGAGCACTTCAGTTCAACAATAAAAACAACAATTCATCAATTAATTTCAGCAATAAAAACTGCCCACTAAAAACACACAATTTTAAATCCATCGATTATATTAAACACTTAAATGTGGAGTTAACAATAAATAAAAAAGTAAATGTAATTGAACGTATTATTTCAGTTCATCAATTTCTGTAGTCACTAGAAAAAAAGAATTACACACATACTATTTCATTAACATTGTTTACGTTAGAAAGATTAGTTGCACCAAATGATTTCTAAAAAATCTAACAATATAAACCCTGAATCCTGCTCTTATTTAGTAAAAATTTATATTAATAATAATGTTAATGTTGACAAGTCTGTTTGCTCAATAGCCATAGTTTTAACCCATGTGAGAAAGTATAGTAATTGGGACATGTTTTAAGCTCAACCGGTAGAGAGTTCCACTTTTTTACTGCCAAACACCAACCAAATGACTAATGTGACATATGTGAAAATAATGCATTTCATTTACTGAATAACTTTTTCATTTCTATTAAATGCAATATAAAAAAATTCAAATTTTCAAGAAAATGTTTTTAAATATTTACGATTAGTTGAGAGACATTTTTTAGTTATTTCCCAGTACTGCTGCATTTTATATGTATCATCTGATGTGATAAAAGCCTACAGCTCAGAAATCCATTTTCTTACAGATTCAATTCCTGCTTTAACACATCTGTGCAGACTGGCAGTGCGGGCATCGGTGGGCAGCGATGCTCTGTCTAAGATCTCCTTCATACAGCAGCTGCCTGTTCCCACACTTCTCCAGGACTACCTTCAGTTCAGTGACGTCCACGGCAGCATGACAGTCAGTCCTCCTGTCTAATTAAGTTTCCTCAACTTGTTCCACTGCAGTATTTTGTACATAATGTTAATAAAATATAATATTCATTAGATTTGTCCTTTCATTACTTTGATATTTACAAAATGTGCGAGGAGGAAAATTTTGAATAACACCAATTTATCACGAACCGTTACATTCCCTTCTTCCATAGCTGGCCTTCAGACTGAGTTGCTGTTGAAATTCACCTCTGCTCCGTGTCTTTGGTCTGCTTCGTTATCTTATTTCTCTCAGCAGCTCTCTTCTCTGTCTGTCTCCAAGGTCACGCTGCCTGAAAGAAGCATACTCTCTGCGAATGTTAATTGCCAACGCGGACACACTCGTTTAGAGGCGCTATATGCTTTTGGTAGTGCTATTTGTTTTGTATGGGTTTATTTTACCTTTTAGGCATCTGTATACAGCACATCGTGAATAGCTTGACGTTACATTTGAAGTTGTGTGTAGCGGTCGTGACGCTGTCAGTCTGTTAGTTTTGTGAATAGAAGCTCGCCTTAACAAATCCACAGAGGGAAATTGATTGTAAAAGGCTGAGATTGAAAATTTACACCTTGGAACAGGCACTTTATATTTAATCATTAAGTTGCTTGGCAACCACAAACAGCCTACTGTTATTTATTTAACTATTATTAAAGCTACTTTTTAAAATTAAAATTGTTTAATTTATAAAATATAATTTTATAAAAAAAAATATATATACAATATAATTTGTATTATATATATATATATTTTTATTACAGACGATGCTGTAACTTGACTATCGGTAAACCCCTTTCTTATTATGTCCCTGTTTGAAAACAACAAAAAAGTCATAGAAATAGTAATGGATTTAATGGTATTTTTACTGGTTTTAATGGAAGCTATAATGCTCTCTTTTGGGTATCTACTTGTAATGTGCTTGGGTTCTGTTGGTGGGATGTTATCTGGTGGATGGAAACCAACATCATTAATTTAGCTGGAATTAGACCCAAAACACACTACATAAAGGAATTTTGGCCTTAATGGTTTAAAGGGACACTCCACTTTTTTTGGAAAATATTGCTCATTTTCCAGCTCATCTAGAGTTAAACATTTACGGTTTTGGAATCCATTCAGCTGATCTCTGGGTCTGACGCTAGCACTTTTAGCATAGCTTAGCACAAATCATTGAATGTGATTAGACCATTAGCGTGGGACAAAAAAATTACCAAAGAGTTTCAATATTTTTCCTATTTAAAACTTGACTCATCTGAAGTTGCATCGTGTAATAAGACAGACAGAAAATTAAAAGTTGTGATTTTCTAGGCAGGAATATACTCGCATTCTGGCGTAATAATCAGGGACTTTGCTAATGTAACATGGCTGCAGCAGGCGTAGTGATATTACGCACTGAACGAAAATAGTCCCCTGCCATTGAAATAACCAAAGGGACTATTTTTGGGCAGTGCGCATGCGCAATATCACTACGCCTGCTGCAGCCATGTTACATCATCAAAGAGATGCACCAATATATCAGCCAATGATGTCAGCTAATAGTCATGGCCACATGTATAACCCCTGTTACACAGAAAAAGAAGTGAAGCCTAAGTGAGCCACCTAGTTTTTCGAAACATCAATGGTGGGTATCAAGATTTCTAGTCCTTTGTGGAAGGGACAATTGATTTAGAAAATGGAGAAAATTTATTAGAAATATTAGAGATGCACCGATATATCGGCCAATAATCTGTATTGGTCTATAAGAGCAATTTTTCGGCTATCGACCGTTAGTTTTAAAACAGATGATAGTCATGACTAGGGATGCAGCGATTAACCGGTTTCACTATTAACCGCGCTTTAAAATGTCACGGTTAAGTAACCGTAAAGCCTTCGCTACACCGCGTGTTTTTGTTTCACGCACGCACAAACCAGATCCACGAACCACCAAGAGGCGCATGCGTCATGATGCATTGTATGACAAAGCTCCGCGTTCAAAAGAATATGTGCGCGTGACGCGTCTCTTGGTTGTTCGTGCATCTGGATTGTGCATTGTATGACAAAGCTCCGCGTTCAAAAGAATATGTGCGCGTGACGCGTCTCTTGGTTGTTCGTGCATCTGGTTTGTGTGTGCGTGTGCGTGGATGTGTGCGCGCGCACCTGCATCTGTACGTGAAAGAGCCACACTCCAATCGGTCTACTCTGTACAGCATTAAAAACCTCCTGCTCGCGGATCAAACCCGGGCGGGGCTCCTGGTGGTCTGACTGCATTTCATTACGTTGAATTATTTTAACGCGTTAATGATTAATTAATGAATAGCATTAGTTAACATGTTAATCTTGCCACCCCTAATATTTATATTTGACTTTTGTGTAATATTAAGCTTCACCTGTCAAAATGACTTGCAGTACCTGGTTCAGGATGACCCTGTGTAATTATTCATTTTGAGAGGCTCTTATCATTTTTACTTCATATATTTTACTTCAATACTTCAAACAAACCAAAATAATATAACTTTATTCAGTCCAAATGTAAAGTTACATTTATTCAAAAGATCATTAAAATGAATAGCCTGGTTTCAAAGGCACCTATACGGTTTAAGTCAAAGCCAGCCAAGTTATTATTATTATCATTTGTCCAAGAATTGTAGAGAAAATACACAAACTGAAAATACAGAAAAATGTAGCAATTGTTCAAAAATTTATTCATGTGATTTTATACATTAATGTTGTAAAATAAATGAATCCTTAATAACCGTTATAACCGTACAACCGTGATTATTTATCAGACTATAACCGTACCATCAAAATCTATAATCGCTGCATCCCTAGTCATGACTGATATATCCTGTTAATCAAAAGAGAACAGGAAAATGAAATGAATTTGATTCTGTGAATTCTGTGTATAAACGGTTTCAGCAGTAACAACATAAACAAGCGGCTTCGTGGTCATCACGTAACTTCCGGTAAACTCCGCGAAGAATAAATAACAACAAAGTCCTTTTAAAGTAGTTTATTTCTATAACAAGCAAAATAAGCAACACATAGATTACATAGGAACCCAAAACATTGGTTATTTTCGACGAGGTATTTGTTTAAGAGTTCGTTCAGTTTCAGCAACTAGTCAGACCGTTAAACAAACAGAAACCGTAAGTAAAGTTCGGACCAGCCGCTTATCGCGTCACCGCACGTGCGCCCTTTGAAACGGTCTATAGAAAATGTAAAGAAACATCACTAGTTTAATTTTCAATGTTAATTGTCATTACATGAATGAATAACATTTAGAAAATTGTATCTTCCGAATTAAGTAAGTTAATATAATCATCAAACTATCGGCATCTGCCGATGTCAGTCTGAATTATATTTGTATCTGTGGAAAAATGTTGTGTGCATCTCTATTTCTAATGGTGGGATGTTATGTGGCAAATGGGACCCCACATTTTTTTTATTGTTATAACTGTAAACAGATAACGTGTCATGATTACATTTGTAATAGAAAGACAATGTATTGTTTTATAAGACAGGGAGCGTAATATGTGGTATATAAATCTTATGGATATATTGTAGGCCTATACCGTCTGCAAACAGCAGGGGGAGAACACGTACAACTGTGCGGTGCTCGGCACCTTGCAGCTTTACAACATGAAAAGGGAGGGGGCACTTCTGTTCCTTCTCCGGTGTTTCAAATTCAGAGCAAACCGGAGCCGGTGTCTCAGCAACTCCGTGCCTTGTTCGAGACAATCAGGCCAGCTCTCTGTGGGAGACTGTGGAAAGGCAAGGCATCAGTAATCATGTGCATTAAGCTTTTTTGTGCTGCAGGTAAGCTCAGGTCCAACAGTCAGGCTTTGATTTGCAATCAGGCTTTTGAAATCCAGCCAAAGGACTGAGTCTGACGTTCCTTTATTCATTCTTTCACACAAGCAGCAGCATCTAACAAGAATAGAGCTTTAGATTTTATTTGTTGTTTATGGTACACCCTATAAAATAAAATAAAAGTAAATTTTTGATCTGTAGACCCCAAGTACCCCCTTGGTGAGAGACTTGTCCAGAAAACTACGTACATAATTGATGCAACGCAATGTAAAATGTATCTACCGTTGGTGAAACGTGATGCACACGCACGGTCTATAAAAAGCCCCTCTGACGTACCTCCCCACTTCATTCACTTGGAGCCTGAATTGTTAAGCATCCTCCACCTTTCACATACTAAATTTTGTTGATTCCAGAATAGCCCATTATTTCGAGTCAGAAGAAGCTTCTAGGAAAAACATCATTACGCTGTGAAGCACATCGCCTGTCTCTTCATTTAGTCACATGACACGTCTCGCATTGAAGTGCGCAGGCTTTTCAGAAATGTGATAAGTGATTCTTTAAGCTTTAAGGATTGGAGAAACTGTAGCTGACCATAACTCTGTTTTGAACTATAGCTATAACATTATAGCTTTTCTGAATTAATACTGTGAAACAGCTCTTTATTTTTACAGATATATGCTACATAGAAAGATTAAGTTTCGATGCACGATCTAGTTAGGAAACACAGTGCCATTGTCGTTAGTTCATTGTGCTATATTCTCACCATAGACCTAAATTGCGAGGACACGGTTGCCTGGCGACCTGCTGATGGAAAGTATCTGCGCAAATATTTCCAAGGAAGCTGTTTTCTCCAGACCTTCTTGAACGTCCTTAACATTTTTCAATACCGAGCGTTAATAAAAAGTTAATGAGACTTACATTATGGATTCTAGATATTAAAGAACGAATACATTAAAGATGCTTTGCTTAGATAACATCACCTGTTGGGAATCATCCAACATCGCTGCTGTACGAATGATTTATTTTCTGCCGTATGATTAGATAATTCTTGCCTTTTTGATGGAAGAGTACTGCATCTTATTGCATTTGTGCATAGTCTGTTACCCACTGCTAACCCACTCCAAGGAAATAAACAAGGGTGATGGGCTTCAGTTTGCTCTCACTGAACATGAGATTAATGTGTTTTTCTAAGTCAATTTGTTGTTTTATCTTCCAGGTCCTACATGTCTCATCTCATTGATTTTACTCTTTGCCACCTCACAAACAGGTCATTATGTATTCGTTTGCTTGTGTTTGTGTCGGAATGTTTTTTTTTATCTGTAATCTGGCCGAAGGAAATGGGCCGTTTCATTTGGACATTTGTTTCAGGAAGCCGAGGAAGAGTGGGGTAATGTTGATGTATAAAACTTGCTTTTGCTCGTTACCGGGTGGAGATGTTTCGTAAATGTGACTGTTAAAGGGATAGTTCAACCAAATGTAAAAACAATGTGATCATTTACTCCCGCTCGTGTCGTTACAAACCTGTATAACTGTCTTTATTTCTCGAAACACAAAAGTTAACAATATAATGATTTTTCAGTTGGGTGGATTCAGCACAGTGACAATAGTTTATGACTCGCTTAAACGCTTAATAAAACACCCAGAAGCGTCAGCAGGAAAGTATGAGCGACTCGCACAAACAACTTTTATGATACTTTATAGATCTTTTTGAATCTGCTTCAACATTCAACAAATTATCTTTTGTGTTCTCATATATGTGGGGGTGGGAGATGGGGCCAGGGGGCCCCAGTTTTATCACATTTTATAAAATACGTTAATTTATCATAAATTCTGTGTAATTAAACCTAAGAAAAATAAGGCTATTAACTGACAGCACTACATTGTATCATATGTTTAGTTTTAAAGGTGCGAAGGAGTCCTTCCTTGGGGATTTTCTTTACATAATAAAAAGGGATTTTTAGTAGGGTGAGCGGGGCAAAAACTAACTCGAGGTTAGTTGTAACACGGACCGTTTACGTTATGCATAGGGTTGAGCGATTTGTTTTTCCTGTATTGATTCCACGCTGCCAAAAGACAGTCTCCCACAAATTACTGGGAATGTATAATGTTTTTCCATAGAGTTATTGATGGAGTTACAGAATTTGATTTTGAGACTTTAGTATGGTTTTTACAGACTGGGTCACATAAAATGTTTTGTCAAAGTTGTGCTTTTTCTCACATATTTAGACATTTATAATTGAACTATGGTTAGATGAGGGATGAATAGTGTAGATACCTGTCTAATATAGACAGATATATAAACAATATCCACTTCAAGTACATAGACAATAGTATTGAAATATTTGCCTGCAAACTTAATTTTAGCAAGTGTTACAACTAACCCCCTGCCTGTTACAATTAACCCCACCTATGGGGTAAGTTGTAACGTTTGCACTTCTGTCATGTTTGGTGTAATTGTCCAAGAATGGTAAGTACTAGAAACAAACTTCAAATGGTCATTTGTAGCAGAGATGTCTGTGTTTTGCTTGTGTAAAATATAATTAATCAAACTCTATTTTTTTTAATTACTGAGCCAAAACCAAAAACAGTTAGGTTGTGCCCCGCTCTCCTCTACATTTGGGCAGTACCCCCTAATACCATATGTACAGATATGTATACATTTGGGACAAATGTGAGGCATTAATATGCACTTCTTGGTACCACTAAATACCTCTAACCCAGCAAGCAATTTTGCGGCTAATAGACGTCTAGTAGCCGTCTAAACACCCCCCTGACGTCTAGGCTAAAATAAGGCTAATTTTGGGCTGTCAGTGAAAATCTAGTAGACGTCTATCATAGCCCAAGAAATAGACTAGTCATCAAATAGACGGCTATTAAACGTCTACATATATACGTCTAATAGACGGTGAATGTGGGTCTAGGCTAAAACAAGGCTAATTTTGGGCTGTCAGTGAAAATCTAGTAGACGTCTATCATAGCCCAAGAATAGACTAGCCGTTAAATAGACGGCTATTAAACGACTACACGTGTGTGTCTAATAAACAACAAAAGAATGGCTAAAGAATTCTTTTTAATCCATTAAAAAAGGTTCTCATAAACATGCAATCATGCAATTTATTACAAAAAATATTGTTAATACAATAGAAATTCAGATAAGACAAAATGAAGAAAAACTACTTTTAACAAAAAGAATAAAAACAGTAACAAAATAAAAGCATATATAACAAAATACAATTTTAAAAATGAAATAACATCTAAACATTAACGAACTATCTTCAGTTCACGTCAACTTATTAATTGTACTAATTTCTATACCCCCCCCCCCCCGTGCTCCCTGGTGCCTGTTTGAAATGCCCCCATTGCATCCTTCACTTCCAGTTCTGTTGCTGCTGGGAAGTTGTTCAACACAGCATCTGCCAAATATGATATGAAAAGAATGCATGAGACAAGTATTTCTGCTTTATGTTAAATGTGATAGTCATTCTCTTTTGAAAAAGTCATATATAAATATTGACAGGCAACAGTAATCATACCGTTCTCATTACTAACAGAAGTGCATGTTTCTCTGCGTGTGTTTAATGACATTTTTGGAACTAGCAAAAGAGGCTTAAAGGCAGGGTATCTGATTTTTTTTTAGTTATGCTGGTTGAAAGTCTCCTCAAATATTGATAGCTCTCACTATGTTAAGTTGTCTAAATGTGTATTTTTATATATTTGTGTCATCTATAAAAGGCGTAGGACCAAAAAACGTTCAACAAATCATTGAACCCTGACCGAATGCAATAATTGGACGTGGGCATGGGCCAGCTACCGGTTTGAAGGTATACAGAGATTTTCAGAGTCAAGGTTTTAAAAAAAATCACAAAAATTTTCTGTGATACCGTTTTCAATGTATGAACTGTGTTTACACAAAGTGAATTAAATCATGTAATTGAATTCATGTTTACATTTACAATTGAAAGAATATTATCATTTAAAGGCTTTATTTTTACCTGGCATAAACGTTGTTTGTTGCTTAAAAATAAAATGTATTGTGTCCAGTTGAAAAGTTGATGTTTTAATATGCAGACATTTGAAAATAACACATTTTAGTGTCACAATGGCAATACCACAACACCGTGGTATTTTTGTTGCTTATGTAGTTTGTTTACGAATTAGTGTAATGATATTTATCTTTTCAAATTTCTAAACGTGCTGTATTTATTTCGGATTAAAAAAAGTTGTTTATGTTGGTTACTTTGGTAATGTTATTCACTTTGTCAGTCTTACTGGTTAATGAGATAGGAGTGTGCTTCTGGTTGGTGCGTGTAGGCTAAAGTTAGTATTTTTCAAAATCAAATACCCTGCCCTTTAAGATGCCAAGCATAAAATATTCACAATACAATCTTATTGACATAAAACCTGTCAAATGTCTAAAAATAAAACATCTAAACAATATTGTGTGGATGAGTAAACTGTTGTATCGGCAAAGAGTAATTTAATCTGGGGCTTTTAATATTTAGAAAATATTAAGGCAGTACCGGACTGTCGTCAATTACTCCTCACATAACCTAATGTTATATTAAAAGTACTATTTTGTGAAACACCATTCAGCCTAAAACTACATACAAACACACTTACCTTTAATAACTGAGAACTGATGTTTTTTCAAATGCTTGCTTCTGTAGTGGACCACCACCCCACTCTAACTCTAAAATAGAAAAGACAATGTCGTTAACAGTTGCAGACTGAAATATTTATACATAGCAGATGCCTATGTCAGTAATTGTACAGTATTGTATGCTTCAGTGTACAAGTGTTTACCAACCTTAAAGGTTAATGCCCACTGACCTGCAAGTTTCCCTCACTAACACAATACAACTCTTTTTTCCAACAGACTGAAGGCCTGTAAGACTTAGCTAAGTTACTGCTGTTACTAAAAAGCAGCCTACAAATCACTCATGTGTTCTTCAGTGTAACGTTACGTTACATAGACTCATTTACCTCCACTATTTTATTACATTGCAGGTTGTACTGTTTAGGTTTTATAAAACATGGGTTACTTACTACGTTACACTGTTAAGTAACCGGCAAGAATGTCGCGATGCCAACAACAAATAAAGTAAATCAATTTTAAACACATGTAAAATAAAATAATAAAATAAAACTTACAAGACCAAACGAGTGTGGTACATACTTTCCTCGTGGCTGCTCGCTGATGTTGTTGCTTTTCAAACAGCGGAAATCTTTCTCGCGAGATTTGGCCCCGTGTTTGTGTACTGCTGCCATCTAGCGGTTCGGAGTTGTAACTGGATTTTGTTTATCTTTGAAATACGGTCAAATAATGAATGTTATGCGTGACAGCAGATATTCAGATAAGATAAATTAAACCAAACATCTTAATTTCACTGGTGTCTTTGCATGCCTGATAAAATATCATAATTCTTGCAAGTTATTTTGGCAAAAACAAAATTTTATTAAATTCAAGGTTATTTTGGGCTATGGTTTGTTCGTAGTCGGTCTATTTATGAGCTAAATAGTGGCTATGTACGACGGTGCATAAAACACTTTAAAGAAATTAAACAAACCTTGTAATCGCTGTTAACTTTGCTTACAATGACATACCATACATCTCACAAGTTATTTTGGCAAAAACCACATGTAATTAAATTAATGGTTATTTCTGGGCTAAACGTGGGTTATTCGTAGTCGGTCTATTTGTAAGCTAAATAGTGGCTAGTACAGACGGTGTATAAAACACTTTAAAGAAATGAAACAAAATACCTTAATCGCTTTGAACTTTGTTTACATGATTAAATATCATACATCTCACAAATCATTTTGGCAAAACAACATGTAATTAAATTAATGGTTATTTCTGGGCTAAACGTGGGTTATTCGTAGTCGGTCTATTTGTAAGCTAAATAACTGTTAGTGGCTAAGTACAGACGGTGCATAAAACACTTTAAAGAAATGAAACAAAATACCTTAATTGCTTTGAACTTTGTTTACATTATTTAATATCATACATCTCACAAATAATTTTGGCAAAACAACATGTAATTAAATTAATGGTTATTTCTGGGCTAAACGTGGGTTATTCGTAGTCGGTCTATTTATGAGCTAAATTATGACTACGTACAGACGATGCATAAAACACTTTAAAGAAATGAAAAGAAATACCTTGTAATCGCTGTTAACTTTGCTTACATGATAAAATAGCATCCATCTCACAAATTATTTTGTCAAAAACCACATGTAACCAAATTAAAGTTTAATTGGGCTAGAAGTGGGCTAGGAACAGCCCGGCTATATCGGGTCTATACTGAAACGAGACGTTGAAATGACGGCTATTGCTTGCTGGGAAGGTACTAAGGTGAACTCTTTAGATGCAAATGTATACTTTTTGAAAGATTGTCTGCCAGTTTTTATATTTTGACCTTGAGAGTGCAGTGTCCAGAAGAGACATTATGGCAAATAAGTAGGCTTATAACAAAACTTTAGAAAAAGTCTATGTTAGTGGCGTATCCGCTCTCTTTGTACTTACAGGAACAGATTAGTAGAAATAATTGGTGTGGATCAGTACTTACATCACACGGGTGTTCCAGGTGTGCAACACTCGCCGGTTATGTGGAGAAGTTGCTGATTGAGAGAAATGTGAACATCCCTGGTGAGGTAAGCGTCCGTTTAAATAATGACTGTAGTCAATCACTTAGACATTGTGTTAATCAGCCAGGTACAGAGCCCGGCAGAAGAGAAGATGGAAGAGATTACTGCAGTAATGCACACTCTTAAAAATAAAGGTGCCAGAAAAAAACTAAAAAGGCTTTTTTGTTCCATAGATAAGTATCTTGGCCGCATCAGCGTAATTTAAATTTTAAAAAATTTGGATATTTAATAGTTTTCAGTATCTTGACATTTCTTATCAGTTAAGATAAATGATGCTTTATATTTCACTGAAAATTAGATCTCACTTCACTCGTCTCGCTTAAAAATTGATAAAACAATTCTGGAATGGACACTAAGTATTTTAAAGGTCCTGTTCTTTCTGTGTTTTTAAAGGTTTGATTGTGTTTACAGGGCGCAATAAAACATGTCTTCATGTTTTACGTGTAAAAAATGCAGTATTTTTCACACAATTTACTTATCTGTATACCGTTGTTTTCACAATTCTAAAAACGGGCTGATGTCTTCCTTGTTCTATGAAGTCCCTCCTTTAGAAATACATAATGAGTTCTGATTGTGTAGTTTGTTTAGTGTGTTGTGATTCGACAGCAGCAGAGGCGGCCTTAGCTATGTTTCAACCGTTTCAATTGAAACGGGCCCCGCCCTAAAGGAGGGCCCCAGCCAGGCGCAAGAATGTTTGAACGTGGGGCTATGATTCCTGCACGGGGGAGCTCACATTGTCAGTGCCTGTGGATGTTAAGCAATCACATATCTTTCATTTTAAATCAATTAATTTCTGCTCTTTATTTTCTCTCGGACGTTCATACGCGCTTTAGCCTGTAGAAATCGGATTATTAATATGAAATGAATGTATTTTATAAAAAAAATATAGAACTGCATTAATATTTATTAAATGTCATTTAAATTATTTTTAAAAGTAATTTCTTTCATTTTTATAAATCAATGTAGAATCGTTTACAGCAGCATCACAGTGCTTCATAAAAACTCTAAGAAAACGTGCACATGTGGATAATTCTAGAGGTTTAATTATTCTTTAGCATCGGGATCACTAGACGAGAGCTTAATAGCCTTATTTTTGTGAAAACCGACATTTCTTAAATGTGTTACCTGTCGTAGTTAGCCCGTGCGCATTCATTCCGACAAATTTTCCGTCACAAATGGAGAGAATATCAATTTGAAGTACTCATCGCTATATGCCCTATTTATTCCCTTCAAATATCAGAGCTGTGCAGAGAGTTGCGCAATTGTGTCTCATTGCGTGACTGTGACAGCTAAAATACACTTGGAGAATAGAGCAATGAAAGCAACGTCATTTTCATTTTATCTGGAGTGAAAGTTTAAGCGGCTCCCGTCCCTAAGTGCCCTTCAAGGGCGCAAAAACGCAGTTTTGAATTCGACCATGCTCTCTCTCATCAGGCTTGTCTGTGCAAGTGCGATTCCAGGTTTTTAATAATACATTATTTTAGGGACTGATTTCAATGGGGTTTTTTTTAAATAATATTATTGGATTTTATACTAACCTTAATGCAGTATTTAATTGTATTTAAAATATGTGTATAACATCTGTGTGCATTTACTGACTGCCTTTAATATATTTTGTGCATGACGGCATTTTCCTCTAACGCAACATCATATCAACTTTATTCAAGACACAAAGGTCCATAGAGACAACACTATACAAAAATAAAACATACACACAATGTTCCATTAAATTAACATAATGAACATAATGACCAAGAACTTTAGATAAATGAGGGGTGATTTTTTTTTTACAGTGGCTTGGAAATCGTCTATTTTTGTTTTGCTCCCGCATAACAATGTAAACTGTTTTTATAATAGCCTATTGAACAAAGATGCCGTCAGCTCTCGTTCAGATTTTTATTGAGCACGAGGTGACAAAATCGCTGGACAAAGATAAACTTATCAGGGAATTCTCAGCACCCAAACACAGAAAGGTGGATTTCTAATAAGGTTTAGGTGAAATCTACGCTCGCCGCCAGGTGAGCTGTCTACGGTGCTGAAAAAACGCGGAGCCCATCCTTATTTATAAGTTCGGTTCAGTGTCAGTCAGACACTTGTCTTGTTTGCTTTTGTTAAATAATTCAAGTTGAGGGGATGTTTGAGATGTTTTTTTTTTAAAGTCAGCCCAGACAGCTGAAAATATACTGCGCAAATCAATTAAGCAGAGAATTTAGCGTCCATGAAAGGGCGAGGCAACTATAATTGTATAGTTGTAATTAAATAAGGTTGGATCATTTCTTTTGAGCTGCCTGTTCGTGAAGCTAAAAGTGCACGTAATAAAATAATATACCACTGATGCAAACCAACAGGAATCCTTGCTTTTTGCTCTATTATGCTTATGTTTTATGTGGGTAGGGCCTCCTATTAGTTATTGAAACGGGCCACCAGATGCTTAAGGCCGGCTCTGGACAGCAGTTTAGCTTAGCAGAGCCATTGAACCAAAGCTGCCGACTGACGTATTCCTGTGGGCGGAGGTTATTCAAAAACTTTTTTTTTATTGACGTCCTTCAACCGAGAAGTAGAGGGCTGTAGTCCAACTTTGAACTTTATAATTTTTCAGGTATTTTTATGCTCTCACAGCTACATAACACACTAACTAAAGTGTGAAAAATGGGATCAGTAAGCATGTGACCTTTAATTATCTAAGCACATAGACTGCATGGCGCACAGTCTTAGAGGGCGTGTCCAAATTCACTTTTGCTAATTTAATAATAGGAAAATAGTTTTTGCGCCCAGCACACAGTCTAAAAGGGGTTGTTCCTATTCTCGTAATGAGTAATGGGTGTGTTTCGGGCGTAACATGCAATAAACTAATGAATGTCTCATCTCCCATCCCCATGGCTCACGCCATGCCGATTCCATATTTAGATTCCCGAATTTGTAAACTGAAAAACTAAACCTGTAGCCTAGGTGAAGCAGCTCTTTACACCTTCTAACATCTCGTAATTGGTCCTCATTTATGTCCAGGAGACTTTATAATAATCTTTACCTTTTTAATTCTTAAATTTTTATATTTAAAAATCATTTGTGTACTGTCCATGTGTGTAATAAGCAAGCACATATTATCCTCTTGTTTATAGCTGCATATTACTAACGTGCTCTTTAAATAGCAAAAACAACATTGCGCCATTGACTTTAGCCTTTAGACCAGGTATTAGTTGGTCAATGGCATAGTCCAGTGGTTCTCAAACTGGGGGCCACGAGATGGTGCCAGGGGGCCCCAATTTTATGACATTTTACATTTAATTTATCATGAATTCTGTGTAATTAAACCTAAAATAATAAAGCTACCAACCAACAGCACTACTTTGTATAATTTAATATGTTGAAATGTTTAATTTTAGAACTGTTTTTTGGCATACATTTTCTTTGGGGGGCCGCAATGGAATGCACTGTACACAAGGGGGGGCCGCACACGTAAAAAGTTTGAGAACCACTGGCATAGTCTATTTTAGTTGCCTCAAAATAGCAATGTGCCAACAATGCGCCTAAGTTTTCAGATGGATGCAAAATCATTTGCTATTTAAACAACGTGGCGAATGTAAAAATGATAACTGTGCCGTCCTAAAACTCTTAAATAACACGTGTGTCTAGGGGTGGTCCGATACTACTTTTTTGTGTCGATACCACAACCTTGAGTATCTGTCCATAACGATCCAATACCATCTCTATCGCCCTTTTAATCAATGAAGCTGCAAATAACACATGTTAGCTGTACAAAAACTTAAACTGAGCTACAGAACTCAAACATTTTATTGTGCAACAAATGACTGTGCAAATTTAAGACTATATGGAACATTGTGCAATACTACTGCTTCATTTTTATTTAAATGTTTCAAACAGACCAGTAACAACATTTTTAGTTAGTCAACACAAAAATTCATAATGAAGTTTAAGGTGTAACTTTTGACAATTTAAAGTGCAACTTTGTGCAAATTCATGTTGCTCAGCAAGTTGTGTTTTACCCCAAGTTGCCATGACAAGGTCCGTGTTGGTATTGGATCGGATTGCACTCCCCGACTTCTACAATATTCAATCCGGCCATTTTCGCAAATATCGGTCTAATATCGACCGTATCGGCCCACCCCTACTTGTGTCCCCGGGTGTATGATAGAGTCAATTGCAAAAAAAACAGTGGAGCCCTACATTTTTAAAAAAAATTGCTTTGGACATAATATAATAATATTTGGCATAAAGTACACTGAAAATCAAGCTAAAGTGATTTTATTTTTTGTGATTTGCTGTTTTCTTCATGAAATAATCCTAAATAAAGGACATATAATAAAAATATATTAAGGTCATATCAAAGATTGAAATAAGTAAAATCAAACTCTGATGCTCCTAATCTCATAATAAGGTTATGCAACGTTAGCCTGGATTTCACAGACAGGGTCCCCCCTTACAAAAGGGGAAGTCACTTGTGGCTCACACAGTGGAATAAGGAGGGCTTGGCAACAATTTTAGTCCAATCAATCACAAGTAATATCTTATCACAAAGTACTTTGGTATTGCAATTAAACTTTTTTCATTCATAATACAATGATAGGGAAAATGAAACCTACTCTTTTTTTAAACAGTTTTTTCTCCAATATTTCCATTTAAATATATTTAAGTGGTTCCTAAGATGGATTATACATTTCTAAGTTTGTGACTTTGAATGAAAGTTTGGGAATCCCTGGGGCCTAATTTATAAAATGTTGCATACAGTCCTAAATTTGATCTTATGATGATTTCTCAAAAGTGCAAACATGTGATTCATAAAATGAACGTACACACAGAAAACATAGGCCTCACTTTCAGATGTCAAATCTATAAATCGCAAATAATCTTGAAATTATGCGCAGCTGAACAGTTTCAGATCTTCGCCTTTGTCTTATTAATCTCATTTACATATAAAAGAGCAATGTTTAAATCTGTCATTGTTTAAATTTGTTTCAAACTGCAAGAATGGCTTATATTTCCAAAACCTGCAGCAATCGGACAAACTAAATTGCGTACGTCTGCTCAGACCCTAACGTGGCACTAAGCACTTTTCCACGCCAAAGACGTGGATATATTTATAAATATAAACGTTGTTGTGGATTTTTACGTGTGCACACTCTATGATTAAATGTGTGCGTACTTACGCTTTATAACCAACGTCGACCTGACGTCCAGATGTAAAGTCAAGTTGATGCCAAAACCAAAAGCCAGCCTAATGTACAGATGTAACGTCGGGCAGATGTTCCTTTTTGGTTGGAAATGAAAATCGGGTTTAAAACACATCAGAAACCAACATTAGCCTGACATCAAGCTCTAACATTGTGCAGACGTTTCCGTTATGTTTCAAAATAAAAATCGCAATTTTTAGTGCTGGGAAAAGATTAATCGCGATTAATTGCATTCAAAATAAATGCTGATTTTTGGCATAATATGTGTGTGTACTGAGTGTAATTATTATGTATATTTGACCACACACACATACATATAGTCATTTCAGATTTTTTTATTTATATATACTTTTTTAAAATGTATGTATAATTTAGAATATATAAAAATATAACTTAATATATATATATATATATATATATATATATATATATATATATATATATATATATATATATATATATATATATATATATATATATATATATATATATATATATATATATATGAAGAGTTTGGTTCCAAAACGCAATAAATCCATTTTGACAAATTTTGGTAAAAACGTGTTTTCTATACCAAGAAAGTGACAAGATGAAAACCACTATTTTCTGTTACAAACTTTCACATAGCATCTTTAGGTTATAAAAACATAAAAAATTCAAATCCATAACTTGATTTTCAAAGATTTATTATAAAAACGGATTATTTTTTCCACAAAATGCAATAAATCCATAACAAGTTTTTATTCAAAATGCTATAAATCTATTGAATCAATCGCCTATATTAATGTGCATTCATCTTTGCCATGTTATATTCATTTAGTTGACTAGTTGTACACACTAATTAAAAATATAAACATTAATGTCATTAATCAAAACACTTACTTTGTCATATTAAGAACACTGTCATTGCTGGGGTTATACTTGACGTCGTGGCTTAACGTTTTTCACAGCGATCAGCTGTAAAATGTTTTGGTCCTGCTCGATTTTCATTGACTTTGAGTAAAATTATGGAAAGTTTTTCATAAGATCCCCTGGGGTCAATGTGTTATCATGACAGAAACTTGATGCTGTCGGCCCGGGCAAACAAGCACCCGTCTCTTGCGAAAATTATTAGATGTTGATGGCTTACGTTTCTTTCCCGTCACAGAAAACCATCACAGGTTTATCAATGCCATTAAAGTATTATTTTGTTTTTGTTTGTTTGCTGATCAGGAAGTACATAGTAGATGAGGAAAACAAGGAATCCGTGTACTGCTATCTGTGTAGTGGATTTATGGCATTCTGTAGAAAAGGGGGAGTGGCGTTTATTGCATTTTGGAAAAAAGGGAAAAAAGATAACACAATAACATGGCGGATAATGGATTTTGCGTCAAATTAAGATTTTACTTTTAAATACTGACCTGATATAATACTGATTCTGGCAGTAACTCATTTTTTTCAAAAATGGCATTTATTGCGTTTTGGAACCAAACTCTTCATATATATATATATATATATATATATATATATATATATATATATATATATATATATACATATAAATGTTTCTTAAATACATACATGAATGTGTGTGTATTTATATATACATAATAATTACACACAGCATACATTATATCCTTCCCAACGTTGCCGAGGCGACTCCGTTGAGTCAAGTGACAAACGTGTCGGCACGACTCCGTCGAGTCCGTCCCAACGTTGCTAAGGCGACTCCGTCAAGTCAAGTGCCAAGCGTGTCGGCACGACTCCAGGACGATGCCAGGACACAGCCAAAAGGTGCCTTTTGCTTTTGGTTGGCTAGACTCACGCCACAACTCAGCCGAATGCTGTTTCACAACGCTGTGAACCAAAGAGAGACAGAGCCAGATATTCCCAATGTTAGCCATATTCGTCCCAGAACATTTTGCTGTCTGGGAATGCCCCTGGTCTAAATAACCTTTTTCACTACAAAGAACCTCTTGTCCAATGAAACGGTTTCTCATGCGACCATACACTTTGACAAGCTACCTTTTAAGCAGCTTTGTTTTTAAGAGTGTAAGGGAAAACACAGAGACTCTGGCAGCAGACTAATCTTTTATGGTCCTGTACCCTCCATCCAACCATTCATGTTTATCTATTGTGTGTGTGTGTGGGTGTTATTGTCTTTGCATGACTACATTAGCCTTATCAAAGCCTGAAATAAAATTTTTAATTAACCTATATTAAAAGCGGGCCACTCTTCTTAATGAGTTTCTTGAATAATTAAATAGGCAAACTGGCACGTTTTCACACTTCATGTGCTCTGCCGGAGAGGTCCGTGGTCAATCCACGCCTGTGGTGACCCTGCTAAAATAATTTGCCTGGTCTCTTATTCCCCGGGGGAAGAATCAGTTATAACCTTGTATGCGATCTTAGTGTTTGAACAGTTTATTCTCAACGACTGCACCACCACTTGCAAGTCCATGAGAAATGACCTCTTGGCAACCTCAACACCAGAAGACTTAACTCATTCACAGACCCACAGGCCAGACTATCAGAAGTGCCGTCTGATGAAAGCGCACCAAAAGAGGTTCTGGTGACAGCCATGGCAGAGGGAAAAAAAGACAAGTGTTAGATCATTTAAATGCTAATTATCCATTTTCAATCCCTCATAAACTTTAACTGCAAGCCTTTGAGATTTGAGCAAAAATAACATCTTGAGAAAGAACGTTCTCTTGGGAGCCAAAGTCTTTCCACTTTCAGTTTTTTTCAGCTGTAAAATGAGAAGTATTACTCACAAGAGGAAATTAACACATTCACCATTTTAGTTTATATAATGCATATGAGCTTTTCCCATTTGCAATCTGTAAAGGTATTATTTATGCCACAGGCATCCTTGTCTTTGGTATTATATAGTGTGTCAATTTATTGTGCCATTTGAGTTAATCACAAGCGTCAAGGCTACAATATCCAAGAACTAGAAAGTCTTTCATTATCCACAATATCATGTGAACCATAAGAAACTGAACATCCCACCCTAAACTGATTCATTGTTCGGTTTATTTTCGTTGTTAACTGACGTAAGCTGAGTCATTGGCTTAAAATGCTCCTCAGTTACACAAAAGTTTTTGTTTTTTTGCCTTATTCTCATTCTCTTGCGCTTTTCATATGTGTCACTTGGTAGGAGGAACTGTGAAAAAAAGAGGATTTGAAATCTGTCCCCGATGGGAATATTCTGACTCACTTCCTCTAGAGAGATTGCATACTTGAGCTGCGTCCGAAATGGCATACTGTGACAGTAGTTACTGAATTAGATGAAGTACCTACTCATTGACCATTAAAACAGTATTATATGGTATGAATACACTCACCTAAAGGATTATTAGGAACACCTGTTCAATTTCTCATTAATGCAATTATCTAATCAACCATGCAAATGGCAGTTGCTTCAATGCATTTAGGGGAGGTGGTCCTGGTCAAGACAATCTCCTGACAAACTCCAAACTGGATGTCAGAATGGGAAAGAAAGGTGATTTAAGCAATTTTGAGCGTGGCATGGTTATTGGTGCCAGACGGGCCGGTCTGAGTTTTTCACAATCTGCTCAGTTACTGGGATTTTCACGCACAGCCATTTCTAGGGTTTACAAAGAATGGTGTGAAAAGGGAAAAACATTCAGTATGCGGCAGTCCTGTGAGTGAAAATGCCTTGTTGCTGCTGGAGGTCAGAGGAGAATGGGCCGACTAATTCAAGCTGATAGAAGAGCAACTTTGACTGAAATAACCACTCGTTACAACCAAGATATGCAGCAAAGCATCTGTGAAGCCACAACACGCACAACCTTGAGGCGGATGATGGGCTACAACAGCAGAAGACCCCACTGGGTACCACTCATATCCACTACAAATAGGAAAAAGAGGCTACAGTTTGGACAAGCTCACCAAAATTGGACAGTTGAAGACTGGAAAAATGCTGCCTGGTCTGATGAGTCTCGATTTCTGTTGAGACATTCAGATGGTAGAATCAGAATTTGGCGTAAACAGAATGAGAACATGGATCCATCATGCCTTGTTACCACCGTGCAGGGTGGTGATGGTGGGGTAATGGTGTGGGGGATGTTTTCTTGGCATACTTTAGGCCAATAGGCCATCGTTTAAATGCCACAGCCTACCTGAGCATTGTTTCTGACCATGTCCATCCCTTTATGACCACCATGTACCCATCCTCTGATGGCTACTTCCAGCAGGATAATGCACCATGACACAAAGCTTAAATAATTTCAAATTGTTTTCTTGAACATGACAATAAGTTCACTGTACTAAAATAGCCCCCACTGTCACCAGATCTCAACTCAATAGAGCATCTTTGGATGTGGTGGAACAGGAGCTTTGTGCCCTGGATGTGCATCCCACAAATCTCCATCAACTGCAAGATGCTATCCTATCAATATGGGCCAACATTTCTAAAGAATGCATTTAGCACCTCGTTCAATCAATGCCACGTAGAATTAAGGCAGTTCTAAAGGCGAAAGGGGGTCAAACACAGTATTTGTATGGTGTTCCTAATAATCCTTTAGGTGAGTGTATAAATAATATGAATGAATTCGGATGTACTACATCTGCCATGTTGATACATCACAAGACATATGTCGTCATGTTAACTGGAATGATGTTAAACAAATGCAATTTAAACACAAAGGAGTCACTTATGGGCATTTTTGAATAAAACAATGCCCTTTTGTTATCTTGTTTGTTGGATAACTCCTCTCCTGGGGGATCAGGGGATAGCAAAGCTTCCATTGAATGAACACTTCGGAATCATCCAGGTACTTTTCACTTATTGTTTTTCAAAAATACTATGAATTCGTACATACTACTCTGCTTTTCACCTACTTATATAGTATGAAAGTAGCAGGGCAGGTGGTTTCGGATGCAGCCTTGGACTTTGGTGTAGTATAGCATGCTTAAAGTCTAAAAATCTACTTTTATGGATGTTGATCGGAAGAATGTCCATTGTTTATTGTCTGGTCGACACTAGACAGCTTCAGCAACTATTAAAATTTATACCACTCCGGTCCTTTGAATTAGCCTATTTAAAAATAATGCACACCTGCGGTGTAACAGCATTACCACCTTGGGTGTGCATTATTATTGTCAATTATTCCTTACATAAATTTTACCTATATTAATTAAATACTGTCACATGTAGAACAGGATTTTTATGTGCAGATGGAGGTAAGATTTAATTGTTTGGTATCCAGTGTCACCAGTGCTGATCAATAATGCCAATAAAGACTGATGTCTGACATACATGAACAGTGTATTCGAAATCTACACTTTGACAGTTCATCAATCAACCGGCTGCCACTAGATGTCATAGTATAATCATCCATTCGTCTTCACTGTTGTTACTGCCTCTTGACAACGCTGTTCATTAAGACATAATAGATAGCACTGATGTCAGCCTCACTGCATTCTTTCCAGCCCTAAATTCCTTGGTGTGCTAATGGCTGCATTGTTGCCACAATGTTTGACTAGAAACGGATAAATGCATTTAATACCCAAAAGATTTTGTTCATGGCACTTAATTCGTCCCCTTTCCCGTGTTATTTTTCATCCTCTGTGAAGCATGTGAACCCGCTGGGGTTGTCTCATATTTTGTGTAGTAGTCGTCCTTTTGTCTTGGGTTTCTGTCATTTTCTTAGTAGCTACTGGTTCTTCTGGGTGAGCAGCAATTCACAAAGCTCTTCCTAGGGACTGCACAGAGCTTTGCCTGATTGAGAATCGCCTCCGGAGGGAACCCATTGCTAAAGTGTGACTGCAGTCTTCTCAAGGTCCTCTAAAAGTCGAATGCAGAAAATCAACTTGGCTCGCAGCAAGCGTTTCATAGACGCAGAGTAAAGCTCTGATGAAAGCAGGATGCTTTGAAAGGCCGTTAAACATAAATGCGCATCATGACTGCATCTTCCGTCCTTTTAGCTGTGAAAAGATACAAATCCTGCCTTTGGCCTCCAATGTAACAAATGTTATCTTGGTAATTGTATTTGTTGTATTCCTTGCTTAATGTTTTATCACTGATTCGAAATGTCATCGTCTTGGGCTTGTTGCCATGGTGACATTGCCTCCAGAAGTCAGCTCAGCCCCTCCATACACGCACCTTTGAAGCAATTACTTTCATCCTGCAGGAGAAGATTGGTCCATTTAGAACTATGTCACATTTTACCATTCTTTGATGCTTTGCACTGTGGGAAATGTGGTTTATTATGTCCTCACTTATGGTTTTGCCAAGAACCTCCATAGAGCTGGATCTTCAAATACTCCTGCAGGAGAACAAAATGACCTAAGTTTCAAATTTAGCTCTTGGAATATTATTATATTTGATGTTGATTTTTTCAAAGGCGATAAATGTACTATATAGTGTATGCCAGGAGCCAAGGTTTTTTTAGGCAGTGATGCTCAAAAGATGGAGCACAGAACCCTGTAATCACGGCTCATTAAAATATCCTCAACTTGTCGTTGAGTAAAGCCTTGCACATCGGTTGTCATCATCTATTAAATTACGGCCTTCGTCTGTGCCAGATTTGAATGCTTCTGCCCAGTTGCACTCTCAGCTTTGTCCTCACTTGTCAGTGAGAAGGCCAGGACTATAATTATATTAAAGCACATTAAGGTGAATGGTTAAAAAAATGTGCACACCTGAATATGTATTTAATATGCTTTACTGTTCAATGCAGTTCATGACATGATGTGACAGGTATGTCAATGGTTACTTTGTGTATAATATGTATATTGGTTAATACTCTGGGAAATGTGTAAAAAGACCATGTGCAAAAGAGTAACACGACATATGCAATTTCTGACTGACAGAAACATTGGACAAAACGGGCCGTTTTGCTTTAAGTAAGCTTATTGAAGCCGAATCATAATTAATTGTATTCTCCTTTAAAATAAAAACATGTTTTATCCACCATAATGAAAATATTTAATTGACTTGTACCCTATTATTCGCATAACAGGCTCATGGTATTTTAAATCTTTACATTTTAAGCCTTTTTTAACTAAAGCTAGGGCCATTCGTTCCCTGCATTGACAAGTTATCTCGTCAATTAAGAAAAAACATTTGCAAAAAAAAAAACGTGTTTTTGAAAAATGTTTATGTTAATACCGCGATTATCCACTAGATAATCCACGCTTACCCAATTTATAAAAAAAAACTAAAGCAAAAACATTATTTAGTCATTTTAAAACTCTATGTATGTTTTAGTGATCTTTCTGAATCTGATCGCTAACACAATTCCTTCACAAAAATGCATTTTTGTTAAAAAAAAAAAACTTTTAAAGAAAAATACCCATATTTAAGAGTTTATAAGCAGAGAAAAAAATATATTATTAAACGGTTTTTCCCTGTTTTGTTTGTTTGTTTGAAAGCAGAGGGTCTGTTTTCTGTCGTTTTCGGAGCACTGCTTCATGAGGCTTCGAAACATTTACGAATCTTTTGTTTCGAATCAGTGGTTCGGAACTTGTTTCAAACTGGCCCAAGTCACGTGATTTTAGCAAACGATGCTTCATTACGTCATTACTGTTTCGAAACGTTCGAAAATCCGATGGTTCACCACTAGGGGGAGTTGATCACATGACCAGTGTCTAATATGTTTAGGTGAACTCGGGTCAGTTTTATTATGAAAGTTCATAAAACATTTATCCTTCTGACTAATAACACTGCCATTTTGTCTACTTTTTGTTTATAAACAGATTTAATGACAAAAATGTGCATAATTAAAAAGATAGTTAGTTGTAATGATTTGTTACACATAATATACTTTTAACTATGTCTTAATTAAGTTAAATAATTTTTTAAACATATTTTAATACAATCTTGCTATTATTTTGTAAAAAAAAGTGTAAAATGTTTGGACATATGTGCTTTTACCCTATTTTGACCAGCAGGGGTCGCCAGCCTGTGTGGTGTTTCGAACTACTCGAAAAACTGAATCAATTTTCGAAGCAATTGGTTCAATTGATTCGAAGGTTCGAAAAGCTTCATTTCTCCCATCACTACTGTTTTCTTTCATTTCATATTTGTATGTTTATATAATTTTAGAAGAACATTTTCCTGGAGGCATTTTGCTGGCAAAAATGCTGGCGGGCCACTTTTAAAAAAATAGCTGGTGGGGAATGATTTAAACAGGGCATAGTAAAGCGAGATCCGCGTATGATATTAAAGTCTCGCGAGAACTATTCGAAAGCTGTTCCTTTAAACCGCCCGCGCACCAAACGGTCTGCGCAGCCCTCAAGAAGTCCAATATGCCTCTATAAAAATGATTTGGCCAATTCAACAAACCGGTTTGTGGTGTGTGTATGTAACTGGTCGTTATGGGAAATATGAGCGATATGGATGGCAGATTAAAGTCAATTGCACGAGGAACATCGTCAATCCCACAGGTGAGTTTATAACGCAATTGCTGCGCATGTGCAGTTTAAAAGAGGCCTTACAAAACTGCGTACATTTACAATTTACAAGAAACTGTGTTGCTTTATAAAATGAATAAAATGTATGGAATACCTTTTATGTAGCAGTGTTGTTCATAAACATCTGGATTTCTAATCTCGTTGTCATTCAAGCCGCAGATTATCAGGGCCCTAATAGCGTTTAGTGGCGCACACTGCTAGTGCACACATCCGAAGTTTACCATTTAGTTGTCACATGGTGTAAGAATAGTGCTTAAACGGACAGTTCACCCCAAAAATTAATTATTTAATGATCATTGCTTACTCAAAGCACAAATCATTATGATATGTTATTCGTGGGAGTTGATAGGCAGTATGTAAGTGACAATATTTGGTTAAATCTACAGCTATTATTGTAGTAAACCGCTCTTCTTTTCTTTAATAATGGATGCCATCATGTTGCTAAATTCCACATCTTTTAACTGTTATTACTGTAGCACCAGATTCCCTGGAGCTTCATAGATAGAGAAACAATGAGGCATATCTAAGAATGATGCAATTAGGGAGAAACTTGACAATCAAAATTAAAACAATTTTGCTCTTTTTGTGAAACTCAGCACAAAATGGCTGTTATGACCCATCTGATGGGTTTTTCATTGAAAATGAACAATTCCTTTACTGTTTTAAAAATTATTCTGTATGCTGCTATTTCCTTCAAGGTGTTAAATTACTTCACATCAAAGACATTGTGATTTGCAGAATTACCTGCTTAATTCTCATTTTCAGCTGCAGAAAGGGAAACGCTAGTAATGACATTTTTAAATCAGGAGACCTGTAGTATATCGCTTTAATTATACTTTGAGAGAGCTGAAAGACCTCAGGGCACCGAAGAAATCAGCTTTTGCATTACGTAATGTGGCAGGAAATGACAATGAGGGCAAGGAGTGAAATGCCCAGGAGAGGCACATTAAAATAAAAATTCACATGGCAGAGTCTCTTGTGTCTGAATGCCAAAGGTTCTCAGGGTGGTATGCTGTAGAAGGGTGCATTCGAATAATGGAAAATGGAGTGGTCACAAAGTTAAGGCGGAGTTTGGGTTCAATTCAGCATTGAACTGAGAACGCCTCAGATTATATTCTTGAATTTGAATTCGTTTCCAACGTAAATCTCTTTTTTGGACTGTAACAAACACACGGATTGTAGGCAACAGTTTACTTCCTGGGATTCGTTGACGTAGACAAGACCGACATTATCATAATTCCTCCCCCTTTGACTCACAGCCTGATGTCAGAGTCATTCAGGCCAATCACAATGTACAGATTAGCTGGCCAATCAGGGACACAGCGCTTTTCAAATCAATGAGTTTTGTACAAAATCAGTGCGTTTCCGGAATAAAGGGGTATCTGGAGCTACAAAAATTTACGGTTTGTGGAAAACAATGTGTTTTTTGAACCATAAACCACGCAAACACATTGTATTATACCAAATACTCAAAATAACATTGTTTTTTAGCAAAGAAATAGGTGCACTAAGGAAAAATAGTTGAAAATCCATGGAGTCAGAAATTCTGCAAATTTTAAAAATTGGTAAAAGTCTTGTTTGAAAGGTTATTTACAAATGTTAAAGGTGCTTGTGATGTTCCTCCTTTTGTAAGGTGCTTTGGATGAAAGCAACGGCAACCAAACCGATCAGAGACCCCATTGACTTCCATAGTTTTCTTTTTCCTACTATGGAAGTGAGTGGGCCTCTGATCGGTTTGGTTACAAACATTTCTCAAAATATCTTCCTTCATGTTCATCAGAACCATAAATATGTACACTAGATTAGGCATGGGCCGGTATAAGATTCTGGCGGTATGATAACCTTTAGCAAAAATACCACGGTTTCACGGTGTTGCGGTATTGCCATTGCAACACTAAAATGTGTTATTTTCAAATGCCAGGTACAATAAAGCCTTTAAATTATAATATGCTTTCAACACATATATAATATTTTCGTAATGTATATTAAATGTAAACATCAAATCAATCACATGACTTCATGATTTAATGAATTTTGTATAAGCACAGCTCATACCTTGGAGACGGTATCACAGAACATTTTAGTGGTTTTGAAACCTTGACTGTTTTAAACCTCGGTATACCTTGAAACCGGTAACCGGCCCATGCCTACACTAGATGTCGCCTTACCCACGGCAGTTCATTGGACCGAATCTGTCAACTAGAGCCGCCATCTTGAAACAGGGGAGCCATGCATCAGCATCATTGTAGGTAATGGTGTAACGGAAATAAAATCACCATAAATCGTCATGAATGCGATTTTCGTGTTTTTTTTTGTTCGATTCAACAGTCAGACATGTATTCAGCATTGAGTCCAGAAAAAAATTAAAGTTTTGATATTATGAAAATCTACTTTTTCTAAATGTAATGCATAGTGCTAGTAGGCCTAACATCCATACGTAGCACAAAAGTCTGGCACCGTCCATGAATTTGAACTACAGGCGGCGGTTTTGACGCATGCTTAGAACCCCAAGGCGACATCTAGCGTATATATGCCTCATAACAAAGACATTTATTCAAGTTTATAACAACATGAGGCTGAGTAAATGATAGCAGAGTTGTCATTTTTGGGTTAAGTTAATTTGACTTCCTGTAAGTTTCAAATGAGTGTATTTTCAATCATGCATACAAATAAAGTTTACTAATTAAATTTAGGACAGACAGGTACGGACCACTCCGAGACTCAGGAGAGAAGCAAAACACACAAACGCATACACAGGCATGTAACAAGAAGATACATTATTCTTGTAAGATTAACAAATCCTCATTTTTATTGCCAGCAAGGTACATTAACTGGTCACAAGTATATCATCAGAATTTACAACATAGTCCTAATAAACATCATCAATGATAGACGATGCAGTAGTGATTCAATGGGGAGCCACACTGGCCCTAGGCCAGAAGGTCACACTTATTTTTGAGCCCTGTTTTCACTTTCCAGTCATATGCCTGTGTTTTGACACAGTGGCTGCTGTCCGTGGTCCTGACAGCTTGGTTTGCACACAAATATTCGGCGGTGCCTAAAGGCACAAAGTGAGTAATATTCACAATGATTTCCTGGCACCATGCAGAATTTGACCTAATGTAATAGCAACTAATAGTATGTTTCCAGCTTGAAGTGCTACGTTATGTGTATGTTTTGCGTTGCTCAAGGTTAGCAAGGGTGTTTAACTCAGCAGGCAATGTCTGCGTGTAAAATCGGTCTAATGCTGTGCTATTCTTCATTTCTCTCAACATGATGTGCCGTGCTAATGGAAGACTTTCACGCAAGCTATCGTAAGACTGTGGCAGACTTATCAGTGTATTAAATCCTTGTATATCGCGTATGAGCCTTTTAGTTGGAAGTCACACATGCTAGTGTGTCAATCAGCATTCAGGACATCACGGTTAGGCTAATACATAATAGTGCGATAGTCTGCAAAATGTAATGCAGTTTTTATGATAAATGAGAACTCTTTCTGCTCTAGGCACTTATATGTCAGCTGTTTGTGCAATGCTGAATCCATATGGTAAATAGTTTTGTAAATGTCAAGAGCGTTGTTTAAAGAGCAAGACCATTAGGTTTAAAGGACGAAGGATACTGACCTGTTGACCTGCATTACAAATTCTCCACCTTTAGTGTGGAAGAAATCTTTTGGACTTATTTTATTGACCATGGCATGAAATATTATTGAATCAACATTAAGACTTCAAAGTTTACGTGAATCAAATGACAACATTCAGTGTGCGGACTTGGCACTTAAAGTTCCTCTTGAACGGTTCTTAGAAGATCCATAAAGGTGTCTCTTCTAAATAAATAATTTGTTATGATAAATTTCATATCATTTACTCACACTCCTTTCAAAATCCATATTACTTCTGTGGAAGAGATGAACTTGTTATTGATTGCAGAGTGTTTAAAGGGACACTCCACTTTTTTTAAAAATATGCACATTTTTCAGCGCACCTAGAGTTAAACATTTGATTTTTACAGTTTTGGAATCCATTCAGCTGCTGTCAGGGTCTGGCTGTACCATTTTTAGCATGGCTTAGCATAATCCATTGAATCTGATTAGACCATTAGCATCGCACTAAAAAAATAACCAAAGAGTTTTGATATTTTTCCTATTTTAAAACTTGACTCTTCTGTAGTTACATCGTGTACTAAGACTGACGGAAAATTAAAAGTTGTGATTTTCTAGGCAGATATGTCTAGGAACTATACTCATTCTGGCGTAATAGTCAAGATCGACAGAAAATTAAATTAAGGACTTTGCTGCTGTAACATGGGTGCAGCAGGCGTAGTGATATTACGCAGTGCCCCAAAATAGTCCCCTGCTATTGAAAGTAACCAAGGGGACTATTTTCGGCCAGTGCGTAATATCACTACGCCTGCTGCACCCATGTTACAGCAGCAAAGTCCTTGATTTAATTTTCTGTCGGTCTAAGTATACGATGTAACAACAGAGTCAAGTTTTAAATAGGAAAAATATCAAAACTCTTTGGTTATTTTTTAGCGCGATGCTAATGGTCTAATCAGATTCAATGATTTATGCTAAGCTATGCTAAAAGTGGTACCGCCAGACCCGGAGATCAGCTGAATGGATTCCAAAATGGTAAAAATCAAAAGTTTAACTTTAGGGGAGCTGCAAAATTAGCATATTTTCAAAAAAAGTGTAGTGTCCCTTTAAGCTAATGTGTCTAATAGTGGTGAAAGGTGCAAAAGAGGATGTTTGTTTTATACATTTTTGCAATATTACTTGAAACTGTCTTTACTAAATGATAAAAGACTATTTATTAGCTGCACTGAAAGTAATAATATTAATACGTCATCTGTGCACAAGATAGGACCTTAAAAACATCAGCCAATTGCTCATGCGGTCATCGCATAAGCGATTGGCCCTCTGGCTTGTCAATCACTGCCATTACGATCCCTGTGAGAGACGTGCGCACTCCAGTAACTAAACACAGGCGACGCATGCGCATAGCGCATGAAACTCCGTCTTAAGTTTCGTTTTGTTTTCATTGTCGATCCTGCTTTCCTCCTCGAATTTGCACCACGGTATAGAAGAAACTCGAAGGAGGACGCAAAAGAAAGACTTTTTTTAAGCCGCTGGGAATAGGAGAAAATTGTCAGAAGAACGTAATGACAACAGAGTCGTTATTGGAGAAACATTTCAACGCTGGAGAGCAATGAAGGAACAGAGAGGTGTCAAGACAGACGCGCAGTTTGCAAAAATTCTTCCCGACAGGTAACAGTGATTATTCTTTCTTGGGGAATAATTACTGTTGTACTGTTATTCAAGTATATCGACATTGTTTGTGTACTGTAGTTGTAAGGCAGTGACCAGTCTGCTACATGCTAGTTAGGGATGCTCATATCAGTTAATTTTCCCGACCGACAACCGTAGCTTCTAAACCGAACATTAACCGTTAACTGATAAGATTTTAATATGAAATTGTCATTGAGTAAAAATACAGTTGACGGTTGTCTGTGAACTAGTAAAAACAAAACATTTAATTTGAACGTGCAAACAGCAGCCACAGATCAACAACAGAACCAGGATTCATACATTATCAGATATTCACGCAACATTACCTTATTAAAAAGCACGCGATCGGTCCAGTAGATTAATATCCAAAGGACAGATTGTCTCCGTTTCATCTACCACAGTGGTCATTTCTAAAGCAGGACGCTTTTCAGAAAGTTTTGGTTTTGCGTCGTCTTTGGTTTTACGTCGTGCAAACAGCAGCCACAGATCAAAAACAGAACCAGGATTCATACATTATCAGATATTCACGCAACATACCTTGTTAAAAAGCACGCGATCGGTCCAGTGGATTAATATCCAAATGGCAGATTGTCTCCGTTTCATCTACCACAGTGGTCATTTCTAAAGCAGGACGCTTTTCAGAAAGTTTTGGTTTTGCGTCGTCTTTCTCCGTTTGTCCAAAAAGAGCTAGATGTTTATGGTTAGGGTCAGAGGCCATCAGCGAACGTCTGTCCGGATGTGCGCAGACGGACCGCGTCATCTTGCGCGGACACGCGCGCGTCTCCGTTCAGCTTCCAAACACGCAAACAAATGATTTCTCCTACAAATGATTACTTTATCAGACCGTCAGGGCAGCAATCATTTGTGTCATTTACAGGACATTCACAAATTAAAGATAGAAAAGTGGCGAAATGTCTGTCGGCTCATGACGACACACACCATGTATTAACAAATATTTTTTATTTTAACTGATAATGTTAATCGGTCATAATTTCTTACCTTCGGTTAACGGTTAAACGGTCAATGTGAACATCCCTAATGCTAGTTGAAATGGGAGTAGCGTCGACTGATCTAACGTTTTAACGTCTTATTTGTTTATTATCATCATTTCACATAATGAATCCACTGACGCGAGTCATGCGACACAGCATATGTCGGTGGTAAACAAACACTCGTGTTCAAATATTCGTGCACGAGTTTTGGAAGGCGTTCCCTAGAAATGAGCTGTGAAGGAGGGAGGCTGTTCTTACGCATGCGCTCATTTAAAAAACTCAGTAACCGTTTTTGGATTCTCAGTCGGCGAAAAACATCCTCTTTTGCGCCTTGAATACCCACTTCTATAACTGTCTGTTCTTCTAAAAAATCATATGGTTTCAGAAGACTTCCAATAAAGCACATGAGTCACATAGGGGACATTTACAATGTTGTTATTGTTGTGTTGTCCTTTTTTGAGCTTGACAGACTCTGGTCTTTATTCCCTTTTATTGTACAGGTGAAAGAGAGATGGACATCCACAGAGGAAGTCATATGAGTTTGAAATGACATAAGGGTGAGTAGATGATGACAGAATTGATCCACTCTCTCTCTGACAGTTAGCAGAGTTATAAGTCATTGCAAGCATCCCGGTTTCTGCAGAACAGTACGCAGGTGACAACAGTATAAACTCACACCTCTGTAATTACCGTTATCGTCTCAGCGAGTCTGCAGGAATTGCCAGCACTAAATTCTGCCCCGTGTTTCAGTTGTTAAATAAAATCTCAAACGCATTACAGATAATACCGTTACACCGCAGGAGAAGAGTGAGCACGCTTCTCATTCAGCATCAGATGAATGATTTAAAGGCTGAATATTTTATTGCGTTTTGACATTTATCTGACATTTGACGTCTTCATTGCTCCCTTCTGAAAATATGCTAATGTAAGGATGATGCCATGGCCCATCCAGTCATAGTGTGTCATCGCTAATGTTTACAGAACAGCTGGATTGGACGAGATCTAGATTTGACTGAGCAAATATGTGCCTTTGATTATGGGTGCAGCGAGAGAGCCTGCCGTGGAAACCTCGCTGTAGGATATTAGGAGGATGTTGCCATGGTAACAGCACCTCGGAATATGAGTGGAAAGCAGAGGTGCTCTCTTCTCGGTTTGTGCTGTCAGATGTGTGCTGGAGGCGTATTTGATGGAGCTCACGAGTCTAGGCACTACCGAGCAGGTCGACTAAAGTTTCACACTCGAGATGACTAAAACATCTATTAGTGCGTGTACATAGACTGTAATTGTGGAGAGATGATGTTTAAATGCTAAAGTGTGTGTGTGCATGTTTGGGGTCAATGTGGTTCTTGCAGCCATTTCCCTTCTTTTGTTCATAGCTTCGGTCTGCCTTCGATTTCTGTCCCAGCCCATCGGCTACTTTAAACGACCTGGTCAAATGCCTGTTCGATCCGGTGAGTGCTGGACCAAAACCCCAGTGGCATCTCACTAAAACTGTAAAATGTGAACTAGGTGTCTTGAGGGTTTTAAAACAACACTCAGTGCACTTTTCTAAATTCAGCATTTATTGCACTATTCATGTAGGGGTGACAGGGTGCAGTTGTTACACGTTGCATTTCAGGAATCACAAATAAATCAGAATCACGTACTGTAAATGCAGATGCTCTGTTAAGTTCTCTGTTTGCTGTGTTGTTGTTTAAAATGTGAATGACAGATCCTAACACTGTTGCTAATTCACAGGATTGTAACATGTTTTGACATACTATTCATGATTTTAACATGAAAATAAAATTAAATATTGGCTACGAAATTCATCAAGTCATACATCAAAAAATGTAATCCTTAAAGGTCCCATTGTTCCTGTGTTTTTGAAGCTTTGATTGTGTTTACAATTGGCAATATAACATGTGTTCATGTTTCACGCAATATTTTTCACACAATTTACTTACCTCTATAGCGCTCTTTTTACCGTCCTAAAAACAGGCTGATGTCTTCCTTGTCTATGAAGTCCATACTTCAGAAATACGTATCGAGTTCTGATTGTGTAGTTTGTTAAGTGTGTTGTGATTCGACAGGAGGTTAGCTTAGCAGAGCCGTTTGAGCCAAAGCTGGCGACTGACATATTCCTGTGGGCGGAGTTTAGTCAAAAACTCTTATATTGATATCATTCAAACGGGAAGTAGAGGGCTGTAATCCAAACCGGCCGTTCACTGTAGGCTTTGAAAGGAAACTTCTGTTAAAGATAATATATGACTTGGCATTAAACTTTGAGCTTTATCATTTTACAGGTATTATTTATGCTCTAATAGCAACATTACACTAGCCTGGGTGCCAGCCGATCTTAGCCCCGCCCATAACATTTTGAGGACAGGAAGATCGGTCTGGGGTTTCTCCGTTGAGGAGCTACTATGCTAGTCCCAAAGCTGGTCGACCAATCAAATTGTCAGGGCGGGCTTTATATGATGATGGACAGATGATCAACAGTAAATTAATCAACCACGTCACCAAAGAGGGCGTGTGTTGAATCTATTTACAACGAAATGGCTGCCGCTGTAGAACTCAGATGTGTGGATTCTGACATTGAGTCTGTTCTAAAAGATATCGAGCATTGATTTTAAAAGAGGAACAGAGAAACGCGATCAAGGCATTTGTTTATGTTTTCGCCGTCCTTCCTACAGGATTCGGCAAAAGTTGGTTGCACTTATGGAGGACAAAGTTAAAGAAGCAACTGAAATGGTTATCATGGCGATTCAACTCGGCGTGCACGACGAGATGGATATCATTAGCGCTCATTACCAGCATTACCTAGCGGTCAACCCCGGAATCGTGGCTGCTGAATAAGTGCCCTCACAATTCAATTCAATTACGATTCACTAGGTAACGATTCAATTCAATTTGATTCTACAATGCATTGCGATGCATCAGAATTCTACTGTACACAATAAGTGTGATAAATTAAATGTTGTAAACATAGTAGGTGTTGATGTACGTTCGCTAGTATAATCACAATGTTAGTGTCATTGTAGCGAAATAACTAGCAGTTTGGGAAGGCTACAAAAGACATCATTTCAACATACGTCACACACTCCGTTGCTCTGATTGGTCATATGTCTATCCAATTGAGTGCAGAGGCATTTTTTGGTTGAGACACGCCTCATAATCATAGCCCAATGGAGCGGTATCAGACTCAAATTCTGACTAGAATTGAGTATGACAACGTCAGGCTAACATTACACACTAACTAAAGTTTGAAAAATGGGATCAGAAAGAACGTGACCTTTAATGACTCGCTGCCCTTAAAATGTCAGTTTTGCCTTGTTAAACCAACAAGTAAGTTTAAGTTAAATGTACTCTAGATTGCTGAACAGGCAATTAACATTTTTTGTTCACTGAACGTAAAATGTCTCATTCCAGCAATATATTCTTGTTAGTTTAACAACTCTTATATAACAGTAGCAGGTAATTTATGCAAACTGCAATGCTTGATGGGTAAAATGTTTAAATAAGCTGATTCAACTCAAAATTTCTTGTTGAATGAAAGAAATCTTGCAATTGGTGCATTAAACTAAAACACTTGAGTAATGGAGGAAAAATTTCAGGGTTTAGGTTAAAGGGATAGGTCACCCAAAAATTAAAATTCGGTCATCATTTTCTCATCCTCATGTTGTTCTAAACCTGTATGAATTTCTTTTTTCTGATGAACACAAAAGAAGATATTTTGATAAATGATGGTAAGCACACAGTTAACAGTACTCACTGAATTCCATCATATTTTTGTTTATCCTACTATAGAAGTCAGTGATTATAATCAGCTGTGTGCTTACCATCATTTATCATTTCGTGTTTATCAGAAAAAAATAATTCATACAGATTTTAAAACAACAACAAGGATGAGATAATGATGACAGAATTTTCATTTTTGGGTGAACTATCCCTTTAAGTGTGCTTTTTTATTTGGGTTAAAACAAAATCAGTGCATTATTTCGAAGTATCCAGTAATAAACATTATTTTTGACAACTAAAATAATGACTTCCTTTAGAAATGTCAAAGCCATTTAATAATATTAATTGGTATTAAGGCAACTATATATTTGATTGTTTACTTGCATTTGAGGGTCTATGGACATCATCCTACATAATGTAAAGAAAATTCAGTGAAAGTTAACCTTGATATCTTTAATATTGACTGAGTAAGGTTAAAGTTTAATGCTCCTCATCTTGTATTAGATTATGAGACTTTGGCTTGCATTTCACAGATGTTACAATAGCATCTAACCACTATAATGGAAGTGATGGTAACTCCTTTTAGTATTTAATTCAACATGATTAAATTAGTCTATTAATGGTATGGCTATTGTTGGCAAATATAAATGTATTTTTGGAATGTAGTAGATTTATAGTAGTCTGTGAGTTATAAAGTAAATGCTATATTTGCATTTGCTGTACCAGTCGTGTGTTTACATGTCTGTGTTGAAGGCTGGCTAAAGCTTTGATGGCCATTTTAAAGTGTGAGAGCCATAAAATAATTAATAAACCATTATGTCTCATTGCCTGCATGTTCTCAGTCCCTCGTTGCTCTACGCACCATGACGCTATATAAAACTTACAGGCTTTAAATAGTTGCAGGAATGTTCAGCCAGCGTGCATGAAACGGCCCCCATCAAGATGGCCACAGAGGACTTCATGATTGCACATCCTACATGGGGAAACAGTCATACACAAACAAGCATATGAATTTATAAACGAGTCAACCTTAATTGCCTGCGCAAATAAAATCATACACTCCCACTCATGTATCCCTCATATTCCCTGCCTTTTTCCTTGCGCTCCACCCTGTGAAAGGAGGTGCTACGGCATTTGCTCTGACTCACAGCAGATCCTCCTGCACAGCCTAATGCTGAGCGGAGGGGACATAGTGATTTACAGATAACTGAAGTAATCCCTCCTAAAACATGTCCAACTTGTAAGGTTTGGGGTTGTTGTTTGGTCATTCAACTTGAAGAATTTGACAGTCTGGAAAAATGGACACGGTTTGTCCGGAAGAGAAGGGTAAAAGCTACCTCTGTCAAGCTGTGGAAAAAAGCACAGGAGTATGAGGCTGATCTGTTAGTCTTACCTTGAGGCCGCGCAGCTTGTCAAGGACACGCTCTGAAAACCCTGTGACCCTGGGCGTCATAAAAAACTCAATCCCTGACCTCTCTGTGGCGAACAGAGCTGCGCTGGCGGGTCAGAGGTGTATGTTTGCTTGAAGCGCTTCTGTCTGTTAGAGGTGCCAGGTACACCTCAGGACATCCTTGACCGAGTTATAGTAAGGAGGGAGAGCAGGTCACCATTTTGTCTTAATTACTTGATTTCAAACATCGATTTGCATACACACACAGAAACGTGGGCAGGTTTAAGTTTTAGGTTTGTTTATAATATTGTTTGATGTTTTGAATTTCACCATATTGGAAATTCGCGTAGTCAGGAAATGAAATATATTTCCATAATTGCCAGTGATTAACAGGGAAATAAAATACTTGGTCTTTAGTGATGTAAGCACATTATAACAATGTCCTTTGTGAAAATTACACTGAGATTGGGACATGTGTACAATTTTAAACATTTAGATTTTCTCAAGTACTTGATAATCTTCTTTTAAGAGTCTTTGTCATTGCAACATACGCTGAAGATTTATGGTTTGTTGGTAAAAAATATTGGACTGAGATTGTGAATATTTGCAGTGAAATTTAAGGGATAACACAGTATTTAAAGAAAGCTTTGTTGCTTGCACACACATCTCTTTGTTTTGCAAAACGAACATAAAATGAACATAAGTGTGAGACATCAAACCTGCTTCAGTTTAATTAACCTCTTAATATCTATCCTGGGGTTTTTCTGTTCTTTTCCGTTCTTTTCCTTTAATGAATTAAAGTAGTCACGAGTTGATCCAATGCAAATTATAAACCCGAAAGAACATTTTGCACCAGGTTGGAAATAGCTAAAATGGACCTTTTAAGCACCCAGGAGAGCACATGCTGCCCATTGTCATACTCCATGAATGCTTGTGTGGGTCTGTTATGGTTAAATGCATTAAATGGGCAGGTGACTGTCTGTGTCTATCCTTTAAGCTTTTTTCATAATTTCTTGGCTATTTTCTTTTTCAAACGCTTATCAAAGGCCCAAAAAATTTGCGCAGAAGATCTAGTATTGGACTTAAAATGGCCAGACCAAATCTTGAATGGGAGATCTGGCAGAGCCATTGGCAGGCATTTTAAAGCCTGCTTGAAAGATCAGACACGGGCTCTGTTCCAAAAACCAAGGGAGCTGCCTTACCGTCTACTGTCTTTGAACTTTATGTAAGCAGAAACTGCGCAATATAAAAATACCATTCGACTCATAACAGGGCTCCAGACTAACTTTTTTTCACTAGGAGCACAGTGGCCCCAACTGAAAATTTTAGGGGCGCAACCAGAAAATTTAGGGGCACATACCGTAAATCAACATGCTAACCAAATATTCACATTTCTACTAAGTAATACACTGTATTACTAATTAATACTTTAATGATAGATGCAGAAAGTACAATGTGCTGTTTTAAATTTAGTGTCACATCACAAAAAAAGGTCAAATTTACTGGTCACACATGTGCGACTGGATGTAAAATTCAGTGGCACACTCTCAAATTTTGGTAGCAGTCTGGAGCCCTGCACAATTTATTTTAATAAACAAGCAAACAATGTGTTAAAAGCATGTATACATACACTGTTAATAAAACTGGTCCCTTACTGTCACTGGGGCGGTACCTTTTCAAAAAGAACACTTTTGCACCTTATTGGTACCAGAGTGCATATTAGTACCTCAAAGGTACAAATTAGAATCTCAAAGGTACATATTGGTACCAGTGTTTCCCA